>NC_084980.1:13092855-13427855 GCF_963691925.1 Scomber scombrus
CACACACACACACACACACACACACACACACACACACACACACACACACACACACACACACACACACACACTATGGTCTACCATAGCTACCATAGCTCTGCCTGGAAAGCACTGAATACAAGCTTCAATGGTCTATGTCTGGGTCCTTAAAGATGCAGTATTATTTCTTCATTTTGACATTATCACACCATTGAATTAGTTGACAATGTGGTTCATTAGTCCTTGTCTGTTATATTGTATACATGCAACTAAATCACCTAATTTGTCTTTCAAATTATTTGTGTTTTAGGCTATATTGGGTTTTTTTATGGGTGTGGCCCATTATGAGCAGGCTATAATCGGGAGGCTAGAGGTAGCAGTACAGGAAAGTCACTACAAGATTTCACAGTGTTTTCATCGTGCTGCTTTCTCACCTTTAATGACCTCACAGATGTTGGTAACCTCAACTTAAGTGAAACAATTGCTTTCATGGTAGACAGCCCACACACAATTGTTTTAAGTCTGTCCTCAAACAATAGTCAGGTGCCCAAATGAGCACTGAAGCATGTTTTTCTTGCTGTTATCATTCCTTCTGTTTATTAGAAGACATTAGAAGATCCACTCATAATGTACTTATCAATGTAAGTGATGGGGGACAACATCTACAGTTGTTTTGTGCAAAAATGCAATATCTATCATTTAAGTTGAGTGACACATACTGTGACATGAATGTGAACAATTTTTTTTAATGAAATTAGAGTTTTGTTTTTAAGCTGATGCATGGATTTGAGTCTAATTGGCTTTGAAGGTTTCATAAACCAAACAGCTGTGAAGTTGTTGTTTTTTTAGGCACACGCACAAGCAAGTAGCCATTCATCTGTTCAAACATGGAATATCTTCAAACATGAAAATTACTAAATGAAAACTGATGAAAAAATACCCAAAAGTGATGAAACCGTAAGCTTTAAAGCTTAGAAGTTTGTTGTTAGTGGATGAAATTAGGGGGATTCAGAGAAATACTTAATGTTAGTGACTATACAGTACTTCAAGGGAAGGGCACAACTGTGAATGTTTAAGGTGGCACATTGAACACAAAAGCAAATATTTACCATATTTTTATATGAACAACAATGATGATAATATGCTTGCATTTGGGAAAATGGAGGCACAATTGACAGTTAATAGAGTAAGATATGATTCACATTACTGTCTTGTGTGTTTTGGAGAAATTATCAGTGCATCAAACTAAAAACATTTAAAAAGAAAATTCTTCATGTCCAACTAAATTTATTCTAAAGTCAAGCTTGTCTTGTTGTCTCTTCTTAGTACTGACTGTGTTTTCTCCCCTCTCTTTTTCTCTTCAAGTCCAGGATGGTGCTCTCTCTGTGTGTGGCTGGGCGGCACATCCTCTTGGCTCTGACGTTGCTACTGTATTTTGGCTCAGGTGAGTTCTCTGTCTCTCACCTCCACTCTTTGTTTCCTGTTGACCTCAATGGCTACGCCTCCTGGTGCTGCAGAAAGTAATCAGTGGTTTCTGATCTAAAGAAACAGCAGTGAGGAATCACAGGAAGGAATGAAGGGAGAGCAGTGCAGCTGGATCAGGATACACATGCGGCAGAGAATAAAAACTGTTCTCACATTAATTTTTCCATAGACGTGAATACATAAGACAGGTGTGTGGTAATTTGAGTGTTGTAAGAGCTGACATGCTGAGGATTTTTGCAGACATGCTCAGTGGGATTGTGCTGGAACGCCTCCAAACCCATTTATGCAAGTTTAGTCTACCATCTGTTCAACTATGCATAAAATTCACAATTATGGAACAAAAAGACAAAACATCTCAGAGCTGCAGGTCTCTGGTGGATAATACCGCAGGTCTGATGTCCCACATGCAGACTGCTAACTGCCTACAGTATAGATAAGTTTCTTTCCTTAATTACTTTGCCTGTAGTTGGCATGCATGATGGTTGCTGGTCAGCCTGGATTTTCATTAAAATGAGAAACTGCATTTCATTTCTGAAATTAAAACATTACCTTACCAGTCATTACACGCTGACAGTGGAAAGTTATTACTCCACACTTAATCATGCTTTTGTCATATTTTTTCAATCCAGAACACAAATGTAAACAAAAGATATTTTAGTGAAATCCTGCCTCTAGTTTGTTTCGTGTTTGTTGACGTAGCTTACAGAGGAATGTCAAGAGAGAGGAGCTAAATCGGCCTGTTTCAGACAGAGGCTGAACTGAGGGGCCGAATGAAGGACCAGTATGAGTTAAATGAAAATGTTTTTTTTTGTTTTTTTTTACTGTACATCATGCAAAGCTATTTCAGTAAAGAAAGAGATTAAAATTATAGACCTGTAAATGTGCATTATATGTCACCTTTAAGCTGCTATAAAAGCCACAACATTAATTATTTTGATTAGCTATTTTATTTCTGACTCTCAAGTTTGTCACCACAAATTCCCCTCTAGCAGTCAACAAAGTAAAACAACGTACCTAACTGTGAACACTGGAGTTTGATGTGCTGCAGTATGAGTTGTGATGGCAGACGGGTGGGAATGAGTGCACCAGGTTAATGGTAACTACCACATACAATATGTATTTAACTTATCAGTAACGTCCTGTGGTTCACAACATAATCAGGCTGCTTGCAAACCACCACCACTGATTTAAAACCACCATGTGATTATTTTGAATATTCCTGACTGTAATGACTCTAACAGGGGCAGTCACATGCATTTACAAATCATTTGGTAAAATGTGGTCACATGATTATTTTGGACTTCAGTTGATGAGATCACCTGAACTCTCAATTAAACAGTTTACTGGAGCACAAGGGATGAACCCTGCCTTTAAGCTAAAACATGCAGAGAAACCAGCCCCCTGTGACTCTGAACACGACTCAAGTTCTATGAGGCTGCACTTGCATACATAATGTGTTAATTGGGTAAATTTTGCTAAATTGTAACACATCTTAGATTAGTGTTAGCATGCTAAAAATAGCTAATTAGCACTTTACACAGACAACAGCTAAGGCTGGTAGGAATGTCATTTAGTTTCACAGGTATTTAGTCATATGAAGGGTTAGATGACTGCCAAAGTTATTACATGCCATGCCATTGGTCCAATGACCAATTATTAAAAGACCCCAGTCGAATAACTTCCCATTTGACCAAAAGCCCATTAGTCTGACAGCCCATTATTCCAAAAAAAAAAATCCCACTGCTCCGAAGGTCCACTGCTCCAAAAATATACACTCTCCCTGGAGTTTTTTCCCATCTTAATGTATTTTGAAGTGCGAAGATACCATTTGCAAACGGATTACTTTTTAGTGCATTTAGTGCATAATAACCCTAATCCTAACCCAAAAGATGAAAGAGGTAGTCTAATTGTGACACCCAACCATAAATAATGGCAGTGCGCCACCCCGCCCCCCAACTCCCACTAATTCAACACCACTGACATGGCCGGAAGTCACTGAACTCCAAAAAACTCAAGAGTGTGTATTTTCAGAGCAGTGGGATTTTGTTTTTGGGATAATGGGCCATAGGACTAATGGACTTTCGGTCCAATGGGATTTTTTTCGTACTACTGGGGTTTCAGACTAATGGGCAGTCCAGGAGAACATATGAATTTGTCATAACAATACGTCCAGTAGCTGTTCAGATATTTCAATCAAATGTGAATCTCATGACTATGTTGGGAAAAGTCAGTTGGGTTCATCCTCTGAGGATGATGAATGTTTATGCAAAAATGTATTGGTTTCCATCAAATAGTTGATGAAATATTTCAGTGCTGTACCGCTAGCATGGCTAAAAATGTCGATCCCTGAGACCCCCCCTCCCCCTTTCAGTCTAACTGTAATCCAAACAGCTCAGTAGACTCTGGAGGAGGACTGACAAGAATAAGAGATTGTGTCTGTTAATGACAGCAAGTGTCCCTTCAAGTCACTTCCAGCTCTTTGTTCCTCTTTTTAGGCTTTTTTTCCCTTTTGTCTCATCTGTCACCACCAAGCTTCTGGGTACACTTGTCATCCAAAGTACCTCAATTTCCAGCTTTCAGTTTCTTAGACTCCTTTTCTTTTTTTTAAATAATCCTTTCCTTCTATCCCTTCATCAGACTTCTGATTCCTGCTTTCGGTCTTGTTCTGACTCACATGTTTTCCCTGGTATTTGTGATTGTGTGATTATATATGATTTGGGGGGCAGGCAGCGGGGACGTTCTACAGCACAGGGAAATGCTCTCAGGGGGTTCAGTGTTTGAACGCCATCCAATCTAAATGCAGATGGAAATATATTTTGGGGATTCAATTCCACTGTTCGTGTTATTTCAAATAGGGCTTTGTTTTTTTGTTTTTTACACAGGTTCTCTCATTCAGCTCGCATTAGTTTTCTACATATTGATTTATTTGATTAACAATGAAAATTTAATTAGAGAGCAAAATAAAACAAATGAAAAAAAATCCTCACACAGGTTTGTAACTGAGTCTTTTGCCTTTTTGTTGGTATGATTTCAGAGACTGTTGTAACTCATAGGCCATTTTACTCATAATTGTGTGGGTAGAAACTGATTGTAAACTTTACAATTAATATTAAAACACTGAGAATACAATTCTGCATTTGCTTTTGATCGCTGTACAAAAGTAAATGAAAGTTTACCAAAAAAATGTAACTCAAGGTCCTTAAGCTGTTTTTGAAGATCTCAACTATTTAACCACAACTGAAAATCTTCATTTGCAGATGGAGTATGCTCAGTTATCTTTATGCTATGTACATTTTAGGGAAATTATCTTTTATGGTAAGTCTTTTATGTTTAAGAACAATAAAATGTCTACCTTCTATAAAATAAAATAATGACAGTTTGGTATGTTGCTGTATATAGAGGATGAAGCCACAAAGTGATAGGGTTGGTCAGAAGATCTTTACAGTTGATCCTGTTGTCATGGTTACATTGAGCCTGTATACCGTGGCAACCAAACAGTGTGAATTGCTGATAGCAGTGTGCAGAACTATGAAACTAATCACTTTGTACAGTAACTCTGCCTTTACATTGATACTTTTGAATGAAATTTCTTTAAATTAATTAGTTTGAGTGACAGTCGGAGTGGTGTGTGTGTGTGTGTGTAGATGATTGAACATGTTCCTTGGTCTTATGTGGAAACATGCATGTGCAATTGCTAATGAATCCCTGAGGTCTTGTTAGCAGGCACCATGGTGAGGAGCTAAAGCCTACCATTATATTTGCTGCTTATTACAGAATGCAAGACTTACCCTACTCAGTAAGACTCACCCGTGTCTGTCAAAAATAATTTCTCTGCTGAAGCCTTGTTCAAAGTAGTGAAGCACATGTGGTGAATCAGCATTACAGGAAATTGTTTACTGGATTTTTTCCTTCTACCATGTAAGGACATTTTTCTCCAACATATTTAATTTTCTAATCCAATTATGCTTTTGTTTCTTGTTTGCTCTCTCCAGGTGCAGCCTCCTCCATAGTGAACATGCGTAGGATCACCCATTCGACAGTACAAGAAATGCTGGCAGGCAAAGCTGTCCTCCCCTGTGTCTTCACCCTTCAGACCACCTCCACCAGCCAGCCTCCCCACCTCCTGTGGACTCGCATCAAGCTGCCAGCAGGAGGACAGGATGCTCCTCTGGAGCAGACTGTGCTCTCTGCTAAAGGTATAACAAATAAATGGTTTTGTTGTTGAATAAGACCTATATCTACATCACTCAGTCAGCTGCACTAATCAATATTTTATATTCATAATGAATCAAATTACCTGTTTGTGTAAGGAGTTGCTCATAGTGATTAACCTGTAAGGAGTCGCTCATAATGATTAACCCACAGAGAAATACCGCCTGACCACCTTTCAGCTCATTGTTTTGGTTTTGCCGTTCAAAAGAAACTGATGGAGAAGATAATGTTTCAGGACATTTAACTCAATCTTTTGTATTTAAGGACCTTTTAAAGTCTATTTTTTACTTTTAAAATGAAATAGGATGTCAGTGGACATTTTGTGTTGAAGAAACCTCTCTTTCTTTGCCAAAGGTGATGTAATCAAGGTGAATAAGGCTTTCATTGGCCGTGTCAGGCTGCCAGGATACACTGCCAATCCCCTGAATGCTACCATGGAGATCTCCAGTCTCCGTACCAACGACTCAGGCACTTACCACTGTCAGGTTGTCATGGGTAACAACTATGAGAGAGACACTGTGCCCCTGGTGGTCTCCGGTAAGTGCAGCAGCCGCTGACGTAGATTTCATTGTGAGAAACGTTTAGTGGCACAGCTCTCCCCAAGGAAACATTTAAAAGACACAAAAAATGTTGCTGACAGCCTGAGTTGCATTAACACAAAAAGGCTTTAAAATTCTTCTTCTAACATAATTGATTTTTGTGTTTTATTGCATTTAGGCTTGTTATGCTAATGTCAGATAGATAATGGCAGCTTTAAAACAGGGGCACTGCCAAACCCTTTCAGCATTTTTTTTCTCAGCGTATCAATATCACAATGACTTACTTAATTAATGTAGCTAACTGCTCACTGTGTTCATGTTGTTTTTGTTATCTAGTTTTCCACTTGAGTAATTGTGTAATTATTAAATAATGAAGACGTTTGGACTGAATACCAATGATTATTTTTGTGTCTTCATCTGTGAAATTTCGGCTTAAACTCACACAGTGTTAAATTGATCTGTATGTGGTCACATGTGTATTGATTGTACCCTGCTGATTCATTGATTTTTTTTTTTTTTGTGTGTCTCTAGGTGTGGTGTTTCACTATCAGGCTCCCAGCGCCCGTTACGCCCTCTCATTTAAAGACGCCCAGCGAGCCTGCCAGGAAAACTCGGCTCAGATCGCCACACCAGCCCAGCTGTGGGCAGCATATTATGATGGCTTCACCAGCTGTGCAGCTGGCTGGTTAGATGATCAGACTGTCCGGTGAGTCAATGACTTCTTTCTGTTTGTCACAGCCTCATAGAGTTGCTTGCTAGCTGCAGTGAGTCAGGCTTTAGGTCTATAAAAGGTCTGAAAATATTGAAAAATGCCCATTTTACTTTCCCAGAGCAAAGTTTTTCATATTCAAAATTTGTTTTTATGACTCACAGTCCAAAACCCAAACATATTCAATTTAATATCTAGAGCCAGTGAATTTTGGATCTTTTTGTTTGAAAAAAACAAAAACAAAAAACTTAACAGAGTTACAAAGTGCTATATAGAAACACAAAATAATTAACAAACAACAAATAAAAACAGACCCCAAAAACTGGGAGATAAAACAAAGGTAATGAAACTGTAATATGGCTGGTGTGAGATGATAAAACAACATATTACAACATATTAAATATTCATAAATACTTCTATTCTATAGTAAAAATGTTTTAAGAAAAGCCTCAATTGACTTATCGCTCTACTTAGAGGACTTTTTTTTTTTATCACGCTAAGTCTTTAAAATGAACACATTCTCCTTGTTTTGTTAACTGTTCGTCCTCTCTCTTCTTCTGCTATCCCAACTAGTTTTTTCTCATTTGCTTAAACACATTTGTCCATTCAGAAGTTACATTTTCAAAACAGTGTCCGTACACACACAGACCTAAACTGAAAGTCACTGATGAAAAATTACGTTTTGTTTGGAAAATGCTTAAATACTCACAAAAAAATACAAAAAATACAAAATACAATTAAATACATCCTACAAAAGCAAATATTTCTGTCAATCAACCCACTGTGTGGTCAAATTAACATATTACTTCAATTATCACAAACAAACACAATGGCCAACAAATCAATATGGACTGGTTCAACCTTAATTTGTCCAATATATTTGTGCCATTTGTTCAGTTATAGTGTGTGCCAAAAAGGACAAGCAAGCATATCACAGCATGAATTTTTATTATTTTCTCCAAGACAATTTTACTAGAGATAACAAGCGTAGCTGCACTCTGCACATGCACTTTTTATACTTTTTTGAGATGCCCTGTTGCAATACTGTAAACAAAAAACATTTTCTTATAAAGTTTTCTTCATTCATTTGATTCTTTTGTGCAGGTCTTTCTGTGCCCATGAACTGTTGTTGACATGTAAGACCCACAGTAACCACCCAGACTAGACTAATTTAGACATTCATTATGATTGGGCTTTTGTACTGCATTCTTTCTTCACCAATAAAACATTGCAAACAAACTCAGAAATACTCAGAAACAAATGAGTTTTTATTGTATTGCATCAGATGTTTCCATATCATTCTTTTTTCCATACTTTTCAAACTCAGAAATGCTGAATACTGTAAATAGAAATAAAATAAACAAACAAACATAAAAACAACCAAAGGAAACTTTTGTATGGAAATATCCATAAAACAAATTAAAGAGCTGAAATACACAGAACTCGACAATTAGTCCATTCGTTTCATTATTAGGTCACAGGTTCTCATAAACATCACATGTTTGTTGTGATGTTTTCCCTTGAAATGCACTGAGCGAAAAACCTCCTTGTTTGGCATTATTTATTGCTGGCAGTTATCTGCACCTATTGCCAGGCAACCAGCATTCATCGCCTCCAGGAAGGACATCTGGTCATATGGCTACTGACCTTCCATCCCAAAGCAGAGAAGAATTCCTCAGTTGGGCTCAGATACGGAGAGTATGCAGGGAGGAATTGAATCATCAAACCATCCATTCACCAGTCAAGAGTGGTTGAAGGTAGCATTGCCAAATGATGACACACAAAGTCATGCCAGGCCTCAACAGCTGTCTCTCTTCGAGTGAAATCAGTCCTTCATTCAGTGCATCAAGAAATGTGATGAAGCGTTTTTTATTGCATGGGCCGATAGTTGTGGCAAAGGACGCCATCATTGGGGATGGCAGCACACATGGTGATATTGGCGCCCCTCTGACCTGGCACTGTAACAGTGGCCCTCTGCCCAGTGATGTTTCTTCCTTGAAGCCAGCTTCATCCACATAAATGAATATGTGATGTGCCCCTTCAGCTTCAAACTCCATTATTCTGTAAGAAAAAAGCAAATCCATACAGCAAATTATTCCAGTAACTGTTTAGTATGACAAAGCATTACAATAACAAATCCTTGCCTGCCCATATTGGAGTCTCGCCTCCAAGTTACTTTGGAATTAAACTCTCTACAGCTGCTTTATTATCTCATGGTTTCATGTAAGGACTTGATCAATAGTAGCCAAACTCAAGCTGTTATTTTTTTTTAATTCTCCCTGATCTGCATTTACTGCTGCCTGGATTACACACAGTCTGATCACAGTGTTTGCCATGATCATATCTACAATGTCAGCTTCCTGTTCAGCACTAAAGATCTTTCCTGTCCCTGCAGTGTGTGGTAGTCTGTCGACTCTATTAAGTAAATGCAAAAACCATGTCAGAACTTACATCATGAAGGTCTCATAAATGGGATAGATGAAAAGACTGTATTACTGTAGACACAGTTTGTTTTGCCAAGAGGGCAATACAGTAAAGCTGAAATATGCAGTGGTGTATAGTAACTGTGATTCACCTATTCTCATTACGAAAAAGTCTGACAGTAGATGCCATAGTGCTCTTCCTGAGAATGGTTTGGACCCTTTGTCCAGTCTCTCTTAAGGACAAGCTATGAATGATGAATTGATCAATAATTGTTGCCTGGATTTTATTTGAAACTTGAGCTCTATTTTCTCCTCTTGCTGTGGCTCCTCCATCATGCATGAACTCCTCCTCGGGCGCCTCTGCGTGGCCTCTTACTCTGCTTATTTGCCTTTGGCCTCTTCCATCCATGCTTGCAAAAGAAAGAAGCACAGAAGTAGCAACTTTTACAGATGACTGAGGACTGATTGCTGGTTGAAGAGTTGAGCAAAGGAAATCCAATCAGCTTTGAAGAGATGTTTTCCTTTTGTTTAACACAATCCCATTGAGTTTTGATTCTTTCTATGAGATCTGTGCTAATTGTGTTGAAAAAGGGTGTAAAAAATGTGTGAAACCAATGAAAAAGTGTTAACACATTTGCAATATAAGACTGCTGCTGTGCTGAGAAGGTGATGTTAAAATCCAGTGGATCCCAGTTGCATTAAGCGTGTCTTAGCAATCGAGACCAGCTGTAACATTCAATTCTTCTGTGTTATCACTTTGTCTGGTTCAGTATCACATTTGCCTGTTTACTGCTCTTGTTTATTTTCTCTTAATTGCATTTTAATTTATTCTAATCCTCTGCCGTTTAAAAAAGAATGTGCATGGAAATGTGCTATAGCTGATGTATAAGGTCTAAATGAAAATAAAGGTTTTGATGTGTGAGCTAAGATAATGTTTTTACAGTAAGATGTCTACAAGACATTTATTGTTCCCAGTGATTAGTAAAAAGAGGTTCATTCCCATTTATGACTCCTACATGGTTGTTGTCTCCACAGCTATTCTGTCCAGCTGCCAGAGCTTGGTTGCTATGGATACAAGGAGTACTCTGCTGGAGTGAGGAATTATGGGAAGAGGGACCCAAAAGAGCTGTTTGATGTGTACTGTTTTGCAAAAGAACTGGATGGTATGCACGCACGCACGCACGCACGCACGCACGCACGCACACACACACACACACACACACACACACACACACACACACACACACACACACACACACACACACACACACACACACACACACACACACACACACACACACACACACACACATCCAAATCTGTCACAGCTTTTGGGTTATCACTGATGTTTGTGTGATATTCTGTTACAATAAAGGCCATATAAAATCAGCAGCAAATTGATCTACTAACATGTTTTGACTGTGTAGCCATAGCCTGATTTAGCACTTATCAATATATTTTATACTGACAATGGATCAAATGACTGCTTGTAAATGAAAATAGTTGCTTGTTGTGATGAACTCATAGTATCCACTGTGCCATAGACCTCCATTGTTTCAAACTATTAAAAACACATGAATAAGAATAAGCCACACTGACATGTTCCTTTATTACTATAAGCAGACACTGTGGTTTATTTTTAGTCGATTATCTTCCTGCTGCTGTAAATACTTCACTGCTACGACTTCACTGAACCCACAGCTAAAAATAGACTCCAATAAAAGCACTATTTATTCCGGTTTCATCAAACTAAATATTTGTGACCTATTTTTAAAGATGTAAAGCTTCAATAGGAACCACCTAGGTTGGGAAGTAACATTGACATATATTGTTTATTTTGGTCTTTTTGATTTGACAGAATATTGCCAGCACCAGTACAATTAAGCAATGTGTATTTAACCAAGGTTTCTACTTTTCTACTTGATAAAAATCTGACAGGCAGCATCTGTTTCTTAACAAGTTCCTTCTCATGCCCTCCCTCCTCCAGGTGAGGTGTTTCACTCCTCCGTCCCCGGCAGACTGTCACTGTCCTCAGCCTCAGACCGTTGTGTGTCCCTCGGGGGCCAGTTGGCTACTGTGGGGCAGCTTTATCTGGCCTGGAGGGCCGGCCTAGACAGCTGCGCCCCAGGCTGGCTGTCTGATGGCAGTGTCCGCTACCCAGTCAGCTGGCCTCGGCTGGACTGTGGAGGGAACCAGCCGGGAGTCCATACTGTCACACCCAATAGCACAACTGACAACAGCACAGCAGTCTATGATGCATACTGCTACAGAGGTATTGTACCAAAGAAGAAAAAAACGTGGCTGTATTTTTATATTAACTCTACATTAGAGTCTACAGCAAGGCCAGCGGGGCTGTGAGGCTGTCCTGGAGCTAATGCTTACATCATCATGCTAACCTGTTGACCGTGACAATACTAACATGATTAAATTTGGCAGGTATAATATACAATTATCACCATCCTAGCTTAGCATGTTAGCATGATACGATTCGCTAATTAGCACAAGACAAAGTAGGGGCTGATGTCATTAGTTTTGACTATTTTGACCTGGCGAAAGCACCGGACAAAGCGATCACTGAAGAGGACTGCCCATTGGTCCAAAGGCCCAATATTCTGAAATCCCAATAATTAAAAAAAAAAATCCCATTGGACTTAAAGCACATTAGTTCGATGACCCGTTATCAAGAAAACAAGTAACCATTGCTCTGAAAATACACACTCTGCTCAGGATAAAAGCCCGTCGGCATGGTACCTTTACCAAGGTGATACAGTTCATCCGGAGGGGGACATGAATGTAAATACAAAATCTGATGGCCATCCTTCCAATAGTCACCAAGACATTTCAATAAAAACAAAAATGTTAACCTCCTGGTGGTGCTACAATAACTCATGGATCATCAAAGTCAGTAGTATTCATCCTCTGGGGACCATGAGTGTTTGCGCAGATCTAACCGTTATTGAGATTTTTCATCCTGACTCAAAGTTATGGATAGACCGACCAACTTTGCTATCCCTAAAGCTGCTAGCATGGCTACTGTAATTTGTTATTGATGGACAGTTCTAAACATGAATAGTAAGATTGCATCTCAATAAAACTTTCTTGTTAATATCATCTGTAAATAACATAACAATACATTCATAACAGCCGTCTCACTCCTAACAGAACTGCTGATGTTGCTGTGGAGGCCTTGAAATCTATTGATGTAGTTACACAATAAATGACATTGTCACTGTTGTAGCTATGGCAACACAGATTTTGGATCCACATCATTCATCCCACCGCCAAGTATCTATGAAATAGCTGGATTGACAGAAGCAGTGAGAGAGAGAGACAGAGGCACAAAAAAGAGGACAGGATATCTCGATGCTCCTCTTTCAGTTTGCATTTTTTCGTGCTTTTTGCTGATATTGGCCAACGATTGCAAAACAAAAACATAGAACCCCTTGACACTTGGGATGAAATCCTTTAGTGGTTTCCATGTGAACACAAATCTCTCCAACTTGTTTCCCAGGTAAAGTGAAGAATACAGGCTCCATCTCTCAGATCTACACTTCCATGTGGAAGCCCTGGAGCTACCTCACAGGCTCAACTGATGCCACAGGGACAGACAGTCCCAACCCGACTACACAGTACACCACTACTGCCAGAGGTTTTACATTTGTTTTTGCAGATCTGTAACCAGCTGATTATTTAGTGAATAAACTATCTAGTCAGTAAATAAATGTGGTTTTTGCACATACATCCATGCAGGATCCTCAGATGGCAGCGATATTTCTCCCTCAAACTGGACAGGACTGGTCGACCTGGAAGAGGAGACCTCCAATCATAGTGCTGATGCTTGTAAGGCTGATTGATAATATTGATTCTTGCAGGAAGAATTGCGTGTATTGATGCCCAAACAATGTGGATAATCATTCACCTGTTTGTGTCCTCCTCAGCCTCAGACCTCTGGTCCTCAGAGTCCTCAGATTCATATGTGACCCTCCAGCTAATCCCAGGACAGAGCTCCTTAGACTGGGGAGAGCCACTGGAGCCTGGTCCCGACTCTGAGGAATTTCTCCTGCCCCCAGTCCACCCCACTCCCACTGAGAAGGTTGGTCTGGTTTTAAGCTTTTATTAGGAGGTTTAGATTCTGAAACGGCATAATTGAATGAACTAAATTGTTATTTCAGGCTATCTCAAAAATCGTCAAGTCCATTTGGAAGCCTTGGAACTACCTGGTGGGGACTGGTGATGAGGAGGGGACCCATGCGCCAGGTGGACAGGTGGGAGAAGAGGAAACAACCACAAAAAAGACTGAGGAAGGGTCAAATGAGTTCAATACAGCAACACCAGGTGGGTGGATTGATACCGTTTCTTATCTGAGAATATATTTCTGAAAAGAGAATAACAGACGAGAGGTTTTTGTCACATATGCATTACATAGGGCATAATTGTGTTGTAGCTCAATCCACTTAACAAGGTTATAATACTAAAATGAATAAACTAAAAAAAAACCTTCAGATTCAGACAAAGTTAACAATAAAAGCAGAAATTAACAAAGGGACAGTTAAACCCATATTATATATTAATGCTTTTAATTATATGATGATGATGATGATGATGATAATAATCATTATTATTAGTATTATTATCATTATTATTATTATACTTTTTAGCAGTTTGTATATATAATACATTTTGTACATTTTTTCTGGTATTCTATTTTGAACGACTAGGAAATTACAGAAGACATGTCAAACTTACTGCCAAAACAAAATATTAAAAGTCAACATTAAATGAACTTGGTGAATTTTTCTAGCTGTGAGTAACACCAAGATTTTCTTCAAATAAAGCTGATGGATGATCGTATGAAATTGTGACACAGCCGCAGTATTTTAGTTATAAAGCATATGAGCAGCTTGACGGCAGCACATGTGTACGTGCATGTACCTTATTGTGAGCAGACTTCAGTTGAGGCTGTAATTTGTTCAGGTCTGTGATGTTGGGGACACATCAGTTCAGCAGCATAACAGGATGTTAATTTCAGCAAAAACAAGCCCCTGGAACAAAGTTTATTAGAGAAACGCATAGGAAGGAGGCGGTGAGGGGATAAGTGAACAGAGATCCTCCTTTAAAACGGATTCAGTGGAGGAGCATTCAGCAGGGCCAGTATACTGTTTACGCCACAGGAATAGCAAAAATGAGCTTGAAGTCCAGAGACTTACTAAAGCCACACTTGACCTTTCCCTGGAGCTCAAACTGCCTCTCTTGTTGAGCCACTAATAAGCTGTGATCGACAACAGGTGTGACAGCTGGGGAGCTCCAGCTGCAGGCGATTGCATCCCTGCCAGTGAGACCCAAACAACCAAAAATATATGTTCTTTTAACTTTGTACTTGACCTTGATGGAAAATGTTACATGTTACAATACAGCTCATTTGTAATTATGTCATCCATAATTATGTTTAAATGTCCTTCACAGTTTTCATTAATATTTATCTGTTTAGATTCATGCTTTCATTAACCCTTACGCACTGTTCGTCTCATTTTGACATTTGAAAGCCACAAAACCACCCTAAATTATATATTTTTAGACTGCAATTATATGACTTTTGAAAATATTTCAACATTATTTGTTTCATGCAGCTGATAAACATTTTTGCACATAGCAGGTGTTCTGGCTCAGTGTTGATTGATGGTTTAAATGGATATAATGAAACCTACCATTGAAATTTTATTGCACCCTTTACCCAACAATAAATTAATAGAAATAATTATAAGGCTGTTATGTTGTCTTGTTTCGGATAACATGAGATTATAATATGTGTGTGTGTGTGTGTGTGTGTGTGTGTGTGTGTGTGTGTGTGTGTGTGTGTGTGTGTGTGTGTGTGTGTGTGTGTGATCGTGAATTTATTTTCTCTATAATGAATAGTTTCAAACCTAAAGAGAAAACACTCTATACTATCTGAAGCATTAATTAAGACCAATCACCAATTTATTAATGACTGATAAGATATCTATGGATGCAAAATACATATGTGGTTCAAAATTCGGTCTCTGGACTAATTATAAGAAGATACTGAAGCCAAGAAGGGTCAGAATATGAACAATATGTAAGGGTTAACAATTCATAAAAGTGTTTTACACTTAACCTTTGTAGAAGAGAAAAGCTGATAAAAAATGAGTTGTAAAAATGTCTTTTGTCATCAAAGAGAGCTCTAGGTGTAATCTTTTTGTAACTGGCTCAGCTAATGTTATTAGTCAGATCTGTTTCTTTGTTATGACATGCCAAAATGTCTACTGTTATTGCTGCATGGAGCAAGGATCTGGGTGGTATCTTTTCTTCCCCTTTCCATACGATGGTTCTGTGTCTAATCTAAAAGAGAGAGGAAAGCAAGCAGTGAAGTTCTTCTCTTTTGCATTTTGAGAATTCAACCAGCTCTTATCGTGGCTGCCAGTTGACTCATTTAGGGACTTTTCTTATCAAAAAAGACACTCCCAGATTCTCAAATAAAACAGTACAGTACAGGTGAGGCCAGTTTTCTTGGATAAATAAATCAAATAAACTTCATGCATGTCTTGGACACTCGGGCAAAGAGAGGGGCGGAGCTGTCAACTGATCACCACCTGGTGGTGAGTTGGCTCTGATGGTGGGGGAGGATGCCGGTCAGACCTGGCAGACCTAAACGCATTGTGAGGGTCTGCTGGGAACGTCTGGCAGAGTCTCCTGTCAGAGAGAGCTTCAATTCCCACCTCCGGGAGAACTTTGACCATGTACCGGGGGAGGCGAGGGACATTGAGTCCGAGTGGGCCATGTTCTGCGCCTCCATTGTCAAGGCGGCCGACCGGTCCTGTGGCCGCAAGGTGGTCGGTGCCTGTCGTGGCGGCAATACCCGAACCCGCTGGTGGACACCGGCGGTGAGGGATGCCGTCACGCTGAAGAGTCCTATAGGGCCTTTTTGGCCTGTGGGACTCCGGAGGCAGCAGGCAGGTACCGGCAGGCCAAGCGGGGGGCGGCTGCGGCGGTCGCTGAGGCAAAAACCCGGACATGGGAGGAGTTCGGTGAGGCCATGGAGAACGACTTCCGGACGGCTTCGAAGAGGTTCTGGACCACCATCCGGCGTCTCAGGAGGGGGAAGCAGTGCACCGTCAATACTGTGTATGGGGGTGACGGTGCCCTGCTGACCTCGACTCGGGACGTCGTGGATCGGTGGAAGGAATACTTCGAAGACCTCCTCAATCCCACCGACACGCCTTCCGGTAAGGAAGCAGGGCCTGGGGACCCGGGTGTGGGCTCTCCTATCTCTGGGGCTGAGGTCGCCGAGGTGGTCAAGAAGCTCCTCGGTGGCAAGGCCCCGGGGGTGGATGAGATCCGCCCGGAGTTCCTCAAGGCCCTGGATGTTGTGGGGCTGTCATGGTTGACACGACTCTGCAACATCGCGTGGACATCGGGGGCAGTGCCTCTGGATTGGCAAAGGGGGGCAAGAGGGTGTTGGTCCCTCCGGGTGGTGGTCCCTCTTTTTAAGAAGGGGGACCGGAGGGTGTGTTCCAACTATAGGGGGATCACACTCCTCAGCCTCCCTGGTAAGGTCTATTCGGGGGTACTGGAGAGGAGGGTCCGTCGGATAGTCGAACCTCGGATCCAGGAGGAGCAATGTGGTTTTCGTCCGGGTCGTGGAACTGTGGACCAGCTCTACACCCTCTGCAGGATCCTTGAGGGTGCATGGGAGTTTGCCCAACCAGTCCACATGTGCTTTGTGGACTTGGAAAAGGCATTCGACCGTGTCCCTCGGGGGGTCCTGTGGGGGGTTCTCCGGGAGTACGGGGTATCGGACCCCCTGATACAGGCCGTCCGTTCCCTGTACGACCGGTGTCAGAGCTTGGTCCGCATAGCTGGTAGTAAGTCGGACTCGTTTCCGGTGGGGGTTGGACTCCGCCAGGGCTGCCCCTTGTCACCGATCCTTTTCATAATTTTTATGGACAGGATTTCTAGGCGCAGCCAGGGCGTTGAGGGGTTCCGGTTTGGTGACCTCAGGATTGGGTCACTGCTTTTTGCAGATGATGTGGTCCTGTTGGCTTCATCAGACCGTGACCTCCAACTCTCACTGGATCGGTTTGCCGCCGAGTGTGAAGCGGCCGGGATGAGAATCAGCACCTCCAAATCCGAGTCCATGGTCCTCAGCCGGAAAAGGGTGGAGTGCACCCTTCGGGTCGGGGATGAGATCCTGCCCCAAGTGGAGGAGTTCAAGTACCTCGGGATCTTGTTCACGAGTGAGGGAAGGATGGAGCGGGAGATCGACAGGCGGATCGGTGCGGCGTCTGCAGTAATGCGGGCTCTGCACAGATCCGTCGTGGTGAAGAGAGAGCTGAGCCGAAAGGCGAAGCTCTCAATTTACCAGTCGATCTTCGTTCCTACCCTCACCTATGGTCATGAGCTTTGGGTAGTGACCGAAAGAACGAGATCGCGGGTACAAGCGGCCGAAATGAGCTTCCTCCGTAGGGTGGCTGGGCTCTCCCTTAGAGATAGGGTGAGAAGCTCGGCCAACCGGGAGGAGCTCGGAGTAGACCCGCTGCTCCTCCGCGTTGAGAAGAGCCAGATGAGGTGGCTAGGGCATCTAGTTAGGATGCCTCCCGGACGCCTCCCGGGTGAGGTGTTCAGGGCACGTCCCACCGGTAGGAGACCCCGGGGAAGACCCAGGACACGCTGGAGAGACTATGTCTCTCGGCTGGCCTGGGAACGCCTCGGGATCCCCCGGGAAGAGCTGGACGAAGTGGCTGGGGAGAGGGTCTGGGTTTCCCTGGTTAGGCTGCTGCCCCCGCGACCCGACCCCGGATAAGCGGAAAGAAGATGGATGGATGGAACTTCATTACAAAGACTGTTTTTAATAAATATATTCTTCACAGACCAAATCCCAGAAACAGGACAGAGCACACCTGTTTTTGTGAGTCGTTTAATAGGCCTCATTCTGTTTCTGAAACCACTGGTTGTACAGTCGGATAATGAATCTGCAGAGCAATCATGCCTACAAATGTTTTGAACTAGTGATTCAATATTGTCAATCAGGCTACAGTCTGGGTCAAGATCATCTGGTTTCCTCCAAACATGAACACAGGCAGATGATGGAAACATATACCCTTTTCCCCGTGTGTCAGGGGTTCAGCAGGTTTACACAGATTTTCAGGTCTGTATTTATTGGCCTTGGATGAAAGTGGCTTTTCAAATGGTAGCAATCTCTGTTTAGTGTTTGTTGAAACTGTGTTAAAGAGTTGTTGATTCAATTCTGAAGCAGTTTGTGAGGCTTAAGTTTCATTCTTCTTGTCCTGACTGTGTGTACTGTTTGTCTCAGTGTCCAGACTGTTAGACCTTCACCAAGGTGTTCTTTATATATCTTTTTTTTTTTAGCTAATAATGGCTATTTTAAATTTGAAAATGACATGATCATCTTTTAAATGTTAATATCAATATGCAGTTACAGCCTTTTTGTGGGCAGCATTTTCTCCATGTTTACGGCATATTATAAGATTTTAAAAATGTGTTTTAGCTTTGGTTTGGTCCTTAGAGAGTGGTAATCACTTTTCCCCCCTTGCTTTAAAAAAATGGTGTAATGACATGTTTTCTTGACTATATCTTGAGGAAATTCGGTACACTCTGTCCAATACCCACCCCAAGATTTGGGGACACCTTCATTGAACACATCAACAAAGACAGGTCTCAAAATAGGAACTGAATGTATTGGAGTACATGGTACTATATTACTTTGTTTTGTTCTGTATTTGGCTCTTATCCTCGAAGATGTCTCTTGTCCAGGATCCTCTGTTTCAATCAGGAGAGACAAGTGAATGAGAAAAGAATGATGTTTATTACATGAATAAGATGTGATAGTCATAAGTTTTTGACACTTAAACTCCAGGAGGACATCGTCTCAGAGCATCCACGAGATAGATCCCCCATGAAGTCCAGGCACCTTGGTGTTGGAGGCTGATGAATTCGAATGAGAATTATGGCCAATGAAAAGATGGGACTGCTGATCCTGCAGAGACTGGGCGGAGATGGGGAGGTGGTGGGGCGCACATAACAGCTGCATGCCAGACTAGAGAAGAGAGAGTGAGACATATAGATATAGAAAAAGACAGCAAATAAATGATAGGCTAACAATGCAAGTGTTTCGTTGTGCCATTGGATGGACAGGTGCAACTGCTGAAACTCAAACTATGCCCGCTGAGCACTGAAATCCAGAAAATAGGTGAGCATGCATGTTAGAAGTGTAAGACAGGGAGGAATGAGCAACAAACTATGCTAAACTGTACTAAACTTGCGCTAAGTTTCATGTATGTATGTATGTATGTATGTATGTATGTATGTATGTATGTATGTATGTATGTATGTATGTATGTATGAACGAACATATGTGTGTGTATATATATATATGTGTATATATGTGTGTGTGTGTTTACATACATGTACAGTACCAGTCAAAAGTTTGGACACACTTTCCAATTCACATCAATGAGAAAGTGTGACGTTATATATATATATATATATATATATATATGTATACACACACACACACACACACACACATACATATGAATATATATATATGGACTGACTTCTCTGGTCAGAGCTTTGCTGCTTGGTGTTGATAATACTGAAGAAGTTGTTACAGTGCTAGAGAAAAACAGCTGTTGGTAGCTCAGACTGCTTAGAAGTGTTTGGTTTGTCTGCCTTGGCAAAGCAGAGAAAATCCACTTTGCTCGTTGCACTTGGCTTTTGCACTACTCTCTCTGTCTGCAATTACTGCGCTCTTGACTGCCCTTGTTCTTTCCTCTTTGCTTGTTTTGCGCCCCCGCAGGTTTGTTTTCTTGGGGGAGTTCATGGTTCAGCAGTCCCTCGAGGAAGAACACAACAGCAGCCAGTGAAGAATCACCCACTCGTCTGGCATCTACGTTGGCCGCCTCCAGTAACTCTATGACTACAGCGAGCGCCAAGAGCTGGGAGGCTTCCGAGACACAAACATCCACTGCCTCCAGCCCCCAATCTGAAATCACCTCATCCAGCGGAGAAACCTGGGTCCGTGTTGAAGTAGAGACCACAACCCAGCCGGGTGAAAAGAGGGAGGAGACGGTGACCTCTAGAGCCAGTGGAAGAGGAGGGAGAGGAAGGGGAAAGAAGAACAGAGGGGAGGACAGGGGCAGGGGAGAAGAGAGGGTGAGAGGAGAGGAGAAAGGGAAAGGAGAGGAAGAAGGGAGCGGAGTGATGGCTGGTGCCGAAGCAAAGGGGGAGATACAAGTCTCACGTCGACCAGTCGGAACCAGTAAACCAAAAGAAAGATCCAGAGAAAGATCTAGAGAGAGGGGTCACAAGAAAGGACAGACCACCACTTCTGCCCCTACGACCACCACTGCCAGCCCTCTTGAGCCCACTGTGACGTTCACAACCGAGTCAGAAAGTGTTGACTTTTCTACATACAAATCCCTCCCCGTCTTACCAGCAGAAACCCAATCACTGCCTGTCTCACCAGACTCACACTCATCTCCATCCTCGTTGCCATCCATCTCACCTTCAGTGCCTGTCACAGCGTCAATGTCTCCATCTCTGTCTTTTTCTCCGTCATCGCCATCACAATTCCTGTTTGAATCTTCATCTCCATCTCCATCCCAGTCTATTCCTTCTTCCTCCTCTCCACCGTCTACTTCCTCACCTCTACCTGATTCCCAAACCCCATCCCTCTCACCTTCACCATCGTCACCCATTTCCCACTCACCATTTCAGACTCCAACTGCTGGATCAGGGGCTTCATCTCCTCACTCAGAAAACCAGGACAGCTCCACTGACCGCCTATCATCGCTCAACTGGGTCCCAGTAGAAAGAGCGACTCTGAATGGCTCTCTGGATTCTCCTCCACTACTGTCAGGGCCCTTGGATGAGGAGGAGCCCGCTTGGTCTCACGCTGTGGGCTCGGGGGCCCTGTTACCTGGCAACATGGAGGAGGAGAGCAGCAAGGGAGGATACAACATCAGTTCTGTAACTGTGGACCCACCAGGTTAGCATTTTATGTCTGTTTTTAGATGTTTTGTCATCCAGTTGGTAGACCTTTATTTCCATGTTTCCATTTGTCCATTTTTGTTTGTTCATTGTAATCAATCATAAATGTTATCATCCCACATACAGCATGATTTAGTCTGTAAAATAAAGATGGATGTAGCGATGTGTATTATCATCCATTAGTTTGCTCTGGACTTGATGTCATTGTACCTTAAGGGACACTTCAGCCTCAAGCTGTGGTAGTTCCTGCTTCATTGACAGCGAAGAGAAGTTCTGGTTTATCACAACATAGGTCTTATTTTTGTAGTTGTGGCCATGATTTTTTCAGTAATGATGTGTTTGAATTGCTGTTATCCCTAAAAAGAAGTCCAGCGGGACACTTCCTTTTTTGCAGCGTAACCGGTGGTTGGATGAAGGGTTGATATAATTTTCATTGTTGTGTTAGTGGAAAGGCTAGTATGGTACAGTATGTGTTATGTTGGGAAATGTGTTAAGCAAAAATGTTAAAATGTTGTTGGTTCCCAGATCTCACGAATTGGTTTGATAAGTGCATGTTATAATAACCAACAGAAATGATGGCCAAAACTACAAAAACTTGTCAAAAAATAATTTTCCTTCAAGATTTCCTTTTCATTTCCTCTCCTGACCTTCCTGCTGGCTTATACATTTAAAACACTTCATTGTGTATTCCTGAGCTGCGTACCTTTTATTCCCTCCAGAAGAAACATCTTCCTGCCACCATACATATCTGTTGATTAAGTCTGTTGCATGTATATCTCAGCAAAGCTCCCGGCTGGCCACATGGTTTACTACTTATTTTTTGCTTGATAATGAAAGCACATATACAGGAAATATCCTATCACCCAGTGGTTGAAAGCCCCATGGGCATTATGCTATCGCACATTTCTATGGTGATTTATTTTGCTCCCTTTGAAAGCAGGTCATGTCTGCGGCAGACATGTCTGAGCCGCCTTCTCGGGGTGAGAAGAGTGCGGATGGAAAACAGCTGTAAACTGTATCGACAAGAAGCCGAGGGCAACCATCTGGGCTGCTGGTGTACTGTACAAGGGTTGATTGATTGACTGAAAGACCCTGGAGCCATGCAGGCAGAAGGCCATGGACACACACAAACAAACACACACACACACACACACACACACACACACACACACACACACACACACACACACACACACACACACACACACACACACACACACACACACACACACACACACACACACACACACACACAGATATCTTTGCTACATAAACAGAAGAAGTGGATGGATGAGCTTGCAGGAGACTGGATAAGAATAATGACTTTCAGCTCACATTGCTTTCTCTCTTTCTCTCTCTCTCTCTCTCTCTCTCTCTCTCTCTCTCTCTCTCTCTCTCTCTCTCTCCCTCGCTCTCTCTCTCACTCTCATGTACATAATCTCAGCTCCAGTTTAGTCACTTGTGACTCGGTTTCATGGTGGTGGTCACTATTTGCACTGGATCACAAAGCACTTCATCAGTCAGTTCAATCAATGAGAGAGAAAATAAAAAAGCGTTTCAGGTTGGATTCAAGGACCTTTTTTTTATTTGATTTGTTTATTTTATTTGGATTTTATCTCGAACAATAACAAATCCATCGAAAACCATCAAAATAAAATATCAGAACACAAAATAATAATGTTTGAGAGGGAACAGGAGGAAGCAGAAAGCTTATCAAGTCCTGCCCCCTCTTCACATCATCATAAAATACAAAACAAAAACAAAAAAACAATGAAAAAAATAAAAATTAATAGAATAAATAAAACAACAAAACAATCAACAAAAATCAAGGCATACTGAAACTAGCCTCCTAGAACATCCCAAACTCAAAAAACGAATTCCCCAGTCACTCCCCATATACCCCCCAAAGCAACACACTCAATGATCCACAATTACAATAGACCAGAAACTCAATGCACAAACACACAATGACATCGAGTTTCTTTCCATTGTCTGGTCTTGTTGAACAGATTTATATCACACTGTCTCTCCATAACATTTAAATTACCAGCCAGTTTCTTTGTTTCCAGCTTCTTGTGCTCTCCTGCCTTTACAGAAATACCAATACTGACATGTGAGGTTTAAAGCGAAAATATGTCATTTCCACCGTGCCTGTTGTTTCAATCGCTCGAAGAAAAGGCTTTGTGTGATGTGTGGATTACTCTGAGGTATCACTTCAAAGTGTTATCCCCTAACCGTCCTATATCTGTTAACTTATTAGTTTGATTTTGCTGTTGCCTGCTTGTTGTTATCGTTGTTTGTGCCAGTGGTGTCAGACGCTGTGCAGAGCGAGGGACGGTCCACCCTGTCAGCTCCTTCTACAGACTATTGATTTTTTTGCACCACTCGGTTTAATGAACAGCCAATCGCACAAGGTTTATCTTTCACAAACACACGGGTACACATACAGACACACACGCACCCTGTCATAAAATCTGCACATCATAACAGTAGATTTTTTCGTCATGACCTTGACTGATGCAGAAGGTGCAAGTGCATGTTGGCCCGGACTGATGTACATTAAATGAAATGCATGGCTGGTTTTAGCGCCTGACTTCAGCAGAATTCACACCATGAGGAGCTTGCAAAACTTATCATAAATTTATATCGCTGAAGCTATTGAGAAATCTCTCTATTGGATTCTATGTGATTGAAAACCCTCAATCCGTTTTTTTCTCTCCTTTTTTTTTTTTTTGGTTCCTGAACGCTCGCTCTATGTTGTCCAATACAGCAGCTGGTGTGATGATAATTCAGAGGAGCTTGAGATGTCTGCTTCTGGTTAGTTATTGGACTGGATCAGCCTCAGGGCTAATCATAGCCACAGTATTGATTTTTTCTCATTGTACCGTGTAAACACAAACACACAAACCTGCACGCACACACACACACACACACACACACACACACACACACACACACACACACACACACACACACAAACACACACACTGTCAACCTCACACACCACCCCCTCCTCAGCAGTCCTCAGTGTCAGAGGGAGCTGGCAGAACAAAGACTCCCACAGCCGCGCTCTGCGGCCAGAATTAACGAGTGGTGGTTTTCAAAGACCTTAAGTATAATGAGCAGCTCAGGGGAGAAACACGTGGTAGTGTGTCAATTGATATGGAAATATGTAATTGTGGAAGGAGACCACACACACGCACACATTTAGGGTCTGAATAGTGGGGCCGATGTGCTCAGCGGGGGGTCCGCTCATTTTTGTTGAGGATGGCTAATGTCTGAAGTTCTCACGCTGCCCACTGCACTCAGTGGAGTGAGTCAAGGCTGGCTTTCCATATGGTAACCATGACAACTGTGGCTGTGAGTGGATGGCGAGGTTGAGGCTCTCTGGCTTCTGATCCCTTTGAAAAAAGACAGTGTGAAATAGATATGCGTGTTGTAACAGCTGGTTCTGGCTGAGATGGAACAATGGAAAATTAGGACGGCTTGTTTTTTGACTCATGTGTTTTTTTAAACAAAAATCTGAACAATCTAGCAGCAGCAGTGAAGGAAATTCTGTTAAACACCATCCAACTTTAGAATATAAATATGTTATGTGCTTTATTCAGCCAGTGAGCTTCAATTCATCTGTTTCATCCTTACCAAAATGAATCACATTTCCAAAAAGGAAAAACTCTTTTACTGTATGGGTAATTAACTCACATCCCTCATTTTGGATGTTCCCCCTGTTTGTCTGTCCCTTTTAGTTGAGGTGGAGCCCTGCGTGACAAACCCGTGTCTGCACGGAGGAAAATGCCTTCCTCAGGGAACGGGTTACAGCTGCTACTGCCCACAAGGATACACTGGGGAGAACTGCGAGATCGGTGAGTGATACTTAAACACACACACACACACACACACACACACACACACACACACACACACACACACACACACACACACACACACACACACACACACACACAGATACACAGACACACACACACACGCACACGCAAACACAAACACACATCCCACACACACACGTGCGAGCACACACTGGCATAATAAAGTATGCCCTGCGTCAGTCTGTATATTGACACAAGCCTCTCTAGCAGCCCATTGGCAGGTCAAAGGCCGAGCTGTCCGTCATAGCCAGAGAGGAGGTTGAATGGAGGCAGGGGTTAAAGGTTACTTTCAGACTGTCAGAGCAAGGTGATGATTATGGTCCCTGAAGGTCACACTACTAGTATATCTCACTGTCAAGGTTTTTTGCAGCATCCTGTTTTGAGACATATGACCTAAAAGGGACCCTAAACAGAAATCTCTGCTAATGCTCAAAAATCCACTGCTGAGGACATTCATGGTCACTTTAGTTTTTAAGCTGAATTGATTTCTTGTCCTTGCAAAAATACCTTAAGGTTTTTGGAAGGCCTGTCTTAGTTTCATCGTGGTTAAAAAGATAAATCATTTAATGGCAGAAATCCCACATTCAGATTCAACTTCAAAAAACAAATCAATTGTTCTCTGCCCCAAAGCCTTTGTGCCGACTGAAATATATGGAAATCCAATCATAGGATTTTGTGATATGCTGCTGACAGACAGAAAAAAACTAACAGAGGAGAAAACATTAACTTCTTAGCAGAGGTATGATGACAGTTCAGAGTTTTGACAGATGACAGATTTTAGATGCACCTTATCTTAGTGTATTGAAAAGGTCAGGACCGACATGCTGCCATGTTGCACCGGCTGATGGTGGCCTGCATGAACTGCAAGACAAAGAGGGACTGAAGGCCATGGTTAATTGTTCACAATGCTTTCCATCTGCTGGCATACAGACACGTTTAGACAGCATCTCCATGACTGCATTCATGGTTGCACTTGTTCAAACATGCAAAAGGTGGTGGAAGTAGTTGTGTAAACATAGCAGGAGACAAAAGTAAAACCTTCCTCTTCCTGCTTTGACATGCCAACATGTCTGATGAAGAAGGTCTATTCTCTCTTTGAATCACTGCCCCCCAACTGAAAGGCTCTACATAACTATTGTACATCCACTCAGTGTTTTATTCACTTGGCCTGTTCTATGGACCGTTTGTGTGTTAGCAGATTGTGTTTAACTGACATCCCTCCCCCATCATGTTGCAGATAATACGAATTACAACTTTAAATGACAGTACAACTTTATCATTCATATTAGTACAAGTAGTTTAGTGAATGACATCACAGCACAGCTAATCAGCTGGTATAGTCTAATCAGCCAGAATACTCAAAAAATGCTGCATAAGCTATGTGATATTGATATTTAAGAGTTTAAAAATCTTTTGTAAAATAATGGTTTTCTTTACACAAACCTGTGTAGCGAGCTTTACCGGTGCAGGAGGTTGGATTTATCAGCTGATAAATATACACTGATATCGATTATCTGCAATAAGCTAATATCAACCAATATCCACGACTAACTTCACAGAATTTTGATTTTGGCTTAAAAATTGAAATTTAATCTCACTATTTAATTGTTCCCAATGAATTTTAAGTCCATTTGATGATGATAAATATGAAACAGTGTTTTGCCACACTGTTTATACAGAGATAGCTATCACTTTAATATCTCTGGTTGATTTACACTAGTGAGTAGAATTGCTTTATAGTGGATTTAAAAGCTATTGCATCTATGTGATGAACACCTTGTCCTTTCAGGTATTTAATTCACTGGGGTACCCAACAACAGACCATCTGCTTATTTTATCTGTCAAGGTTCCTCAATTGAGTTTTCAGAAATTGTACCATATCACAACATGCTGTGTATTGTGGGTATTGTGGTGGAAGATTTTATGCATCCATCCCTGCACCACACTTCTAAAATCAAACCATTCCTCTTCTGTAATTATATTTTTGCAGAGGTGCTTGTGAGCTTCAGTGTAGCACTGCAGGATACATCTGTGTGGAGGTACAGTACTGTGACACTTTGACATAGAGTTATAAATCTGCCTTTAGAGCCTAATTTGTTCCTTAACACTTGCTCAGCTTATTAGGCAACGATTCCTCAAGGAAGTGAACACTTTCTGAATAAATTAACCACATACAGTCACATACTTATCTGTATTCACAGTCCCACTCAGCTGTGAACACCTTAATACTTAGCAGGTGCCAAGTTTTGTCTGTTTAGTGTCACAGAAAAGATAGACGAACGACATCCAGCAGCTGATGCGTGGGTATGTTGGAAGGATTTGTATGGATTTGCAGAATTTGCAGTATTATCTATCTGAGGAGCGGCCTCCCCTCTGCATAATGGATTAAAAGGACAAGATAAGACATTTTATATTGAACAAGAAAAGAGCTGGAATGATTTTAGTAGGGGAATGAAATTTGGTGTGAACTAGCCCATCTAAAGGTCGGGGGTGAGAGGTCATTCAAAGACATAATTAGCAGTGAAGTCACCTACTCAAAGGTTTCATATTCATACAGCATAGGTTAAAACGTCATTTATAAGATTTATTTACAAAAGTTGTTAACCTGCAGTAACTACACATTCCTGGAGGAGCCATTTTCTCTAAAAATGTATTAATCAAAACTAAACTTCTCCATCACCCTGTAGAAAATTCAGCCTTTAGAAACTTTTGTCTCTCAATTAAACATTTAGAGATTTTCTCTTCTCCTTGTGTCACAGCTTCAGGCTGAGTTGCACCCACACAGTTTAATTTAACCTCTAATCAATGACGATTTGATTTTCTTTATAATGAGAGAGAAGAGAAAATGTTTAAAATAACAAGTCAGGGTTATTGTACAATATCACCATAGTTTAGATGCTGCAACAGTCATTTATTCCTCATTTGTGTTGCTGTTTGGCAGTATACTACCAAAGCAAGACATTTCTAAATCCTACACATACTGTCGTAGTTTTCAAATTAAACTGATTAAGCATGCTGTTAAAGACTATTTCTGCAGTAAGAAAAGAGACATTTTGCTCTTAATTTGCTATTGTTTGATCTTCTAGACAAACAACCTTGATTGATCTCTGAAGTCGGTTCCTTTATATTTCTTTAAGAAACAGCCTCATTTCGATTCAAAATGCTAAATTTTTTTATAAACAAACCTCTGCTGTCATATTAGAGTTAATCTTTGATCAAATCTGAATCATTCTGAGTATAGTAAATCTAAACTGAAAACATTTACAGTAAAAAAAAAAAAATCTTACTTTGTTTTACACTGCCAGAGACTCTTTCTGATAAATCACAATTTAATCCAGATTAAAAATTAATCCGTACCATTGCTGCTGATTTAAAGTGATAAGTGTCTTGCATGTGGCTAAAGGTCATTACAGTTTGATCTGTGTGACACCTTTAGTTCTCCACATTCGCTGACCTTTGTCAGTTTTCAGATTTTTGTTAGAAACTAAGTAACAGTTAAGATCAGAGGAAACACTTTGAAGTACATTTGAACCCGTAAGTAGCTTTCTTTTCACGCTCTTGCTGTGAGTTTTAATAGATTTCTGCTGTCCTGGGGGTACATCTGTTATTCTGGGCCCAAAAAACCCCCACAGTGGCGAAAGAAGATTACATGCCCTCCTTTTACAATGATAAAGTGATACTATATTGATCCCTGTAGAGAAGTGTTCCTTTCGCCTGCGTTTTTCTTCCCACAGAGAGGTCAGGGAGCTCAGTTTGCTGCAGCCCCAGAGCTGGTACAGTATCTGTTGTATCTTAAGGCCTCTTCAGGATGGGTGCCTGCTAAAATCTGGGCTTGAACCTGACTCATCTGGTCACATGAGTCTCACTTTATTTATGTCTACAGTATGTCTATGCTTTAAAGTAAAAGCAGTGCAGCCTGCAGCGTATAACTTTTTCTTTACAGTATGTAGCCTTTTGTAAATTGAGGCAATGGACAAGAGATAAAAGGAGAGATTAGTCATACTCTACGTCAAGTCAACCTGAAACTGTGTAAATGCACACAGATGGACATAACAATACTTAAAAGGCTTTTAGAGAGTCTTCCTCTGAGAGTGAATGAGGACAAAGAAGGAATGCAAAGGGGATTAGACCATGTGGATTCTGTTTGAATTATGATAGTATACTTGCCAACATGGACACATTTCACTGTTTAAACCAGGACTAATGGCCAGCTCATCTCATGTCAGTGTCTGAATGGCAGCAAACACCCACTCAGTTTCTTTTTCTCTAACATCTCCACAGCAGAATACATCCTTTTAATTAGAAACCCTAATGAGATCTACAACCCGTCTGCTCTTGCTGCTTTTTTCTCCCTCACAGATGTTGATGACTGCCAGTCGGAGCCGTGTGAAAATGGAGGCACTTGCATCGACAAGATTGATTCATTCCTCTGCCTTTGCCTGCCGAGCTACGGAGGAGACACGTGCGAGAAAGGTGAGAGGAAGACAGACGGAGAATACTGCACACATACAAATGGGGCTACGTGAGGGGAGTTATCATGCATTATTTGTTCATATGAAATCCTTCATGTGTGAAGCTGTAAGAGGTTTTGGCTATAACTGTGCTGGTTGAAATAATCCTCATCAGTGTGCAGGGTCTGTTACAGCTATATGTCATAACCTAATATCACAAGGCTGCATCTCTGTAGCTATCAGACAGTGTATCTTTGTGTATCACAGCGCTGCAAGGTGACAGATACTGAATCTCCTGCATGCACAAAAAATACACACAGTTTCCCAAGCATCAGTAGGTATTTTCACAGTTTTTAGTCAGTGCCTCTCCATGCATGCACACATGCCCACATGCGTACAATCATATTAGTGTTTTTTTTAGTTAGCGATGATTCATTATTTAACTGTATTATGTAATGTAAGTGTAAACATTTGTATCCTGTATTTTTATGGAGCTAATGAGCTAATATTTTTATGGAGCTAAGACTGAATAGTTTGTAGTTCTCTGAGACAAAAAAAAATTATTGGGGATCCAAGAGGAAGACCAAAGAAAAAAAGATGTTTGACACAAAAAATGTCTTTCTTGCTGAGAGATAATTTCTTACAGGGGACTGTTTATTTCTTTAAAAGTTGTTCAGTGGCACATGAAACCAAAAACGCCATACTGTGCATTATCTATGGGCTCAATGGGTCCATAGAGCATGCTCAGTAGAGACCTCCACCTGCTGAGATCGCTTACTTCTGGTTTAGCCCTCCAACTAAATGAATGAGGATAAAATAATTCAATTGTGTGGGTCTTCTAGGCTATCAAAATGTGATCAGACCAAACAAAAATGGGCTGTTTCTTTCAACCCAACATATTCCAGTAGAGCCCCAGAATAAAAATATGGAACCTGGCAAAGTGCATAATGTGACCCTTTTAATTAGTGAGCTTTGTACTAGTGGGTGGATCTTGCTGCCTTTGGACAGTACTCTGCAGTTTTCGTAAAATGTTGCTCTATTCCTGTAAAAATGTGCACTGATTTGACTTCTCGGAGACTTTGTGGGAGGCTGTTCTAGAGATGAGGAGCAACAACAACAAAACAGGCTGTCAAAAATGGCAAACAAGCAGGCGGATGTGAAGCTTTGTTTCTAAAAACAAACAAGGCAAAGCTGGTGACGAACCGACCTGGTGCAAAATAGTGTGATGCAGGCGATCAAATTGAAACCAGTGTTAGGTAATCAAAGAGGCAGCAATCAACCTGAAAATCCAGTGATGGCAATCTGTAATTCAACAAAAATAATCATATAGAGCCACAGACAAACTCAGAAGCAATCTAGTCCCATGAGCATGTGCAGTGTGAACAATAAACAAACACATGTACACACACACACACACACACACACGTTAGCAAGATTCCGATCAGTGGCACTAATCACCCTTCATACAACACTCTTAAACCCACATGCATACACGCACACAAGCACTGATTCATTACCTCACTGGATTCAGCCACCTCCAGATTTGCCCTCCTTGAATGTGTGTGTGTGTGTGTGTGTGTGCGTATGTGCGTGCGTGCGTGCGCTGTGCACTAGTAGTAATGAGGATAAATGAATATCTAACCTTTGCAGTTATAAATGAATCCACAGGCCTTGGTAATGAATGCTAATCGTGCAGGGAGAGGGCCTCATGTGCTGTGAATTGAAAACGAGCCTGTATAATTACAGTTAATGTATTCAGCCTCTCAAGATGCCACAGTCATATATTTTAGTCTTTATTTGCCAAATGAGATAGAACTTTTGGCAAAAGAGCCTTTTGCTGACTCTCTTCTCCCATCCTATACAGACTATTGTATCTACTCCTGCACTTGACTTGGTTTTTACCCTTCAAAAAATCATTATAGCTTCACTAATTTTCCCTTCTCTTTTCTTTTCACCCCTACAGACATAGAAGGCTGCGAGCATGGCTGGAGGAAGTTCCACGGCCATTGCTACAGGTAGGAACGATGAAAAGCTGTCTTTACTGTAAATATGAATGTTACAGTATATCTACCTGCAACCACAGGTGCCTCATTTATCTGCATTACTCTTCCATACCCTTGAGTTATGTGTGACATACTTACTGCAGCGCTCTGTAGCATTTAAACTTGTCTTACTTCATAATATATGAATTATGTATTTCCATATACACTCACACGGTGTCGTCCCTCAGGTACTTCACCCACAGACACACCTGGGAGGATGCAGAGAAAGACTGCAGAGAGCACAGTGCCCACCTCAGTAGTGTCATCTCCGCTACTGAGCAGCAGTTTATCAATGGTATGAATGTATTTCTGTTGGCTTCTTTTGTCTTCTGCGGGTATAACACGCACATAAAACCACAACAAAAGACATAAAATTAAATCCAACATGTGATCTAGACATACAGAAACAAGAATATATAAAATTAAATTACATTTTAAAAACTGTAAGTTATATGTAGGATAACACAGACAAGGTGTTGTTTATTAATGGAAGAGTGAAAGACAAAGAAGAGGAATTGAAAACAACATAATGCAAATGAAATGATAAAAGAAAAATGTGGTTGAATACACAAAACGGAAAAGGACAGACTACTTGTGTGAGTTTGTGAGTCTAAATACACATTGTGTGTGTGTGTGTGTGTGTGTGTGTGTGTGTGTGTGTGTGTGTGTGTGTGTGTGTGTGTGTGTGTCTGGCTGTGTGTGTGTTGGACATCAGGGCTTTTACAGATAAGCGATTAAGTCTAATGGAAATATGGTGTTGGTGGTTTTTCCAGGTCTTGGTCATGACAACGCCTGGATCGGTCTGAATGACCGCACAGTGGAGGAGGACTTTCAGTGGACTGACAGCAACGATCTGGTTAGTCATCATCTCAAATTTGTACTGCCCTGTCATTTAAATTATTTTTTCTCTCTCAATTTTTATGCAAAAGCTCAGGTGTAATCACACAAATGCCAGATAGTGATGTGAAAATACCAGTTTTCATCTTGCCTGGCAGCAGAGACTAATAAAAGCAAATGCGTCTGAATTCTGCTCTTTACTGATGTTAAGGTATATGAGAACTGGAGGGAGAGCCAGCCGGATAACTTCTTTGCAGGCGGCGAGGACTGTGTGGTGACCATCGCCCATGAGGATGGCAAGTGGAACGACGTTCCCTGCAACTACAACCTGCCCTACATCTGCAAGAAAGGCACAGGTACTGTGACACAGCTGGACTGAATGTAACCAAACATCTGGCAATACTAATGAAAAGTACAAATAAACAATAATTTGATGTTGAAATGCTGCCTGACACTTCCAGGTCCACTATTAGTCCCTTTACACCTTGCATTAAAATGTGTCTTGTATCCAGACAGTATGTAGATTTGATTTGACCTGATTACATTTACACCTGGTATCAATGTGTCTCCAGTGTCCTTATTTAGATCTGATTGCTCAATCTAGCTCAAACAACCGAACATCACAACCTTCTCTCATTTGCAAAATTTCAAAAAGAATTTCAAAAGATGTCAGCCTTGCTCTACTGTGTGGACTTTTGCTGGCTTTTGGAGGCAGAGGAAGAAGCCACAAGTTATTTGAACATCAATAGTTTATTTGTTGTTTTCTTGCTAGCTAGCTTTATTCACTACTGGCTAATGGCTGCTACCTTGCTGATTTGGAACAGTCGCGCATTATCATGTATTTCTGACCACGTAGTTGTTGGATGTGGATTGACCAGTGACACTCCATTCTCAATACGTCTTGGGTGCATTTACACCTGTACTGTCATGAGGTCAAACACCATCTGATTGCAATCCAGTCTTCCAAAATGCATTTTAATGCAAAGTGTGGCGGGGGCCTCTGATTCTCTTACAGCACAATGCTTAATAATCAGTTTATGAGGACAGATTGGTGCTTTCTTCATACAGTTTAGTTTCTAGTGTGTTATCACTGACCAGCTGGCCACCTGTTAGTCATAAATGCACATCATCAACTCCGGTGCTCAGAAAATGTCTTCCTGGAGCTTCTCACACAGCCACTCAGCAGTTGGTCAGGCCTAAGTAGCTGTTTCACATCATTTGCAGTTTTTCTCCTTTAAAGGTCACGGCAGCAGATGCTCCAAAAAATGAAACGACAAACACAAACTTTAGTGAAGATTGTGATTCTGTCTCAACATGTAGCAACACGTATAGATTTTTTTTTTAGGGCTATATCAATCTCAATCTTCCTCTTATTGCTGTTCCTCTCCCTCCTCAGAGCTCACTTACACTTGTCCAGACAGCAGAACTGTACTTGCAGTTATTGCCAATTACTGCCTTGTCCACAAATATGATCTGAAATTCTTGTGAGTCATTTCACCAGGCTTTCCTGATACTTACCCACACCTTCCCTCTGCGATTTGACTCAGCTGGGCTGAAAGTGGATGCAGTTAGAGCTTGTAGGATGCAACTAAAACTAAAGACAGGGACAACTCTGAAGACACAGCAGAGGGTCTGGAGGAGTGAGAGAAAGACAGGGAAAGAGATGGAGGAGGACAGGATTAGTAGTAAGGATTAGAAGTACTTTAAGTGTATTTGTTTTTCTGGCTGTCTGCTGGAGAGCCCCATTACCTCCCTCTGGCCAGGCTACAGCGCTGCTCATCACTCACATTCACAGCAAGACTGCCATCTAGAGGCAACACACACGGAGCAGTTGTGGGCTCTTTTTTAGAGTCTGAAAAGAGAACTAAAGTTAGTCTCTCTCTGCTGAACGGATGCATAAGGAATGAAAGTAACATTGGAAGTATTGTAGCTCCATATGTATCTACTGACTTAAGTGAAATAGATCTAGAAGTAGACATATCTTGAGCAAAAACAGCAACCAACCTTTTCACATTTGATTGAATTTTTGGCAGTGCTGTGTGGGACCCCACCTGCAGTAGAGAACGCCCATTTGATAGGTCGGCGGAGGTCACACTATGACATCCATGCAGTGGTGCGCTACCAGTGCTCTGAAGGCTTCTACCAGCGCCACATCCCCACCGCACGCTGCCGGGCTGACGGGAGCTGGGAGCGACCCAGGATCATCTGCACAAAGTGTAAGTGTTCAATATCTAATGATACGTTATTTTATTGTTATTTTCTCCACTTCCTCATCAACAGACATGATGCCTTTTTGTGTTTTTTAACTGCGTCTCCTATAGAAATAACAGGTTTTAATTCTGAATTTTTAGTTCTCATATCTTGACCAAATTACTGTTTGTGGAAAATTAAAGCAGGAATAATTTTCCTGGTGAGCAAGGCAAGGCAAATTGATTTGTATAGCACCTTTCAATAACAAGTAAAAAAAATAACAAGTGCAAAACATAAAAGACATTAAGGCAATATGTAAAATAAATATAAAAAGATACATTCGAGTTAAATAGAAAGTAAGAAATAAGTTAAAATATAATAAGAAAGATGAAAGAGTGCAAAATATGAATCTAAAGCCCCAAATGTGATTTAATAAAAGGCAGCAGCAAACAGAAAAAGTCTGAGAGTCCAAGCAGACCTCAAGTTTTCAGGGAGTTTGTTCCAGATGAGTGGTGCATATAAAGTGAATGCTGCCTCTCCACGTTTAGTTTTGACCCTAGGGACAGAAAGCAGACCTGTCTCAGACAATCTGAGAGACATGCAAACACATCACACCTCACACAAGTCCTAAAATATTCTTGGAGTAATAAGTAAAATAATGTCTCTTTACTTTTTAAGATAAGTGGAAAGGTTGTCTATATCATGTGAATGCTGTTTCACTGTTTCTGGACAAAGCAGTGCACCAAAAATCACAGGCCAGGACCTACTGTCTCTACAGATATTTATAACATTTAGCTACAGAAAAAGGAAGCAAGATACTACAGAGACTTCTCATCCAGCTAAACGTGTTGTGAATGTCCTCCCTTCTTTTTAAGGACTAGCTCCTATTCAGAGTCTGTTTTCCATCCATAAGATACTGTAATGGTGTGAACACAAAGGTACGCAATAGTTGCAGTATACATATGAGGACACTTGATTTAGTTATTTAAAATATTTTCTTAAAAATGTTTTTTTAATGTTTGTTTGGCGGTGATAATTTGATGATTTTATATGAAATTTTGATGATTTTATCGCAAAACAGGTGTCTTTTTTCATTTTGTAGCCTGTAATCTCACCATAGCAAACTGTAAATTAGATTGAAATGGCAATAATCTTGAATTCAATAATGAAAAGACCTTATTTTAAACAGTGAGCAGTGGATTTCATTTAGAGAAAAAGTGGCATGAGGTGTGATAATCTTACAACATTATTTGTTACCCTACAGTTGTGATGTGTAACTACTACAGTATATATAGAAAACCAGATGAACTAATTTGCTTCCTTTCAACTTCAGCCCGGAGGTCACACCGGTACAGACGCCATCACCACAATCAGCACCACGAGCGTCGCAGCCACAGGAGACACGGAGGAGAGGGACATAAGGCCAGAGAGGACGTGCACAGCTACTACTGAACCAAATAATACAACATTTGCAATGCCTAGGTGCTAACCATGGCCTATAAAGAAAGACAGTAGTTTACGTGAAACACTTTTTTGCTTCTAGCCATGCTCTGTTTAGCTTTATTCCTCCTGATGAATAAGGTTTTCTCCCTCTAACATACAGTTTACATCACTGAGTTTGGGTGTTTTGTTCTTTTTGTTCTCACCCTGCTTCCTTTAACCAAGGTCCATGCGAACACTTATCTAGTAACACTAACTCTTATTAACATCCTCCCTCTCTAACATCTCAGTTCAGTAAATCCTCCACCTTTCTACAAACTATAACCCTCTCAGACTGGCAGCGGTGTGCGAGCGTGTGTGAGCGTATGCGTGGAAGAGAGAAACTTAATGAAGTGCTGAGCCACTCTTTGTTTTTGTAAAGGTTTGCTTGTTCTACATGAAAAATGACTTTCATCCTAGTATTCTGTTTACAAAGCACAGATGTAATTGATGCAAGATAGCATTCAGTCCCTGGTAACCCTGAGCTTTTTGTATGTGTACTGTAGCTGTTACTTTTTCCATAGAGCACCTGAGTAGCTGGTCTGTTTTGTTCTACTGACATGCTTTTTTCTAATATTTGCTATGTTTTTGTGTAATGTTACTATTTATTATGAATCATTTGTTAGTGAATAAGCTTTTTTTTAAACTTAAACTTCTGAGAGCCGGTGTAACATCACTTTTCTATACTATATAAATCCAACAATCAAGTAACAAAATTAATCATTTGATTGCCTCTAATCTCTGTATTGTAAATATTGTGGTGTTTGTTATTGGCTGATCCTTGATCAATAGCTGGACCTTGTCCAATCAAATAGATCGTCATCCCCTTAAGCACTCTCAGCTAATGAATATGTCTCATTGGCAGTTGATTGATTAGTAGTGTGGATGGGATTATTGGACTCTTTCTTGAGATAACCACTTGATTGTATCTGATTCGCTGAATACTCTCAATCTTTGCACGGCTATATTTACACGATGGGTAGAATGTCACAATTTGTTTTGTCTTTGGTCCCTTTGATATTTGATCAATCATCCACTTTTTTGGTGTTCTTATGACTTTTTGTCCTGCTGTTGTATTCCATTCTTAATAAAGAGAAAAAATGAACAGTATTTCTTATCAGTGTGTTTCTGTCAAACCAACAAACCGCCAATGTGTCTATTATCTTTTGTCTTGTGTTTCTTACAGGAGTGAATGCAGATATAGTAAAGTGCTGAGGTGCTTACAGTATGTTTCTATCATGTCATTTTTTAAACCTGAGCAGATGAAACTCAACCAGCTTCATTTCAAATCTACCCATTGTGTTGCGCTTCTAACAGTCTGTTATAATCTAGATCGTTTTCAATATTTATTTTATCCAACTGTTCTATTATACTTTTGTCACATTTTCATATAAAAGTAGTTGAATGTCACAAAAGTTTTCGACATGAACATGGTCTAAAATCCGACTTTTATTAGCCGATTAATTTCCTACAATCCAGCAGGACCAATTTCTAGTGTGAACTTTATTGCATTTATTCATATTAAACATATTTCAAATTATGAAATGCAAACCACACATCAGGTCAGCAAATTCCCATCAAAAAATTACTTGCGTGTCCTCTGTACACATACACTAACATGAGGAAGACTTTGTGATTCACCTTTTAAAAATTACGTTTTTGCATCCAAATCACCAGGAGCCATTGACTTCCAGCACTCCCAGCTGTTCACCACCTCACTGACCGTGTCTAACAGTGTGTCATGTGATCATATGTGTAGCTGCTGCATGTGTGACAGTTCACCTATATCCAGGGTTCAACTCTTATCAGTTTGACAACCATAGCAGTTAACTGGGCCAGTGGCCCACTGCACATAGGTCACAATGACATCACCAGTCAGAGGCTAACTGACACGTGCAGAGACACTCCTTTTAAACCAGTAGGCTAAACTGTTCAGTCTGTGAATGAATGGAGAATCCAACATGAGATTTATGATCAACTTGTGCTTTGTTAAAGTTTAGAAGCGCAGACAGAAACAACCTCAGAGTAGCTATACCTAAAAATAATGGATGGAAAAAAAAGATGTGGTTTAGGCAAATGTAATTTAATCAAACATCCTTTCAGTGCTCCATTTGTTTTTATTGTAGAAAATAAACATGGAACATAAAACATGGAAAACCACACAGAGAGAAGTAATAAAGTACAACTAGAGCTGAAATGAAATAGATTCATCGGTCTACAGAAAGGTTTTGATCAATTAATCGTTAAGTCATCTGTCAAGCAAAAACACTGAATACTTTCCAGTTTCAGCTTCTCCAGTGTGAGTGTTTCCTTCTTTCTCTGGTGTGTATCATTATAAATTGAATCACTTTGGGTTTTGGAATGTTGGTCAGACAACACAAACAATCTGAAGACATTAACTGAGATGTCAGGAACTTGTGATGGACATTATTCACATTTCCGGCCATTTTAATGACCAAAAAAATGAATCAGTTAAATTGAACAAATAATTTCTTGATTTAAATAATGAATGAAATCTCTAGTTGCAGTTCTAATACAACATGTAGATGTTACACAATACAAGTTGATATGTTTCACCAAATGGACTTTTTTTCTTAATCATCTTCTTCACTTGAATAACATCTCTCTTCATCTCCCCTCTTACAAACTCTGAAGTTATTCAGTGAATCCTGTAAACACTTCTTATAGTCACAGTTTTTAAACAATGAAAGCTGTTTCCATTGACCCTGGCATATTAAAGATAGTAAAATATAAACGTGAGAGATTTACTGTGTAATAATGATGTCACTCTCCTGCAGTGTATTGCTGGATATGATCCAGGTTAACAGTTTTAATTTGGGAAAATACAAAGTGGGTATCTGCATGAGTCATCTGAAAACTGTGCGAGCTGATCACAGTCCTCACCTCCATCAACAGCCTTCTTATCAGGGTCCAATAGTCCATGCAGAAAGTGCTGCACGAGGTGACTGATTTTGACCAGTTAACATAGAGAGCAACAGTTTTTAGATTTCCGAAAAACTGTCTGTTTAATGCAGTTTGCACACCGAGTAGAGTCTCCAGACAACATTAGCCTTGTCACAACATGAAGTATTCCTCGACAATCCATAGATGGTGTGTGTGTGTGTGATCTATTTTTTCTTCTTCTCGTTGATGGTCTGTCCCTCTGGAACAGGCTTCATAAAATAAGCAGGGTAAGTGTGGCAGCGCAGGGCCAGCAGAGAAGGCGCAGCAGCAAGCAGCACATTGAAGGCGATAACAGGCCGCCATTTGTCTGCTGGGATTCGGTACGTAAAGGGAGTGCGAGAGTGCAGAGATGCTCCGATATGGCACCACTGGGTCTGAGGAGAACAGCAGGGGAGGAGGAGGATGTAAACACCATGATTCATGGTGTGTGTTGCTTTTGATATCCAAAATAAACAACAAAAATAACAACCACAGTTACCTGGGCCATGGCTCCAGCAAAAAAGATGGTCAAGTCCAGCATCCAGCTGCAGCCAGGAGTTTTCAGACCATAGATGAGGATAGCCAGCAGGGGAAGTGCGTAGAACAAATACACCAGCATCTACAAGAATGGCACACAAAAACGAGAAATGATCAGTTCTTTTTGGAACACAAAAATATAAAGAGTAGCTTAATTCAGTGTGCTGATAGATTTCTCTGCAGACTCACCATAACTCTTGGGAAGCCAACTGGATCTTTGAGGTAGGGTTCGTACTGATAGATGTAGGTGAAACAGACATCCAGAGGACAGTCCATCACCACCTGAGGTAGAGACGGAGGAGAGTTATAGTTTCCATACATGCAACATCTTGTCAACAGCCTGTTCAGTCAGACATAGTCATTTTGGACAAATAAAAAAATAAATTAGAAAATTGAATTTTTACTTACAAAGCCTCTGAAAACTGAAAAGGCCATTGCTCCCAGTAACAGAAGTGAGAGAAGCAGGTCTAGAGGGCGAGACACAAAACTTTTCTTCTGCTCTGCTGCAATCTAGACAACAGAGACATTTTATTTAAGTACCTTAACACCTCAATAGAGCCAATATATTGATAGCGCGGATATACTGCAATTGGTTTTGACATGCAAAACATAACAGTTCAGTAAATGGCAGAAATTAATGTTTACATTTTTTCTAATCATGGTCAATGTTTAGTTTTATTTGTTATTCAATTTATAGTTACTTTCATTAAAAGTTATTATTTAGGAATTAAGGACATAATATAAAACACACTCATTTAAATACAATAAATTTGAGGCATATTTGCCTCAAGTGATGTCAGCCGAGTCAGGGTCTGTTAGGGTCTGAAGACGTCAAGTTAGAATATTAAAACAATCTGAGGTTGTGGAGTTACCAGACCTCTGTGCTACCATTAACACAGCACACCTGAATCTCCAACCAGATGCATTGTGGGTAATGCATGTGCCTGGTTTTGACAGGTGGAATAAGAAGAGAATATCTGGTTCTCCTGCATCGGAAACACCGCCTGGCAATGTTGTAGGAGTGCAATGCTGAATTTGTGGAGCATTCTTTTCAGGGGCCATGAACAAAAAAAAGAAGAAACACCACTGTGTGAATATTTATTACACACGTCTTGCCTGCTGAAGTTTACCTTGTCTGCTGTGATGACTGGCATCTCTCTGGGTCTGCTAAAGAGCACAGAGGCTGCCCAGAATGGCACCAAAAAGAAGGGTGTGTTCCTCCAAAAGGCTGGTCGAATATTAGACCCATATTTACCTGGAAAAATAACAACATGATCAATTAAAACAGCCTGAAACAACACTGATGATCTGACAAACTAGAGTGTTCATGTGGGCAGCTCTAACCAATAATCACTCCTGGGATGAGAACAATCTGATGGGCGATGGATGATCCCGCCCACAGCAACGCCAGGCTACGATAGGACTTCCTGCATGGTCAGAAAATCAACAGGTTTCATCAGAGGTGTCACTGAACACACAGCAAACAGGTAACGATGATGGTGGTGATGGTAATGATGTCCACAGCTTACCCTTTGAACATGCGGTGGATCACAGTGAGGAAGAGGACAAAGTGGATGACACCTTCCCAGTAAGACATCATCACGGCATAGGCAGAACTCAGGTGAGGCTCACCCTAAAGAGACAGTATCATACAGTGAATTTAAACTTTTGACATTTAAGCATCTGAAATTAAAGCATTTATTGTTTTGCTCATGTTTACCATCTTCAGGTAGAAGCCCATGAAACCAGAGATGAAGCCATCCTGCTCCAAAGCATTAGTCAGGCCAACCATGCAGGTGAAGGAAAACTCTGCAAACACTGAACGAACACATCAAAGCACAATGAAAAACAACTCTACAGCTGCTCCTCAGTCTCTCACTACACCAATAGATGTCAAAGTGTGTGTTTTTGCCAAACTGTACCATAGAATAAGGGGTCCACTTTCACTTTGTGTCGCACAGTGAGGAGGAGGAGGAGAAGAACAGATCCCAGCACGACCAATCCCATTCCCAGGATGGGCAGGGGTCTGAGGAAAAGCATGATTGACATGGACAATGAGACATCAATGTACCTGTGTAGTATTTCAGCTGCCATCTTCTTTACATTTATCTTCATCAAGAGCTGCAACAATTAGTTGATTAATCTGTTACATGATCACCAGAAAATTTGTCACGAGTTATTTTGTTAATTGATTCATCATTTTGAGTCATTGTTGAAAATAAAATGTCAAAATTATTTTGTTCCAGCTTCTCAAATGTGAATATTTTCGGGTTTATTCGGCCCTTTATGACAGAATATCTTTGAGATGACTGTTGGTAGGGGCAAAAGAAGACATCTAAGGATGTCACATTGGAGTTTGGGAAACAGTGATTGACCTGTTCAACTTTTTTGCAATTCTGTAGACCAAACAATGAATCAAGTAATCAAGAAATTAATTGAAAATCGAAAAAAAGGAGAATTAGTAGTTAGTCGCAGCCCTACTTTCATCAGAAAACAGAATGAAAATGATGATTACAACTCTATTACAAGACTATTTAGATGAGTACATAACCTGCTTTTCTTTCATTGTGCCAACACTATTTCTTTGGATTATAAAGGAACATAGCCTTCTCATTTCTTTTCAAAGTTATCTACTCCTATTTAGACATAACATTCAAATACTTTCAAGATAGTTAAAGATGTCTATTTGGTGAAATGCACAAGCTCAGTTTTGATTTGGAATACCATATCACTCTGGTCAAGTATCATCCAGGCTTCATGACTTATTCAAAATGTTATGAAGATCAAAATAAATGGGTTAAATCATCAAAAGTGCAGCTCTGTTAACTATAATTGGCTTCATCCTAATACAGAGAGGAACATTGGGTGTTACATTTAAATGTTTAATCGCCTAACACTCAAGATTATTAATTTATTTAAGACAGTTTCCTAAAATTCACTTACAGTTCTTCTAAGGCTTGTGTAAATCTTGTTTAGTGTGTAGGCTTTGAATGAGGTTACCTCAGGATAAACACACCCTCGCTAAACCTCCTTTCCTTCAGGCTGTGGGCCGCTTCATAAGCCTATTAATATCAGCGGCTTTACTGTGCAATGCCTCCATACAGCAGGCCAAGATGAGAGTGAAATTATAAAAGAGTGCACATACACACACACACACACACACACACACACACACACACACACACACACACACACACACACTTACTCCTGGAGCGCAGGGATGTTGTTCATGGCGTATAAGACTCCAGGAGCGAGGAGGGAAAGGAGAAATACGGAGACCTCAACCGGCGGCCTCATTCTGCAGTTTATTGTTTGGTCCCTTTTGGAAAATAAATGTCCAGATAGAAATATTCCCAGTTAAATCCTTTCAGCAATGAAACGAAGCATGTTCGATGATATAGTGTCCTCTCCTCTGCAGCCTCTGCGGTGATTGAAGGGAGTGTACTGCTGCCTTTTGATCTGTGTCACTGCTGCTTCAACACGTCCATTATCTTGTAGGTCTCAAAGTTCAACTCAGCAGCCATGTTTAATGAGTCCAAACTTAAAGGGAGAGTCGTATAAAGTTCAGATAAAGCTGCTGAATTGTGCATTATACCTAAAATGTTGCCAGTGAATCTTAGATGTGTTATTAAGGTATATATCACATTTAAATTATCTGAAATGTTACAGCTGGGAAATAAAATCATTCATCCCTAGCTATTCACCATTGAGTGTGTGTATGTTTGTGCAGACTGCCACCTGGTGGAGGCAGCTGTCAAATGTCACTGGTTATCCTGATGAGCTTTTTCCAGACATAAAACTTCACTTATTTTGCTTTTTCTTTCTAATATCTTGCAATTTATGCATTCTATGTACATGAGGTCAGTCTGGGTTGACAGAAGTCAAATATTGCAGTCACACCACACTTTGATTTTGGCTCCTGTGGCCCTTGGGGTTCATTAAGGAACCATCTGTCCTATTTGGTGCAAGATTAAGAATTCCTCCTGTCTGATGTCTCAAGTCATGATTAAATCCTGGATTATATCTGAGAGGGAACATAAAGTTCAGAACAAAGATTACGTTTTTTCTCAGTCAGGTTGTTGCCTACTGTTTCTTTCCTACATATGGACATGCGCATTGCACAACATCTTATGGATGAACAACAAAGCCGGCCCTACATCTAATGCAACGTTATCTTCTGTGACAAAGCAGCTGAAGAGGATTACGCTGCTGTTGCCACAGAAACGTAGTGACCAGAGAGAGTAGAGAGAGGTGGGGAGTCTATGAAGAGAGTACACGGAGACAGTGAGAGGTTATTCAAACAGACGCACGAGGACAACCCTTCACCCACACATCAGACAGGCATTTTTTAAGGTTACACAGATTTTTAAAAAGAGTCCACCCATCTTGTCGCTATGATTCACCCTTTAATAATTGGCATTGTGACAGTGAACACCTCTATAACTATCATCTTTTGGACCTTCGTCCTGGGTGATGCCTACTTCAAGTGGGTGGAGGAGTCAGAAGACAAACCCAAGAAGTTGGTCACCCCAGCCTGAGGGAGTCACAGTCAAAATGGACCTGACTGAATGACTGGGTGTTGTATTCGCTTAGGTGTAGTCAGCAAGAGCAGCTTGTAGTGCTTTTCTTTGGAGTCATATTTTTGCAAATTGACCTGCTTTCTGCTTCATCTGGAGAATTCTTGGAAAATCACAGTGATATTATTTTTACTGATCTGAAAGGATCCTGTGAGGTGAATAAGAGGAATCATTCTTACAGGTAATGTCTCAGATTTATCCACCACTTCAGCACAAGAAAATGCTTTAAATTGTATTTTTTATTATTTGGGAGTAATGTCCTAGTGTCATTCTTGGCTTACACAGTGTGAGCCAGCCACGCAAACTGCACCGCAATTGAGTGGCAACAGGTACTTCACATGATGCTGAATGAGCCCCATCTTCTGATTTGCAGTCTGCTGACTTAAAAGGTGTCGCTGGTGACAGTGGCACGTGTGAATCAAATCCTGTCAAGGATTACAAATAAACACCTTGATAGTGACACAGAAAGCCTTATGCTCCTGGCAGTCTCACCCTGAGACACAGTCTGAGACCTCACTGCTTTTCTCATCACATCTCTTCGATTGTTTCATCTCCTGTTTGCACTTTTCCACCGCAAAGATTGATTTTTTACCTAAGTTTGTCATCTTCACCTTCTTTTGTTTTATGACAAGTGTTCTCTTGTTTCGCACAAACGTCATGACACACGTTTTTTACTGGGGTGTGCATCCAGTCTCGTGGTTCATTATCATTGTGAATGTTGCCGTCTCCATCATGGAATGGAAGTTTATCGCTTCTCGGATGGCTCAGATAAACATGCAGACAAATGAAGAAGAGCCCAAATCCTAGTGAGGCGACTGACATCCTGACGAATTTTTGGATCCCTTCATCATAGCTTTGCTTCCTGCCCACTTGTAGAGAAAAGTAATGATGCTGTGTTTCTATTCGTAGTAGAGCAGCTACTATGGTAAGCCTTTTGTTTGTATGACCGTAACCTTCTACTGTGTGTTTGTGTTATTTTCAGAGCAGTCTGTGTATGGCACACACTAATTTGGAAGTCCATTCATTCACAAGTCAAAGAAAACAGGAGGAGCCCTTCATGTCTTGATTGCAAGGTAAGAAGTCTTAATTCTTCTCTAAAACTTTACTATGACACCTTTAAACATCCTTATTTCATCCTCATTTTTTCCTTTCTCATCTTTTGTATTACAAAGGGAATCAATCTGTTTCAAAGTCTTCCATAAGTAACCTTTGATGATGTAGTTGTTCTACTTGTGGGACTACTGATCACAAAACTCATTCTGAAATATCACCATCTGCTCTGTTGTGAAGTGAGAAATGAGCTGTGAAAATATAGTGAGTCATGTGACAGGACATTTATAGAATATAAGAAATGGGCTTGTGGTGCGCTTAAGATTAATTTAAAGTATAGTTTATCCATAGAGTGATGTTTATGGATATCAGTTTAAACCCAAGAGAAACTGGGTTTACTGTGATATATGTATTTTATATATATGCAACGTGGTCGTGGAGCACCATAAGCCTCTTTGGCATATTACTGTCCACCTCTCCTCACTCATATCTCTAATCCCTACAGATGGAAAGCTGATATTGCTCTGTGACAGACTCAATCCTATTAACTCGGTCTGTCCTATATTCACCTCTCCTCCATCTCACACTCCTTGCCCCCCAGGAAATTTGACCCAGGACACTTTGCAGAAGACTAGAAGGAAGAATGCTGGGATTTAAGTCTAGACAAAAGATTAGGAGAATTGGCACACTTATGGCATCAGATCTTTTTTGTCTGATGAACTACATTTTTGTAGGACTAGTTGGCGAAGGAAAACTATCACTCCTAAGAAGCAGTGTTCTCATTTTTGAACCATCTTGACATTCTCATCTTTCAATCAGTTCTGCCATTCACAAGAAAAGAAAACATGTTCAAAATCTTTTAATGCTCAATTACTCTCCCCTCTCCTGTCTGATGCACCTGTTACCCATTTCCAAAGTGTTCACAGTACCATGAAGAAGTTTGGATCTGCGACAAGACAATAAATCTGTCATCAGCAAAGAAACAGCCCCAAAGCTTTACTACATTCTTTGATCTATAAAGAAGTTAAAATCAACTCTACCAAAGCAGCTCAGCCATGAACCAAGAACCAGTTGTATCCCCGAATGCCACAGGAAGAGCTCTGTTCTGGAACCTCACGCAACTGGTGTTTGAGCACCGGCAGCTCCTCCAGCTGTCCAGAAACAAGGAGGAGGAGGAGGCCTATTTCGTGGACTACATCCCCCCAGCCAGAGATGCTATAACTCTGCCGCGCAATGTAGTCTATGTCCTAGTCGGGGTGGTGTTGGTAATAATGGCAACTTACGCCATAGTGGGACACCTGATTAAAGATCTGATGCATGACTTTGCAGGTAACCCCCCCCCCCCCCCCCCCCCCCCCCCCCCCCCCCCCCTCCGGCAGACACATCCTGAGCCAAAATGTTCTCCTTCCCAACACTCTCTCCAGTCTTGCGTACATGTTTGTTGTGTCCCTGAGCCTTTTTTCCCCCTGAATTCTCAGGCCAAAACTGGACCACCATTTTGTCTTTCCTTGTTTTCTCCCTTGGGGTGACTTTGTCTCCTTCACTTCTGTCCTGTGGTTTCTGTGCAGAGGTCAATCTTCCCAACAGTGTTCTTGTTACATCATCAGGGTGAATGCCAACAACTGAGGAATTTTGAGTTGACATCTTGAAGGGGTACTCCAGCAACTTAGTACTGTGCCTCCACAAAGTTGGGAGGCTTGCAAGACACACTTAAAAAAAAAAAAGTAATCAGCTCCAAAAACCTTTCTTATAATGCAACTCATTAGCATCTTTCATTAGAAATCCCCTGCTTTGTAAATGCCCACATTCTTCAAACTCCAAGCCCTAGTTTATAATGAAATGTTAGTCTCCAAACTTCAGGGTTATTTTTTAAAACTTTACAAAGTTCATCCCAAGAGCTTCAGAAGAAATTACATCACTTTTTTTTTACAGTGCTCCTCATGATGAGTAAAATTAACTTAATTTGTAAAATTGGTGGAGTTCCCCTTTAAAACACACAGACAAGTCACAGAAAAACATTTCTCATTCTCATTCATTTTCATGTCTTTTGTCCTGTTTCTCCTCAAAGACTGGGTTCTTGGCCCCAAACCGGTGGATGATGATTCTGAGGAGGGAAGAGCACAAATAGAGGAAGAGCGACGAGTGAGTGTTTCCAGTAGACTGATGGGGATCGACAGACTGAGGATGGAGAAGGAGAAAGACGGACTGCTGCCCGGCTTCCACCAGGGAGACGGCGGCGGCCATCGGCCATCCACCCCTCCTCCACTGAAAAGTGCCATCACGTCATACTTGGGAGAAAAAAGGATTTCTAATCATAGTGTGACCTTCGCCTGCCCTGCCACCCCTTACGTCACTTCCCTTTGAGTTTCTGCAACATCAGAAGTCCTCTGTGTTGATGTCAATCGTGTCATGCTTGTAGTTCGGATACATTTTTTTCTCTCATTTCATTGCAGTGATAAATGTTGTCTTTTTGCTATAGTGAGGCTTCAGCTATGGCCTTTTTGTTTCATATAAAATCACCTCAAACACTGGTAACACTGAGTTTGTACTGATTTTACTGAGCAACTTTCTTTACCTATTAAATATTTCATGTAAACATGGTTGATATTGTCGGTCATTTAACACACATTGCACCATTTTAATATATTATTTCCTGTTCCAGCAATCACTTGTGTTAAAAAAGGAAATTATTTATCATGTCAACCTGTTATCCCCTCCATTAACATCACAGTGTATCAGGAAATATAACACTGACATTCTCACAGTAATAATAAGTGAAATGTTAATATCAATTGTAAAAATTGTGTTTTTAACTGACATTTAAGTGTAAAAATGTAAAAACTTTTAGACATGTTCTGATAAAAAATTTCAAATCATTCCATGAAATTATTATTTGGTTTAAAATGACACCACTGTGTACCATCATTGGAAAGTTACATCATCACATGTTTCTGTACTTCAATTTTTCCTGTGCTGGTATTGGACTAAGCTTGTCTTCAGTAAACAACTGAATAATACAAGAGTGTAGTTGTCTTGTCTTCTTTCATTAATCCATCTTACCTGTCTCTAATGCCTGGTCGTGTCAGGGCCAGTGACCTTGTTGTAAATACCAAGGATTACTGTACATCAGCCATATTGAATACTGTTTAATAGTGATGTAAGCAGAAAGAACACATACAGACAGACTGACAGACAAACAGATAGATACATAAATAAGATGGATAGATACATACATACATACATACATACATACATACATACATACATACATACATACATACATACATACATACATACTTACATACATACATACACACATACATATATAGATATGAGATATATGCAGATATATGCGACAGGTAAACACGCTCCTTCATTGGGAAACTGTCTTCTCAGCGTCATTCCTCTGACCTTGAGTACTTCAATCTGCTGCAGCTAATCTAGTTTCCACCTGTGCAGCTCCACAAGCAGACAGCAAGGGTTTGTGCTTGCAAGCAAAATGAAAAATTCTCCAGTGAGAGGCATAAACTTCTAATTTAAGTTTAGGATAGTTTAGCCAGAGGAGTGTGAACTGGAGGATTGCCACCTGCTTTTCTGCTGTATGTACACTTATTTTTCATGTTCAAGTTGTGAGACTTTGAGCAGCTTTGTTGAAAGTGTAATGTTTTTTTGTTTTTTTGAGGCAGTCTGCGATTAATGTTAGAGAACATTTCCTTGTGATCTTCTCATAACTTGAATAGGAAGGAGACGTTTGTGCTGCCTTATTTTGGTACAACAATGATGCTGAGACTTTAAGTGGATTCCCTGGCTGACAATAGAGGTTTGAGGATTCCCAGACAGCCATGGAAGAGCCAGTGGACAGCTTGCGCGTTCGCTACAGAGGAGAAGATGGGACGGTGTTGTTTGAGAGCTATATACCCCCCTCTCGGGATGCTGTCCACATGCCTAACTATATGCTCTACCTGCTCATTGCCAGCTTCATCCTGATGGGTGTTCTTTATGCCATCATCGGCCACCTCATCAAAGACCTCATCCATGACTGTGCAGGTAGGTTAACCAAAAGCTACTGAAAATGCCTGTTTTTACAATTAACTAGTATAATATAGCCTACAGGTGCTTCTTCAAGCTTGTTCGATGACTTAAGAAGCTTTGACTTGCATCCCATCTATTGTTTTCTTTCCTACACGTCTTCCCTCTCTGTATGTTTTCCAGACTGGATGTTTGGAGAGCAGCCTGAGGAGGTGGTGGTGAACTATTGTGAGGCCAAGGATAAATTTGTGGCAGACTGGTGCCCAGAAACCTCCCCCGAACTGGAGGCAATGGCCCGGGCTGAGGAGAACAAGATGCAAGAAACGGACTTCATGAAAGCCCCTGCTATCTGGATCATCAATACAGACGTGCGAAGGGGAAGCAAGTCAGCACCCCGTGTGGTCTTTGAGAAGAGGACTTAAATGTGTGGACACCCAGAAAAAGAGAAGATTTAAATGACAGATTTGCTGATGCAGATCTTGTGTATCTGATTGTGATTGGATGAATACTGATATGATTGAGAGTGTGAAGAGAATGAATGTAATGACTCATTGGTGTGTAAGTGTAAGGCTGAAACTGTGTTATAATACTGTAGCTCTCTATGTAGGGACAAAGTGCTTTAGTAGTCTTATGGGGACATCTAGTGTCTGATGAGGTCAGTGCAGCAGATTTTGGCAATGTGAACATGCCTTAATCCATCTTTGATTTTTTTTTTTAAATGCTTAAATTGCTTAAGCTTCATTGTTTTTATTTTAGAAAATGATTATATTTCTCAGTCCTTTGTATCACATCTATATTATAGGTGTAAAACAAAAGTCAACTGTTTTAAAATGAGATGCTATTGTTGTGCCTGCTCATTACAAATTAAGTTGAAGCCTATTGTAATAAAGATAACTGGAAACATACTGAAGTAGTAAAAAAAAAAAGTTGTTTGTTTTCATTTTCGTTTGTATGAAAAAAAAGCTTTATGCAGTCAGGAGTCAGATGATGTACACAAAATTACAACTTATGATGTCAACACTAATGTTTCAGACTGATTCAGGAATCATACAGGTATAGTATGATAATACACCAGCAACTTAACTTTTTGTCACACATAGAAGAGTAGGATAACAATTGTAAAATATGTTCGTCAGAGGATGATTTTTTATAGAGGAACCAATTAAGCACTTTACAAGCTTTACTTTAAAAGCTTTCTGTCAGAATTAAAGACTAGTGAGTAAGATTGAAGTTGAAAAAATAGAAGAAAAAGAACAACCCTGATTCTGATTTGTATCTCTTCTGAGTGCATTATTTGGACATATATTAATAATGAATTCAGTTTTGGTCATATATTCAGTCACATCCCCATGTAAATCAAAGGACAGGGACATTTGGGAAAGAACAAAAAAGGTAAGATAAAGGTAAGTTTGACTGTTGGATGGACATAATACTTTCAACTCCATCTGTCTGGGCTAAATTTCCAACTCATGCAGACCTTTTTTACACTTAAGTGTACAACTGTTTATAACTCTAAAAAAAATTGTAATCCTGATTCTTAGTCAGCTCAATCGAATATTAAAAGGCTGGTCCAGCTTGCACAGAAGCTCCCAAACCATCCAGCAAGCATTACTGTGAGTGACTAACTGTGGTCCCAGACGGAGCCATTAAGTACCACACTTACAATTTCAGAAAGACCTTAAGTAAAGACAAAATGTGAGAAAGAACTTCTTATCTCTGATCATTTCACTCCTTTATCATTGGTTGCGAGTAGTAATTATTCATCTTTCGGGCTTGTGTGTGTTTTCACCAATTCATCTTAAAGCAGACCAGCTCCGCTCTTCTTTTTGTTGTGTTTGGGTTTCTGTGTGAAGCACTTTGTAAGTTTGTTTCCATAAGTGCTCTATAAATAAAGATACTATGATTATTATAATGCTGCTGGCTGATGCCTCTTCCCACCCTCTTCCTGTTACTGACTGCCAAAGCAAACAATGACATAATCTTATTAGCCATGTCCCTCCAAATCCTCCTACTGTTTCAGAGCAGGACCCTAACATCTGCAGCACTATCTGTAAATAAATAAATTAATCAACAGCCACTGAAACTTGATGCTAATACCAGGCAAACAGCATATCACAGAACGTTACAGTGTATTTACTTAACTTTTACACTGGGGAAAAGTGGCTAAATACTGTAGAATATGGGGCCATTTAAATTCAGGTAATCAGGCAAAATCATATGGTTGAATAAAGAGCAACGCTCAGTAAGAATTGGAAACACTCATCTATATATATATATATATTTCTGTTTAGTAGTACTCAAATGCGAGTATATTGAGTATATTTGCTGTGGTACTTTTACTTTACTTTGCTGCCCAAAAACTAAACTTACAGTAGCATCACCTCCATCAGCTACAATATGAAAATGCTTCATGCATCAGTAATAACAATAATACACAAGGTAATATAACTCTGACATCTGTCATTCTGCTGCAAGTACTTTCACCTTTGATAGTTGAAGCACATTTTTCTGATAAACGCTTTTACTTTTTGCATGCAGGACTGATTTGAATACTTCTTCCACTGCTGCTGTTTAGAGTGCTTGTGTCATTATTTATTATTTGTTCATATCTGAATAATGTCTTCAGTCAATGATAAACCTGTATTCACAAACAGTATATATCTCCACTATGCACTGGGGGAGAACAGGGTTAGTCACACTTTTTACTTTCATTTGAATTCCTCAAGAGAGAACATAAACAGTCATTCCTATAAGTGCATTTTATTAATCCTTATAATATGCAGCTTCACCTCTCTGACTGTCCTGAGCATTGTATCTGGCCCTTGTTTTTCTCCCTGATACAATTCCTGCCAATTTTTAGTAAAAAAGAAAGAAAGTACTAGATATATCACACCATGCATGTGACAACAAACCCTTTCCCCCCTAATCAAGGAACAGGCATATTTTTTGGGGGGGTGGGTGCTGACAAAGAAATGACATAAATCCATCAGTGATTACATGAAGAACATGTCAGTGAAACATGCCATCATATATGATAACTGCAGTATAGTATATAGCATAGGCTGCATTTTGCCCTGCATGGTTGTAGTAGGCTACTTATTGTTTTTTTTTTGGTGTGTGTGTGTGTGGGGGGTTGAAACCGTATCTTTTTCCTCTCACCTCGGTGGTGGGCTGGTTGAACAGCAGGGCTCTACTCTGTGGGATGGGGACTCTAACATCCCTTTTTTTTTCTACAGGCATCCTCACACACTCACACACCCCCTTTCAATGCTGAGCGATGAGCGGCGGCGCGTCGACCCCGCACATTAACATGTTCCTGAACGGTGGCGATATCTCTGAAAATGAATAATGGACTGGTGATTTGAAGGCAGTGGATTACCGGCATGGATGCCCGTTGACTGACGGAACAGCCTATATGGATTGGAGCTCATCGTCGCCAGAGCAGATCTGGGGAGAGTCAGAGAGGTGAGACGGCATTTAACCGATTGTGTGAGAGGGGACACCGCAGCGCGCACCGGGCATCTGAGCAAAACACAGCCCGGTTGTATTAACCGTGAGGCTAACTAGGGCATGTGTTTCGGTTACAATGCAGTTATTTTCAACCATGTGTAGGTTACTCTCTTTGTCATAAAATAGCCGACCATCCTACGAGCATAAAGGCCTTTTCTTTCACACAATACGTGGCTGTGTCACATACAGTAGCCATCTGCATGCATTATGGTGCGGTGGATGAAGCTATTGAGGCCACTGGCGTTGTGGCATTGTGACTTTGAAACTGCCTTTGCACTGGATTTCTGTATTTTTTAAATATCCCAAATACCTTCATAACATGGACTTGAATAATGGAAGAGGATGCTCTCCTCATGGCTAAATTTGGCCTACTTTGGACAAATAGGCTACATAAATTGTGATGCATGCAGAAGCAAATGGACGATTTAAAGGGCCAAAATGTGCTTAGACACAGTAATGTAGCCCACCAGACCTAAAAGTGATAACTTAGATTACATTCCTTCATAATCTAAAGGCACTCATCACATGTCGTTTTTAAAGTAATACAGTAGCAGCACCTTTACGCTATTAGTGATACAGTAGCAATCCCCCACGATTCAAACTCTCCATGCAGTGTGTCATATGTATAGTTACTGCATCAATGAATCCCTTCCACACATGCTACTGTAACCATAAATGGACCATCTTGCTTGATATTTGCACAGTGGATAAGAACAGCACTGGTGAAATGCGATTGTGACCACAATAATGCAGCATGTGGACTATTTACCCACCTGGTGAACTTTTAAACCCCTGGCATGCAGCAACTGTCTTTACATTTTCTGCCCATGCAGCTGTCAGAGGAATTTACCATGCAGGGACTGGAATGGAAAGCACTGATGGGCAGTGTGTAGCCCAGTATGCGTAGTGGTTGCAGTATAGGCAAAATAGTGAGCCAGTGTTGGACAGAATTTTACTATAGTTTTATTGCAACTGTCATTTAAACACCCCCTCTTTAGACCGATTGGTAGGCTGATAGTTGGGGGTAGAAAATCCCTTCAGTTCCCGCTCTCTTCCCTGCTGGGACTCCCTTAAACCTCTCTGATGACCCCGGTTCCCTACAGAGGTGCAAATTGGATCATGTGGCTGTTGTGAAAAGATTTTAGAGGCTTTTTAATTTGCAGAAGAGCTCTCTGCTTTCAGAGGATTACAAAGAAACACTGTAAGCTGCATATTTTGTGTGATAGTCACACCTCCGTATGTTCTTTTTTTGTTTCTCGCTCTCTCTTTTGTGTGCTGACAGCGTTTTTTGTTTCTCTCAACAGAGCTGTGGAAGAGGAAACTCCATCCAAGACCACAGGTCACATGACAGGTAGGCCTCATTTTAGAAAAAAAAAGAAAAACAATTAAGCTTGCATGAAACAGACTGCGTGTATTTTAAAAAAATATTCCCTCTTTTTCTCCTGTTTAGATTTGTGTAATGATGACACAGACAACTCTCCCCCTCTTCAGCTTCACACACTCAAGCAGTTTGAACAGGTGAGGCTTCACTTTTAATTATCATCGAGTTGATGTGAGTGATTCTACCTTGTCCTTAGGCATCATGAATTATACTATATGTGAATAATGTTATGAGTCCAATGAAAATGTGTGCTACAGTGCCATCATGTGGCTCCATATGTTGCTACAAGATGAAATGAGCTGATTTGGTTTGCTTTGATGCAGATTTCTCTGTGACCACACTTAAACAAGGCACTGACTCTGCAAGCTATTTATTGATGCACCTCTTGTTAAGTTTAAAACATGAAATAGATCGAACTCACTAAGTAATTATAAGGAAGGGATTTATTACTCTGTGGAAATAAATTACTTTTGGTTTTGCTGAAAAACAACAAAAAAAATAAACTACAATAAACAATCATTTAAAAAAAAGTTAAAATACAAAATTACAGTAAAAACTGAAAAACCGTAACCCATTTTTTGTGAAATTCAGGGTAGGCTATGCATTCAGACATGCTGTACACATTTGTAGTGGCTCTCACTTGTCTACAGTGCCTCCCTGAGGGTAAACGCTTAAAGTGTGCAGATGCAGAGAGTGGCAAGCATCATTATTGATCTGGGGGGCTTTACTCTTTATATTTAGCTACTATTTCTCTCTTGGTTGCATCTGTGACTTCCATATAATTTTGCTAGCTATAATTACTATTCTTTTTAGTTTTTTAATTTGTTCCCACTATTAAAATGTCCATCATTTACCACATGACCATATTGAAAAATAAAATGTTTTGAACCAGATACACAGAGGGAAACATTTTCTATACATTGTCTACACTAATGGTTTTAACTATGGGTGTTTTCAGGTTGATAGAGCAGAAAAACAATCTTAATGCTAAATTATTTTAAGAAATGTTGATCTTTACAGTATGATTTGTACTGTTTGCTACAGCTTTCTTCCATTCGAAGCTTACACCTTCATCTTTTTTTGAGTGCATATTGTCCATCTCTATAACTGTGCAGTGTACCCAAAAATAGCACCCACCCAGACTTAGTCGAACTCTCTCCTTCAGTGCACACCTCAGTGCTCTTATCCAAAACAATTAGTATTTCAGACATACTTGATCAGAATAACACACAAGCTAAGCTTTAAAACTTGCACTGACAACTCATCACCACCAGCAACAGCCCTTTAATGTTATCCTGGAGTTGCTGCTACGACCCTGTTAAAACGGGAGGTGTCAGCAGTTAGTCATGAAAGCTGGATTAACTTTCTGAACGGTGGGACCCAACTCACAGCCGAAGTCACTTTCATGACTGCCGACTCTTGGATGTGTCACTTTTACACCTGATGTAAACACATGCCAACACACAAATACTCTCACACGCACATATTTACACATATTCACTCTCCAATTTATTTTCATTTGATCAAGAGCTAAAAACACGAGTGAGGGCCTGGCTGTGTTTAAAAACACACACTGAGTGCATGATGTCATCCCAAATGTTATGTTGAGACCTGCTTGGCGCCTAGCCTATCTTTGCACTGAATTATTTAGTAACACCATGTAATTTGACACTTCAATGGGCACACTTACTGAATGCAGCAATAGCAGCAACTACTAGTGATGTAATGTGTTGGTAACATGTGTCATTCACTTCTTTGCACTTGGCTGTTGCTTATTATGAGATTGAAAAGACAAAACAGCTTCAAACCTTTAAGAGTCCCCTCTCCCTTCTTATTTTCACTTCTTTCTGTCCACTAATCTCATCTCTCTGAGGGACATTCAGGGATTCACTGCTCTGTGATATTCAGGACACCTCTCTATTAATAGCACTGTGGGCTCACAGCTCCCAGGTCTCCTATTTCATCCAACTTCTTTCCACTCACCTGTCTGTCAAGCTACAATCAGCAGCTCCTACTTCATTTCCCCATGATAGTAAGCCTTGTCACGACCACAGTCTCAGATTTTAAGCTTACCTTTATAACTATCACAGAGTAAAAATAATTTCAGGCTGGGAATATGTAGATATGTTCCCTTTCAAATGATAGATGATATTGACTCATTCCCTTCAGTAACATTATGCTTGTAACTAAAGTAAAAAATAAAAATAATAAATAATAGATGTATATATACTGTAATTAGAGCTGCAAAGATTAGGCAACTGACAGAAAATGAATGGGTAACCACTTTCATAATCAATTAACAATTTGAGTTATTTTTAACAAAGAAATAACTAAAAGTATCTAGTTCCAGCTTCTTAAATATGAATACTTTCTGGTTTCTTCTGTGACCTTTGGGTTGTGGACTGTTGGTTGGTACAAAACAAGACATTTTAGGTTGCACCTTGGAGTTTGGGAAACAAAGCTCAACTTTCTTTTGACAATTTTATGACATTTTGTAGACCAGATGACTAATCGATTATCAAGAAAATAATCACAAGATTAATTAATAATGAAAATAATCGTTAGTTGCAGCCCTAATGATAATATATGTAGTTAACGAAAGTATCGCAGTTACATTTTCCATTTGCTTAGTTAAAAGTTACGTTAGTTTGTCCTTTAGTGGTGCAGGATCACAGAAACAAACTGTGTTAATTTGTGTGCTAACAAACAGTGACGTCCACATCCAGCAGACACAAAGCAACATTAGCATTCATTTTAAGTTGTGTAACAGTTCATGAAATGAATGCACATCCAATATGTAGTCTCCTATTGGCTCTGTTTTGGTCCCCACAAACTCCTGAGAAAAATATCTGGGTGTTTGGTTTACAAACAAAAAGTATTAAAAGTATTACAAAAGTATTAAACTTTCTTCACTAACTAGCTAGTTTTAACTAGCGCTAGCATCATTTGCTTATTTTGTCTGATGAGTGACCCTTTTCACATTAGACGTTTTTGTTTGACTCAACATTTATATTAATCTCTAAATAATTATATGTATCACTACTCTGAGCCAGTCATGCTACAGGCTTATTTTTAGTAGAGATAATGCTACTTCCGAATGTGAACAATCGCTTATAAATTTAAAGAAAGTGCTTTGAAGCAGTTTGGGTCTAGAGATTAAGGGTTTACTAGGTACAGGTAAGAAGGTGAAAAATCCCAAAGTGGGGTGTAATTATGTTGTGCTAATGAAACCTACCTCGAAGATGTTTCTTCCTCAGTGAAGTGTTTCCTCACTTGCTAAACGTGTTGCATGTATGTACAAAGTGAATTATTATAAAAGAAATGGATTGGTGTGCACATTAGTGAGATTGTCCTGTCTCTAATTGAGCAGAGACTAAATGAAGATAAGTCACTAATGTGATTATATAAACTGTTGTGGACACAGTTTCAGCTGTTCTCTTAAATGAGGACTCTGCACTTGAATTATATAAAAAGGGGATTGGGAATGGTGGGCACAAAGACCATATGGCTAAACTGGACAAATGATCCAATAAATATGAAAAGAAGTCAAGAAAAGGACACACACTTACCCTCCTCTTCTCTATCCACGCCCCCGGTGTGTACCCTTCAGTCCTGTTTTGCAGTGGGGTGAGATTTCCCTTCATGTCACAAGTGCCTGTGAGCCTCTTTCTCCCCCCCGTCCCCGCCCATCTCCCCTGGCAGTCTGGGATTCCAGGGATGTCTCCTCCAGTAAAATAAACTCCTGTCCTGTCCCCTAGAAGCCCAGAACACACCATGGAGCTGTCATGGCTGCATCTCTGACTGCTCGGGCTGCAGAGTAGCCCTCTGCACTGCAAACGCCCCTTGACACTGTGTGTGTGTGTATGTGTGTTAGTTTTAGTGTGTGTGGTTTTGTAGATAGTGTGCCCATGGCCTGTTAAAGGCTAGGGGGCACATTTGTAAATAACTTGGCTTTGTCAGGTGCCATATTATGCACTTTTGGAGAAAGAGATAGCATGTCTAACGGTTACCAGACTCTAACGGAAGGACTGGCCCTGACGGTTGCTGTCCTTTAAAATGGACTCCGTAGTCCCCCATGATACGGAGAAGTCGAAGAGGACTTTTAATTTCTGACCTATAACTGACATGTCGAACAGTGTCGGTGCTCTTTAACGGTCATGTCTAACGGTTACCGTACTTTGTCACAGCACCTGAATGACCTGAAGAAGGAGAACTTCAGCCTCAAGCTCCGCATCTACTTCCTGGAGGAAAGGATACAGCAGAAGTACGAGGAGAGCAGCGAAGATGTCTACCGCACAGTGAGTAGAAATTTGTATGACTGGTGATGAATGGGATGATGAATGGGTCATTGGTCAGCGTTGTAAAGTGCACTAAGGATTGATTAATGAACAGAAAATGATCAAACCTCCTTGATTTTGCTTTGTTGAGGGAGTTGGGTGGCATTGAGAAAGTTATTAAAAGAGTGATGATAACAGCCGATTATACAGTATTTACAGTGTAAAGAGCTGCTTTACTGAGCTACCTCCACTGTTTGTTGACCCAGCTGTTACATTTATCAGAATAGGGTGATGTGACCTGTCCTGTCCTGTGTTTGTTTTACCATGTGCTTGCTTTAAGATATGACTGCAATGTGAAGGGCTACACATTAACTAAATGTTCGCTCAGGAACTTTTCATGCAGTTTCTGTGTATGTGGCTGTAAATTGTCTAATAGGACCTTTATTTTGTTTGTTCAGGGATTTGTGAAGATTTTCTGCCTTTAGGTTAAACTAAATATTTACTCTCAACCCACAGCACAGAGAAACTAAACCCAGTTATACTGCAATTCGTAAAATAGGAATCCATGCTACAATATGAGCAATATACTTTAAATAAGAAATCAGATCTAATAAATCAAAAAAACTTATGATACAGTGAGATTGAACCTCAAGATTGTCTTGGTACAGACCGAAATGTGTCTTTTGCACCAAGTATCAAACATTTGAAAGTATAGAAAGTTGACATCAAGTGCCTAGTCAGACTGGCAATCATTACTTAAATGATTAGTGTGACATTTTGGTAAATATGCCTGTTTGCTTTCTTGTCAAGAGTTAGGTGGGAAGAGAGCAATACCAATCTAATATCTGTTCATTAAATATAATGCCACAGCCGGCCAGGCAGTTAGCTTAGGTTAGCTTACTGTAGTGCAAACTTCGGAAACAGCTAGCCTGATTTTGTTCAATGGCTACAAACAACACCTAGCAGCACCTCTAAAGCTCACAAATTAAAAATCGATAAGTCACAGTTTTACACTAGGTTATGTGCGACTTTGTCTTGGCTAGGAAGTCGCTGCTCCCAGCCAAGTAATAGTCCAGCAGATGGTTTCTTCACCTTTGGATAAACCCACTCTTGATGTTTCCCCCAGCTTTGTGGTAATCATTTTTCAGCTGTACATGAGATAGGATATGAGAGTGGTTACTATTCTTCTCATCTAAATAAAAACAGACTTAAATTTATTCAGGCAAAGTTGTTGCACAACTGCTTGTGTTTGCTTGTGACAACATTTAAAAGTGGAATGTCTTCTTCTTCTTCTTCTTCTTCTTCTTCTTCTTCATCATTCATCCAACTTTGGTGTGTTCATGAGCTTTTAAGTCTTAATGTGGGAACAACATGGACACTACAAAGTAGATGCGATGTATTTTGTCTCATACTTGTTGCTGCACTAGTAAATTCATTAAAACCACTCAATTATTGCTGTCTGACTTGTTGTCAGGGTTAATGATAATACATAGCTTTTTTTTATTAAGGTCACTCTACATGGACAGCAACTGACAACCTAATACCATATTGCAAATTAAATTTGAGCAAAAAAGTGTTCTGTGCTTCTTACCATTAAACATTTACTTTCGTCCGCCATGTTTCTGCGTGTATGACTTTCGGCAAGTCGAGTACCACAATTTTTGCCAACTTTCCGAGGTTGTTGTTCTGACTTGAGGTGACGTTAACAGGGATTTTCCTGGTTGGGAGCTAATTTTACCAATTATTCTGACACCACATGAATGCCTCATTAAAGAATATTTATCTAGAAAAAACATTTATGTTCCTCAGATTAGTTATTGGAGGGTTATTGGAAACAAGGATAATATTGATATTGGTACCAAAATAAATGTATTGCATCGCACTAGTTTATTTTAATTTGGTAGTAAGTGTGTGTTTAAGTCATTCATTGAGTTGTTTAAGTTTTGACAAATGTTCTGTCTTTCCAACTCCTTGATTGAGAGAATTTTCAGTTTTTTCTCTGTTTTTCAACATTTTAAATTAATTCTTCAGTATTTTGGAACCAAAAAAATGAAGAAGTCAGTCAGGTTGTTTTTTATGTCATATTCTAGATCTAACAATTAACAATTAACTTTACACTTATTTCATTTAAAAAAATGGTAATCAAAATGAAAATAATCATTAGTTGCACCCCTAAAAAACTAGAGCACGCAAATACCATTTTATGTATGAAAAACTTTAGCAGTCTGTCTTTAGTTTGTGTACTTGTCGTGTCCCTGTGTGTGTACATGTGCACCTACAGTACATTAAGGTGACCCAGTTCAGCTGTTGTCTGTTTATACGAGCCAGCCAGTTTAAAACTCGTGTCCTTCTTCACTCAAAATCCCTTCATATCATCGGCAGCTCTTTGATATTTTAAAATTATTCTAAAAGGCTGTTTGATCCAGCTGAAACAGACCTGAGCGTCCTGCCACTTATCTGTCACATTACTGCATACCAGCTGTGATTGAGTAAACTGATCTCATGTTATACAGACATCCAACTGGATTTTAATCCTGATGCTCTTTACAATCTCCCACTCTGTGTGGATAAAGGTTAATCAGTCTAATCACTTTTTATTGGAGACTAAATCTTTGTTCCGTGTATGTTATCTGATCTTTCATTCATTGCTGTGTTGGCTCAGCATCATGACAGTGAGGGTCAGTGTTCCTGTCCTCTCGTTACACGTCTCAGTGTAATAGACTAGGTGTGTTGGGCACATAGTGATCTCTCTGAGAGCTTGAGAGACTCTATTTATAGAGCCAGCTTGAGTACACTGATTTATTTATCACATGAATTCGTATGAGTGTCCATATGAAAGAAGACACACCTCAGTACACGTGTGTGTTTCTCTTCACCATATGATTTGTCAGATTGATTTGCTTTTTTAAAGCATGTAACTTTAGAAATGTCAGCTCATTATTACACAGATGATTTAGACTGATGCATTTAAATAGGAAATGTAAGCAAACACACACAATCAATAGCATCTCGTGTTGAAAGTTTCACAGATTTTATTCATGTAAATAAGTTTCTGATCAGCTCATGGATCAAAATGGAATCAAAAGATTGAGTGTAAATCATATCTGATCATATGGATCATATCTGTCAGCAGGTTGCAGGTATGTTTGGTTTGTGCATGTCAGTCCTGTCAGTGTTTTGTCTCCCCTTTGCTGCGCCGCCTGGTTATTAGGGGATCTGTTGCTGAGGGCCGAGAGGCCAGCAGGGGCCAAAATAGCAGGTGCACTGTGATGGGGGTTCTATATATAGAGCTGTTTTCAAGATGGGAAAACGTCTCTCTTACTGTAAACTGAGTTGTTGACACACACGGGATACATGTTCCTCTTAGTTGTGTGTTACATTATTCATTGTTAGAGTATTTAGTTGAGTCATTTTCTATCATTAGCAATTCAGAGCATATGTTTGGTCATATGTTATATAAGTTCTAGTTTCTGCTGCATTATTTATTGAGTAGATTATGTAAATTGTCAAAATTCAAGAAACATCCCAGATGTTTTAACCATGTAATGTATTTTTGCACTGTTCATAATAATATTAAAATGTGTATATCTGCCCTGCTTTGCTTAACAACTTCTACTGTCATTTTATATTTCTGCACATAGATAGTTTCACAGTCACAGTTTCTGTTTTTAAATGAGCTCTTTCTGAAAGTTGAACATGCCTTGATCAGGACACATCAAATCATGTTCAGTCATAGTGCTGAAAAATATGTCAATTAGACAATCAACAAAATTGTCACAAAAAGGCCACCTATTAATCAAAAACAATAACTGCTAGTTCCAATTTCTTAAATATGAGGATTTGCTGCTTTTTTCTTTTGTGTGATTGTAAATTGAATACATTTAGACTGTTGTTTGGACAAAAGATCTCACTTTGTGCTTTTTAAAATTATGATGATTAAGATTAATTGGCAGATTGATTGATAATGATTATCTGAGCCCTAATTTGTCAAAATGAGAACTAAATTCATCATATCACAACTATATTTCTCACTGTCTGCAGTGATTATGTATGAACTTGTTTTGTCCAGCAATATGGGTGCAGGCAGCACTCTTCGTACAATATGCAGCACTCTTCGTACAATATGTTTATAATGCTGGTGTGGGTTTCAGACTGTTCGTGCTACTTGCTGCACGTGTAAACTGGCTCTCCACAAGCATTGAGGACATAAAACTCTCTGGCTTGGCTGCCAGGACAGGAGAAGGTCAGCAGATTTGCACTTGTAATTCTGCACAAAGAGGTACTAAGACATTTTTAAAAGAGAAAAAGGGGAAGATGAAGGTAGAAAAGAAGAGACTAAGTAATAAAGGTGGAGGAAAGGCAGCTAGACCAAGATGAACCAAGAAGGACAGTGGACAATCTGTTGAAAGGAACCTGAGCCTGGCAGCATTGATAACGCTGATAAAACCAATGATCGCAGTTATCTGATCTGAGCCCAGCAGACAGACAGACAGATAAACTGTCCTCTCCCTCCTGTCTGAGGTCAGAATGGAAAGACTGAGTCCCATCTTTCCTACTGTTAAATCCTCTGTCCCCTAGCCCGGTGTAAGAGCCCTGATTGGCCCTAAAATGTTCCCTGTGGACCCCAGCAGGTAAACAAACTGGGGAGTTTAGCATTTGACCCCTGGGATAAGTATCTGAGACTCCCCAAATTCTCCTGATCTAAATATACCAGCCATGACAGCACGGTCAGATGCTCTGTACTGATGATACATAACACCTACCAGCTCTGATTCACACAACAGAGAGGGAGAGATTACAGAGTGATGGAGTTATAATGACTGAGGAAACTGAGCAAGAAAGAAGACAAATGTGTGTGTGTGGAAGATTGGAGAGAGCGATGGAGATTCAACAGTGAAACTACAATGATACAAACATTTTGAAATGCTAAGAAGCTTTAAATTGTGAATATTTTGTCGTCTTTTTAAAATATACATTCTTTAATTGAACCACAAATGTACAAAGATATAAAAACACTAAACAAAACACAAAATTACGACATATTTTTATTTCCTGATTCACATGCAGCTTGATCCTTAAAAAATTCAATACGTGCCATATGATTAATACCAAAACATAATTGCTATTAATCACACAGTATGTTTATGTTTAGGTCTCATTTAAAAGGTGACAAACTTAATAACTTACAGAGGAGAAGAGGTCTCATTAGCCAAATAAGAAAACACCTGTGTGAGGGTGAACCATGGATGTGTAGGAGCTTTCATATTGACATATTTTATGTTAATTAAGACAATCATCAACAATATATCTCATTGTTTTCAATTTTACTGTTACAGCCTTATAGTAATTACTAGTTGGCTATTTACAGATAGTGAAATTGTCATCATATTTTTCACATAAAAGACCTCATGAAAGCTAATTGCCAAAAGATAAAAAGTCTCTGTAAATAAATGACCAACTGTGTATACACAGTGTTTGTCTTGAGAATTAAATGCTACAGATAATAGTCGCATTGCGTATAAAAGTCTCCTTAGTGCAGCAGGTATGATAATGTCAGAAAATATATGTGTTACATGTATGCTTTGAATTGCAGAAATTGTTCTAAAATCTCAAAATGTTCTTTTATTATGCCAAAGTTTCAATATTCAGCTGGATCTCTCAGTCACTTTAACAGCATGTGATCAAATTATCACCTTAATTCACAGTTCTAGTCAACACTATCCACCATAACTGATGCTGCAGTATAGTAGGTCATTTATCTGTTGCTGAAATGCTGATGTGTAACAATGATAATGTGATGGATGATTAATAAACTGACGATTCACTTTCTGCTTTCATCTCTTGTAGAACATCGAGCTGAAGGTGGAAGTAGAGAGCTTGAAGCAGGAGCTTCAGGAGAAACAGCAGCTTTTGGACAAAGCCCTGTGAGTCCACACATATTGATCTTTTATTATTGTCATTCTTTGTCTGTTCTGTTTCTGTCAGTTGTCTGAGGTGATATGAAAGAGGTTATATCCAGTATAAAAGAGGGAGAGCCATTAATGGGATTTAAAATATGTTATTTCTATGTTAGATTGTTGTTGTTGATTGTTTGAGACAGATGTCCTCCTCTTCCTGCGGGGATTCTCCTGTCCCAAGATGGAGCTTGAAACTGCTGCATGGGTTTAGTAGATTTCATGGGTGATGAAGTAAACAGTGGGGCTTGTTCTGGGTTGATTGAATGATGGCATTACAGTAACCTGTCTATATAGCTTACACACCATAAATGTTTAGCCCTGTATTACTTTAATTTGATGATAGTGTACAGAAAGAGAATTTAGCTGTTGCTCAAATTGACAAAGACGCTTCTGAGAGGTTGTGTTGTTGACCTTTATGTTGGAATGATTTGTTATTGGCCACCATGTAGTGTTCCGGTGAGGGATAAATTGGCTCTAATTACTGCTCTCAATTTTAGTAGCTGTTGTCACCCCCTCTATCCTTCAGTATTGTTACAGTGTATAGATATGATGAGGACTCTGCTTGGTGTCAGCAGAGATGATTCTGAGTAAAGAAGTGAATGATTTTAATGCTATGGCTAACAGTTATGCTGCTGAGGTCTGGTTGTTACCACAGCATTTCCCTACATATTAAACTATCTATTGGTATTTGGTATTTCTCGTTGCCACAGATCGATAGTGATGCTTTTTGTTTGATTTACTGCTTATTATGTGGTTTTAATATCAACCTAATTGCCTGCAATGACTACCATAGCCACTGGAGCTGCTGGCAAAAAAGAAACACATCATAAAAATCCATATAATAACAATAAAAAATCATAATACTAAGAAAATGCAAGGAAATGCCTAAATATAAATCACAGAACTCCAAACCAACAGTAGAAACTCAGCCTGTCTTGATAGCTTTAATTATTTATGTTGTCAATAGACCAGCATTACTGAATCATCCTTCATCTGACCTCTTGCAGAAAGGGTGGCACTTCAGGCTGTCTTCATAGGCGAAAGGTCTCGTTCACTTCACATAAAGAACATTTGTCCAAGACTCAGATATTTGCATTACTCAGACTGGTTCAAAATATCTCAGTTATTTGAGCTGTTGCATGTGGTGGACAGAGTTAAAAACGTATGTAGAGAGGGTCTAGAACAGGACTCATGGCGACAGAACGGCGTGTGGTGTGCCATTCTGGGAGCAGGAATTCTGGGATAGCACTGTCAACTGACTAAGTGATATAGACAGATGCTTGCGCAGTCGGGGGTCTGGAGGAATGAGAGTAACACTTACATCATGAGACAGATCATTTGGTAGTAGGAGAACACAAAGAAAGAGACAGGCATGAGGAACAGATTCATAGCTTTTACAGTTTGTATGAACTAGGCATTTGACCACAAACGCATCTAAAAGTAAACCTTCATACCTATAACAAAGTTTGAACTCAATAAATACTGCAGTCTAGTTTACTTGCAATAGAAAAAAGGACTCAAATTGCTTCCACTGCTGTATAAACGTCAAGCCTTTCACCACTTTTTTTTGAACAGCTCTAATCTCTGCTCTCAGTGGGAGTGTGTTGGGCATCCCATGAGCACTGTAGCATACACGAAAGTGATGACATCATTTTGCTTTCTTGGCATTTACTAATCTCTCTATCATGTCCCAGTGCTCCCCCCTCTGACTATATCTGTGTGTGTGTGCTCAGACTCAGCTGATTAGTACTGTGTTCAGTATGATACCTGATTGATTTGGTGATCAACTCTGACATGTCAATTTTGCTGTTTGACAGCACGACAGCAGAGAGCTTAACCAATCACAATGAGGCAGAGCTGCAGAGACGGTGTCAGGAGCGACAGCATGAAATCGACCACATGCAGCAAGTTCTTGAGACCAAGATTCAGCTCCTGCAGGAGGTCGGTCAATTCGCACACTCAGCAGTCAGTCACACTGTCACAAAGACACCCCAACTTTATAAATCATAACTGCTTTTGTGTGTATGTGTTTGCAGGAGGCCCAGTTAGCACGCAGTGAGGCTGATCGGATGGCCTCGCTAGCTGGATCACACTCCCATGCCTCCCTGCTCTCCCTAGACACCCCTATGGAGGATATCCCTGAGGATGAGAGGCCTCTGAGCATCCTGTCCCCTTCCAACACCAACAAAGACAGGTGCAAAACACTACAAAATCTCCTCAATCATCACCAATGCTAAACCAAATCCATCTCCCTGTGTTGCTGACCATGCTTCTGTCTGTGTTCAGGGTAATAGAGGAGCTGACTAAAGAGCTTCGCTCCAAGGATGCCCTCATCACGGAGCTGAGCGGAGATAAGACGACTCTCACACTGAGGGTGGGAGAGCTGGAGGGACAAGTTCATGAGCTGTCTTCTTCTCTGCTGCAGAAAGACAAGGATGTGGAGGTATACATGTTCTTTAGTTACATTAAATGACTCTTAGTAACACAAATCTTCATAGGTGGCAGTCTCTCTAATCAGATGGAAGCCCAAACTATTAGCTTTTAGCTATTTATACTGCATTGCTGTGGACCACCATGTCTCCTCTGCCCAGACATCTATTCTAGAAAGAGGCTCCTGAAGTAGCATATGTGACATTCCTCAGTGTTATTTTAACAGCTATTCATGTAGGTCATACAAGCTATTTGTACACACATCACTACTTAAACAAACGCACACACTGATGTATACAGGTGGCCAAGTATAGAATTATTGGAATACTTTTACATATCTATAAAGTAATCATTTCATATTTCTGTACAGGTTTGTTCATTAACTCCTATATCTGTGCCTATGTTCCTCAATCATACATCTTAAAATTGTGTGTAATTATTGATTATTGTTTCCAGTCTGAAGGTGGTACACACAGCAGATTTATAGTCTGTCTTCTTTTTCACACAGTTCTATCAGGAGGAACTTGGTCGAGAGAGGCTGCGCATCGAACAGGAGATGCAGGTATGTGGAGCTCTTTATTTTCATGTAAAGAGACTAAAGCATGTCTACAATGTGGGCAAGAAGTTGTAAATTAAGTTTAGCGTTTACAATACCTGGAGCCTTTACATGTTGTTTTAGAGTTCTCCACAGAGTGTCAGAACAGCATCATGGTTCTCATTGTTGAAGTTCAGAGCTCTTTCTCAGACAAACTCTGCCTCCTTATGGAGAAGTGATGCATCGCATTTCCAACAGGAGTTATCATGAACCGAAAAACAACAATAATTGAGACATATTTTAAGAATTTGTTAAATCACTGGATGTTTTACAGAAATGCCTGATAACAAAAGAAATTAAGTTTGGAAAAATCACAAAGTGACTATTGCATTTTCATTTAAAGTAAAATAAAAGAGAAGGTTGTGATGCAGAACCTAGTAACTGCATCTATATTTGACCAGTTTTGTCACATTTTGCTAATGTAGTCTGCCTCTGCAGAACATTTTGTGCAGAAACAATATAACAAAATCAATACAAATACTCTGCAGTGAGAACAGGGACATAATTGTACCTCGTATTTCCAGAAAGCTGAAAGAACCAATTGTTACAGTATCATGACCAGTGACTGTTTAAATTTGCTATGTTCTCCCAATAAAAAACAGAACTGCTAAGAAAAAAAAGAAAAGTCATGGCAAAAAAGTTAGTAAACATCCAGTGAACCCTTCTGTGGAGAGCTGAAACTCTCCTCGTCTTTGTAAAATCTAATCCTAGATGTTTCTTGAGTCAATGTCAGAGTCTTTTTCCAATCTGAATGGAAAATAATACAATTGGTGAATTAGCACATTGCAGCTAACAAACAGAGGTGAGGAACATGACTCGCCTGTGCTCATCAAACCTAAAAGTCTGTCTTACAGATCTCATCTCACAAAGTGCCAGAATCTGATTACGTTTACATCCCCAAGGACACATTTGTCTTAATATGTAATGAAACTTCAAATGGAGAGGGACCATTATACTGACAGCTGCTCACACTGCCTAGTGTGACTCTTTGACACGAGATTGTTCTGCATATTAAAATGAATAACCATCATTACCTTTATCAGTGTGTTCACCCACATCTATCTTAGCTGTGCAGTGTTAGTTCTTGTTATTTGGCTGTAGCCTGAATGAGTCACAGTATCTGTGGCAAACATGTTCGTCACTGGGTGAATTTCTCACAAGCAGCGTTTTGTTTTCAAGGTGCCCCTGCAGGCGTTTTAACTTGTAAATCAGTTTTGAATTAAGGATGCAAATGTACTCACCAGGCAGGCTGTCTGCTCAGATTTCACTCTGGATGCATGTGTATGCATAGTGTGGGTTTTGTGCTCTGTGTTGGCAAGCACTGAAAAAACAAACAAAGCTGAGATGTATGTTTGATGATGGATAACTGCGCTGTATGTGCAAACATTCAGTTACCAGGGGAACAGTGGACTACTGTCCACTGTGACACAGGTATAATTTACATATGAAGAGGTTAGCGTTTTATATATGACAAAGGACATAGCATCAACATAAGTACAACAAGGAAAGGATGTTTGTTTTGTTGATGGCAAAATTTGAACTGTCAATGTGTCGAAAGGCCAGTTCTTGAGTTTTGACTTTGCAAAATTAGCGGGAAGTGGCTGTTGTTTGTTGTGCAAGTGGTGAGTGTGCAAGAATGGATGTGAGACAGCCTGTAAAGCTAAAAGTAGATATGTACTGTTTATGACAGTGATACCTTATAATATGCCTAACAAAGATAAGACCCACAGTGAGGTTAAACCTATGGGAAGATGTTGTGTGGAAAGCTGAAAGAGGCTTATTTTGATTTATCAACACGGGTGGTGAGTTTGTGTCTGTTGGATACAGGGAGGTTCTGTTTGCTTATGGCTTCAGAGACCTAGGCGCTGATTGTGTACACATGGCAAAATACTTTCTGAGGTTTTGCTTATTAAGTCTCAAATTACCACCACTGAAGTACGAATTCTATGTGTTGTATTTTCACTTAATTTTATCTTATATTTATTAAGATTATCAAATGGGTTTCATCTTATATACATTTACATGCTTTTATGTTGATTTTATGTCTTTTTTTGATGTGACGCAATTGGTCTTGTTTTAAAGCACTTTGAGTTGTATTTTTGTCCTATACAAATTAAGTTCTTATCATTAGTAATCAAATATACAACATACAATAAAATATATTTCTGCATTTTAATAATTTACATAAACTATTTACAGCAAAATATGACTAAAACAAAAGTACAAAAACAAAAATGTTTTTCTTATGTAATAGCTTTAGATTACACTTGTTTCTTTTACTACTAGTTTTATTTTATTTTATCAATTTAAGTCTTACAGCAGTCCAGGTGAATTCTGCTCACAGCTGCATCTGCATCTACTCACAGAGATTAAAAGAGATCATGTTAGCATCAGTGTAAGTGGGGTCTTGCTTGTGTGCGTGTGTGCACATTCCCATGAGGTGCCTCCTTTCATATGTGCGTGTGTGCATGCAGGCATCTGGCTGGTTAGCACTTTAGCAGGTCTGGTTTCAGCAGGGTTGTCAATAGGTCAGCTTGACCTTTTGAGTGCTGAGCGACCACTACAGTGATATAAAGTTGTGTTGTGTCCAGACAGACGCCCACCACAAGGCCTCTTAATTAGTTCCCCAGACACCACGGCCATTTAGATAAAATCTATGGCTGGAGAGAGGGGAAAGAGATGTCACTTGAAACATCTTACCACAATAATTTCAGGGTTTCCTTTTCAAGAATAAGCTGTAGTAATTTGTACGTTGTATTTTACAAAACATCAACTCAAAAAGGAAAATAGTGGACAAATGTATTATTCAGATGCATCTTTCCCCTGTGTTGTTGCTTCTTTGAGGGCTCCTCGAGGCGATTTTAACATCTGATTTAGAGAAAAAGACAAGTAATTAACCCTCAAATAATCAGCAATCAGAGGCCTCAGAGCAGACACAAGATCCATAAGTCTGTCTGATGTTAATTAGTTAAATATGTACTGAATCACGCTGTCCTGAAGCAAAAGAGTTGCTTTGAGGATTCAAATATACAGACTGTTGATGGTATTCCTTTACTGCATATCTACGTGGAAATCACAGTGTGACAGCGTGACCATCTGTTTCTGCACCCTCTGGGGAAACTAAATTCTCTGCAGTGATCAACTTGCACAATCACGAGAAAGGCCTGGTTGTTTGACCATCACAGCCAAATCATTGTTGAAATATCAGCACCATGCAGAAAATATAACTATAAATAGTAATCTTGGAACATGTTTTGACATTTGGTACTGGTGATTGGATATATATACCTAATAAATGACTAAAACAATGAATTGATTATCATAATGATGATTTGCTGTTGTAATGCAGCCAGTATGACAATGACCTTATTCAAAGTTTATGTTCCTTTGCCGTGTAACCTCAGGCAGCATTACATCACAAGTAGTGATGTTTAACTACTGCACTTACGTGTTGTCTTGGTAACAGATTTTATGGTTTACTGATTAGTATGTATATAGTAACATTCCTATGTCTTTAATCTGCAGAGCCTGATGAAAGACTGACTCTGGAAACATGAATAGAGTAAAATAACATACAGTGTGAAAATGATTAATCTCATTGGTATGTTCTGTAGTCCAAAGATATTAGTAGTGGCTTTATGAGTTCTAGGTCATGTACAGTAGGCTTTACACTCCTCAGTATAATCATAAAGATTGTGCCATCATGCAGAAGTAAAAATAGGCCCTTTTTACATTTTACTGGAACACTTGAACAGGGCAGATACATTGTTATTGTTAACAGTAACATATTTGCTGTGAAAAAAGGCTTATCAGACAGTGCTTTACTCTAATTGTCAGTTTTGGTTAGTGAATTTCATGAGGGAACTCGTTAAGATACAGTGCTAGAAAATGGAAACCATTTCTATTCAACCCTTAGTTTTGTGTGTGTGTGTGTTTGTTTGTGTGAGAGAGAGAGAGAGAGAGAGAGAGAGAGAGAGAGAGAGAGAGAGAGAGAGAGAATTGTTAATGAAAAATCGAATTAGACAAGATCTAAAATAGTGCCTCATGTTTGTGCTTAGACACGTTTGATTTCATTCGACATAAAATAGAAAAAAAGATATTAGAATTAAAATAGATATATTTTATGATATATATCATATATATCATATATCATATTATATAAAGCATACAGTAGTTTGTATACTGTACAAAGTATACTACGCTACATATTTCTTACATTTTAAATTATTATAGCCTACTTACATTATAGACATTGTGCAGCATGCTCTGGCAATACTGTATTCATGCCAGTGATGTAAACTTGAATAAAAAACTGAGTGTAATATAATAAAATCAACCTTGCTCACTCAAGTAAAGAGTGGAGTCATTTCACTATACAGAGCGTCACTAATGTTACCCTGATACTGAGCATTTCACCTGTTCAGTCAGGCGAACGTAGCTTAGTTAACCGGATAGGAGGAAGTAACAGACTCCTAGGGGAGCATCACTTTGTCTCTTCACTAATAAACCCAAATTAAACTCATATTTGCTGGATTGGCATTTATTTCTGCTATGTAAATCAAAACAGTGTGGCTTATGAATAAGGATCATAGTGGACATTGAAGAATAAAGATCCCTGTCTGACTTCACCGGGCTCCTCCACCCCCTCTTTTCCTGAATGGTGCGCTCCGTCGCTGCAGGTCTGGTTCAGGCAGCTATAGCGTTATCTAGCCGCCCGGAGGATCTCGGACCGCACGTAGGACTGTGGACACGGTGAGCGCGTGCCTGAGTGTAGCAGTCGGTAACGGCTCTGAAATGAATGAACTGTCTCTTCTCCGGACACCGGCGGAAGATTCAGAAGGTTGCCCAAAGACTCCCGCTCCTGCTCTGCGTCCGGGGCAGTGGATAATTCTCGATCCCCGGTCATGATGAACCTGACGGCGCGCGGTGCTGCTCGTGTGTCAGTGACAGCCCGGTGATGGTGCAGAGGCGCGTGCGGTGCTGTAGGGCAATGCAAAACAATACTTTGGTGACAGCGCGAGGACAATATAGACCTAGAGAAAAATACTGCATCTAATTGATTAGAACAATGATGACTTCAGAGTGCGTCTGTTGGAGGACTGCGTCATATTCCTGATGCACCTGCACGAGCTGATCAACCTGACCTGATAGATAGATTTAATGACTGTCTAATTGTCTGTAATCTGTTATACCTCACCGTTTTCTGTCCTGCCAAGAACCACATGTGCAACCAATTCTCTATAAGCCTGATGGATTGCTTTTTGTCGACCTCATCTCCTTAATTTTTAAGCCATTGAATGTAATGCCATTGCAAGGACTGATGTCAAAAGCTATATCCTTTTTATTTCCTCTTAAAGTGTGTGTTTGCTCAGATTCCCCTTAAGGATTCAGCTACCCTTATGTGAGAGTAAATAAAATATTCTGCCATTCTCAAATACTCATAAGCCCGTGGAATGCTTGATCTCAAGATGAAAGAGACATGTCGCATCTGTGGCCGAGATCTCTGCGGCAACCAGCGGCGATGGATCTTCCACCCCACTGCCAAGCTCAACTTGCAGGTGCTGCTGTCTCATGCTCTGGGGCAAGAGCTGGCCCGGGATGGCAGAGGAGAGTTTGCCTGCTCCAAGTGTACCTTCATGCTGGACCGCATGTACCGCTTCGACACAGTGATTGCTCGTGTGGAGGCCCTGTCTATAGAAAGGCTGCAGAGGCTCCTGCAAGAAAAACACCGGCTGAGGCAGTGCATCAATGGACTTTACCGGAAAACAAACTCAGAGGAGGCTGCTGTAACTGGGGCTATTGATGAACAAGGGGATGGGATGGTGGACATTTCAGGTCTCACCCATGCTAAATACTGTTCTCTGCTTCAGGAGGATCTGGTCTACTCTTTGTATGAGTCCTGGGCAGATGATAGTTTGGACTCTCACCATCATCACCACCATCAGTGTGCTGCTGATCCAGGGTCAGAGGTTACAGTTGCAGGGTCACACCGTTGTGTGCCCGGCACTCCAAGGAGGTGTCGAGGATGTTCCTACTGGCGGGTTGCGGACTCTGACTATGAAGCTGTTTGTAAGGTGCCCAGGAAGTTGGCACGGAGTATTTCTTGTGGGCCATCAACCCGATATTCAGCCAGTGTTATTGGAGGGAGTGTGACAGGAGGAGGGGGTGGTGAAGCAGAAAGAAAAAAATTGGAAGGGTCAGATGAACCCCCTTCCTCTCTAACTCTGGTGCCTGGTTCTCAGGACCCCTCGAGGACATCAGACAGCGATCGCACCCTGGCTGGAAGAGCCAGCTCCAGCCCCTCTGTAGCATCCCTGGAGACAGCTGAGGAATACATTCAGCCTGGAGCCAAAACAGATGGGCCACTGAGCTCCCCCAGGGAACCAATAGATGACAGGATATCTGACTCCCTCTCTGAGGAGCACATGGGAGCCCCACATGGCCAAGCCTCTCCTGCACCCAGCCTTTCTCTGGCCCTTTGCTTGCTGCAGAGCTATGCTGTCCACCGACCAGTCCAGAGCACTAAAGGGAGTAAACTCCCAGTGCTGCTCAGACGGAGCTCCAGCAATGGAGGCACGAGGCTGGGCTTCCCTGATCCAATTCTGGGAATGTCTTATGGAACTCCAGATGGAGAGAGATACAACCACATGCCGATACCTGAACTGGATACCCCTCTGATCAGGCTGGATATCGGGGTTGATCAGGGTCTGAGCTTGGCTGACATGGAGGATTTATTGGAAGATGTGTACAAAGAGTACCCTCCCCCACCTCCCCACCAGGTACAATACCTTGATGAGGATATTGCTGAATAGATGTATTTCACTACTGCAGGATGATCTCATTGGGATAGTACATTTTTGTATAATAAATCCGCAGTATCTGCAGCACTCTGAGAACCAACCCCACAGGCTTCATCAGCCTCCCCACAAAACTATTATTTTTCACCACCTATTTGCACTTGTTGTATTTACTCTCATGTGTATGTCGCTTTGGATAAAAGCCTCTGCCAAATGAAATTGTAACATTGTAAGACCAGATAAAAAAAGCTTATTAGCCACATAAGCCAACTCTCAGTCACTTAAATCCTGCTCACAGCTTCTACAACAAGCTTTTACCCAGTGGATGTGAGCTATAGTGTTGTGTGTCCATTATGCTTAGTTGTGTAAGTGTGGGAACACATTACATTAGCAGTCAGGTGTGGGTAAGCTGTAAACCACGGCATGGCCTAATTACTTACTGTGCGTGTGAGCATGCACATAAAGGTCATTAGTCGTGTCAGTAAAGCAGAGTGCAGACAGTGAAAACATAGACATTTTTTCCTTGTTTTTTTCCTATTTTCATGAGCTTAAACTATCCAAAAAACTGAAAACTTGAATTTAATAATCTTGATTTTGTAATTCCTTATCTAATCTCAGTGGTCTAGATTTAGTTCTGATGATCTGAAATAGCAACCTACACACACACCCTACACTGACTTACATACCAATAAGAGCTGCTGACGTAAGTAGGTTAGATGTGGGGAGACAATAAGTCAGAGTGACTCCACTACTGGCCTATTTTCACTCGGAGCCCTTGAGGCAAAGCGATCCACGCAATGTCAGACCACCCTGTCATATCAGCACTGGTTGGCTCCTATAATAACACAATTAAAATGATAAGTTCACTGCAAAAGTTCTATCGGAAAAAAGAAAAAAACTACAATAACAAAAATCAACTGAATTAATTCTTAACTACATCGTACTACAAATTCATGTGAAATTAATGTGTAGACTAGCATATCATAATAACATTCTTATTCTAGTTTTTGAAAGTTGTAAACATTTATATGCCAGTTATGTAAAAATATAAAGGCACAGAGCACTCTGGGTACACACACTCGTGCTAACTCATGCATGCAGCTCACACATCACTCGAGAAGCTCTATCCTTCATCAGAGCTTTTTTACAAAGTACACACATGAATAAGCAGAGCAGATAAATGTACACATATTACACAATCCACTGTGAACGTTATACAGCCTGCAGCCTTTGCATTTTACATGGATTTTGAGCTGAACATCTACGCTCGCTTTATTGTCAGTCTTTAAAGTAACATCCTATTCACAAATAATTCAGCTTCTGGATTTGTTCACAAGATGAATCCAATATATTAGGACTTGAAACCCTAACATCTGACCCTCCTCTCTCTTTTACAGAGCCTGGTTGAGGAGCAGCAGTCTCAACTGAACCAGTATGAGTGTGCAGCCGGCCAGTGTGTCAGTGAGCTGCAGAAGGCCCAGCTCCAAGTCCAGTCCCTGCAGGCCAAGGTCCATGAGAGCGAGGCCAACAATATGGTATGGCTCATAAAAACACCTCATTTTAATCAGATTTGATAAAAGCACATTTGAGGCCTGATGACAGCCTGACAGTGATTTCTGTCTTGTCTATGTAGAAGCTGCAGGAAAGTCTGAATGAGATGGAGTGTGAGCTGCGTTCACTCCGTCAGTCTACTCAGAGTCAAGAAAGAACCATCCAGGGCCTCACAGAGTCCATCAGCACCAAAGACAGTGAGGTGAGTGTTTTTCTTTGTTGTATGAACAGAGATCAACCTGTTTAAGATGATATATGTATTAGAAAATGTGCTCATATGATTCATTCTGCTCCAAGGCCCAGGACCTGTACCAGCTGATCGAACAGCAGAACACTACACTGTGTAAGCTGCGGGAATTGGCCCACCGCAACCAGCTAGCACAATCCAAGGTGAGATATGATGAACGGTCAGTGGTGAAAACCCTGATCCAGAATCATTTCTTGACTTCAGACTGGTGACATACATTCTGTCCTTGTTGTGTGGTCATCCTCTCTCCAGGCTCCAGAAGGGGTCAGCGAGTCCTTGACGCTTGCCCAGCTGCAGGGTGAGTTGGTGGGAGTGCAGAGCTCCCTGTTCTCACTGGGTCTGGAGCTGGAGGCCAGTCAGAGGAGTCTGAGACAGAGCCAAAGGCAAGGAGATGACCTGGTTAAGTTCAAAGACAGACTCAACTCTGATCTACAGGAGGCATTGCAGCACAGGGATGTCACTGAAAAACATAACCAGGTTAGTGTGTTTGTGAGGAAAGTGGGCGTTTAAAAGGACTTTTGAAGTATGGATGATGCAGAATGTGTAATGTCCTCGCTCTCTCCTGCAGGACCTTTGCTGTGGCCTCCAGAAAACTCGTTCTGAGCTGCAGGCTAAAGAAGCAGCTCTGAAAGAGAGCGAGGCAGAGAGACTCTCTGTAGTGCAGGAAAAAGACAGAAGCATTGCACAGCTCAAACACTCTCTGCAGGACAAGGAACAACAGTTACAGGTAATACACCAAATCCCTCACATGTTGCATGAATACAGTATATATGCACAGATATACACACATGCACATTTCTCATCCTTTACAAAAATCTTTATATCTGTAGGAGTACTCAGAGATGTTGGAGTCAACAGGAAGCTCCAAACCAAGAGATGCCCTGCTGGAGAAACTAAAAGAGCGTATTAAAGATAGAGATAGAGCTCTAGAGGTAATACACATACAGGCACACGCACGCACAAACACACACACACACACACACACACACACACACACACACACACACACACACACACACACACACACACACACACACACACACACACACACACACACACATTCAGACATTGATTAATACTGAAGTACACTGAGTATCCCTCTCAACTGCAGTTCCATGTGGGTTACTGTACTTTACACCATGTGATTAATGGGACCGTCTCTCCAGAACATTCTGTGCAGGGAAAACAGAGTTTATTTTTTCATCAGAAAGCAGCAATGTATGCAGCTTGCAGCAGCTGAAAGAGCCTGTGGTAGACAGTAATGAAAACCCCCCATAGACCAGTAGGTCAGCATAAAATATCACCACTTATTAAGTAAAAAATCATGGGGGGAATTATTATGGAGAGACAGAAAGAAAAACATCACTACTGTTTTCTGTTAGAAATCAAGCAGTTACAAGAATAGACAATATAAGTCAGAAAAACCATGAAAAGGATCAAAATATTCCTTAAAATTAATTAGTAAATGTCTCTCATTTGTTTTTATGCATTTCTAAGCGAAAGGAGCTGTGAACAAGCCACATCCATTAGTTTTTGCCTTTAACCATAAAACTGCGTGCTGTACAGAACATGATGAATATCAGGGTGAAGATGAATATCACTTTTGCCCAGAATAGCAGAGTGATTTTTTCCCCCTCCATCTGCTGCCTTCAGCGCTCCATCGATGACAAGTTCCGCTGTGTGGAGGAGCGCGAGGGCCAGGTGAGGAGGCTGCAGCTGGCTCTTAGGGAGAAGGAACGAGACCTGGAGAGACTCCGCTGCATCCTGTCCAACAATGAGGAGACCATCACGGTATGCTAGATATGGACATGAATTTGATGCATGTGAAAAATGGTAACATTTTAGACAAATATGAGGTATCGTGTTCACATTTTTCATCATTTATGGTTACACCTGGGATTGTGTATGTATTTCAGAGTCTGGATGCTTTGGTGCGAGGTAAAGAGCTGGAGCTGGAGCAGGCGGCCGAAGCCTACAGGAACCTCCAGTGGCTGAAGCAGCAGAGCGAAGAGAAGGAGAGAAACACTCTGAGAGAGAAAGACATTATCATCAGCCAGCTACAGGCAGCTTTGCAGGCACGCAGCCAGGAGACACAGGTAACACACACACACACACACACACGCACACTTATGCCTTTATTGTCACGCCTTACAAGTGTTTGTTGATGTCTAATTTTCAAAGTTTTGGAAAAACATGGTCATGGTAGACAAACCTGTAGTACTTGTTTGGCCTTTTACAAATAAATACTAAGTGTGCTGACTCAGCCTTTTCTGTGTGAATTTAGTTTTGTGTACGTCCACAGGATCTGACAGCTGCCCTCGTTGCCAGAGTCCAGGCTGGTCCCACTGAGGTTGTGGAGGAGCTGAAGGCTCGACTGGCGCTGAAGGAGAAGCTCTTCCAGGAGCTGTTGTCAGACCGTAGCCGCCAGTCTAATGAACACCAAACCCAGGTCCATGACCTGCTCAACACTCTCAGTTCCAAAGACCAGTATCTGCAGGTAGGCTGTATTGCTGGTCTGGGAACAGATGGGTAGCATGGTAGAAGTCTGAGAATAGAAATAGAAATATAAAATTCACAGATACATATATTGTGCATGAACCATAGAGTCCAACAGCTGATTTTTTTCACACATTTGACACTGTTTCTCTCTTAGGACAACTCCTACAGACTGTCTGTGGTGATTAGTGAGCGGACAGGTCAGCTGCAGGAGCTACGCAGACAGCTGTCAATGAGAGAGCAGGAGCTGTGTGAGCTGAGACGAGACAAGGAGAGGGAGATGGGAGGAGAAACGGAGCATCTGCAGACTCTGCTCAAAGAGAAGGAATCCTTTATCAAGGTACATGTTCATATTGTCCTTACTTATCTCTTTAGCTCTCTTCCCTGTAGACTTGGTCTTCACAGTGTACTACGTTCATCAGGAACTGTTACAGGGCCAGGAAGAGGCGATGCAGTCATCCTCAAAAGAGAGCGAGGCAGAGATGAATGCTATCCAGGAGGAGCTGCAGCTGATACTGAAGAAGGAGAGAGAAGCTCAGGTATCTGTGTAGTACCTGTAATTATACAATAATCTAACAATCTTTGACATTTTTTAAGAAAAACTCTTATCTTTATGCCCTCTCCCTGCAGAAGGAACTCTCTGCTCTGCGTCTATCTATAGCTCAACAGCATGCCAAGGAAGCTGCCACAAAAGACAGCACTGATCACCAAGTAGGTTTTTACTTCAATCTTAACTAATGAGACAATATTTTGTTGTTTGTACTGCTCAAGAATTGTATGTTTTTACTGTCCTTCCTCCACCCTGCGTGCCACGGTGATGTAGCTCGTGCTGGAGAAGCTTGTGTCAGAGTACCACAAGTTGAATGACGCCCTGAGGGCGGAGAAGAGATTATACCAGAGTCTCACTCACATTCACAGCAAAAGTGACAGGTAAGGAAGCGTCTGACCAATCAGTTTCCTGTAAATACAGTAAACTGCATTTTCTTTCCCTTTTACTATAAAGACACTTTTTCCTTCTCCTCTTCTCCACCTCACAACAGTTCACAGAAGATCCAGGCTCTGCACACTGAGCTTGACTCTGTTCAGGCACTCCGCGGACAGCTGGAGGAGGTCCTGGCCAGGACCTGTAACATGGCCCTTGTGCTGGAAAGGGCAGCTAAAAGGCAGCCCGACATTGGAGGTGGGGATGGGCAGGGTCCAGCCTCCAGGGCTGCAGGGGGCACTGTCACTAACGTTGTGTGATGTTTTGTCTGACAGCACTGAGTGAAACTGGCACTCTTTATGTGAGATGGAGCTGTTTGTTGCCACTGACGGGTTTTTTTTTCTTCGTTTTTTTAATGTCCCTAAAGTAAATGTAGAGGCACACATCTTCCTAATCCTATCCTTTGAAGAAGATCAATTTACCATGAATAATGCTCATTTTATTATGAACAAAAATTAGCAATACTAAAGGTAAATACCCCAACAACAAATGTCACTCTAGGTCAAAACTTGGCAGCCCTGTAAATATGATCAGATGATTTTATTATGTGTGATTATGATACTATGATCAATGTGAGCCGTCAGTCTTCAGACAGCTTCTTCCAGATAGCACAAGCACTACTCACAGTAGCAGAAGTTAAGTCTGTTCAGATTAACCTCATTTGTATGAAGTGGTAACGTGCAACTCGAAGTTTTATTTATTAATATATTGTGTTGTGAGTGTTGGTGTGACTTTGTGTTTTATATTGTTTTTAAAAAACTGCCTGCGTATTGCTTTTGCAGTGCAATTTGTTCTGTATTGCCATTTCTGCGTACTGTCTCTCCCCGGTGTCACCCTTCCAGCCTTACTGTCACAGTGAAGAAACTCAAGCTCATGCCTTACAGTTAAATGTCTTGCCACCATTCATTTGTTTTATACCATTTCTTTGTATGCAGGATGTGAATATTTACTCCAGGCCCAAAATAATCCAAAAAGACGGCCAAGTAGCTCAGCTCAGTACTACCATCTGACTTTAGCTTTCATACACAGTTTTATAATGTAAACCTGCTTGCTCTAGTTACATTTTAGTCTAAAAGATATGCATGATCATATGGGATGGTAGATAACTTAATGGTAATCTAAGATAATATCTATTGTTTGTAGTTTATCTGCTTGTTGAACTTCAACTCAGCTTTGCACCCAGATACCAGTAAATTATAATGGCAGGTAATTTGTTAGTGTGCACTGTCCTCTCTATAAGTCACATGAGATGTGAATGCCAGAAATAATATTTTCCCATTTGATATTTATTTATAGGTAGAGTACATTTTCTCAATATTTGTGCCCTGATCGCTCATCTTGCCTCAAAGATGGAATCCTTGTCAACACTTCTTTTGTATTTTAAATGCAACAGAAATAAAACATGTGCTGGCTTTTTGTCAAAAGCACTTCTGTTATGGATTTCTCTTTATTGTGTTTAATTTGGGAATTTGTCTCAAGAATATCCCAAATGTGAAATCCCCCACTTGATCCTTTATGTACCTCCCATCTCTCCTCAGAACAACCCCACAGTGTCTTTGTCTTCCTATCGGGGTTCCTCATAGTAGAAATAGCAATACCATGCTGTCCTCAATATCCTCAATTTGTCTCCAACTTTATCATAATACACACTTTGATAATCACACTTACATGCATAACAATTTTAAAAATTGTCAAAAATATCAGAATTTTTTCAACATATTTCTTCAGATAATTCAGGGTTTATGTGAAACTATTGTTTCTTCATGTCTGTGATGCATGAGATTGTGGCATGGTTTCATGTTTGCATGGCTGTTCTGCTGTAATGTCCAGTTAGATATTCACAACACTAAAATACAAAATGCACCAAATAAGGGAAGCTCATGTGAGCCCTGTCACTGAATGTCAATGATATTTCTGAAACATGAAGTCTGTGTAAGTTTATATGTCAAATCCTCCAAACAACTAAAAAAAAAACCCAGCTTCAAGTAGTGCCCCCTGTACATGTCCCAAGTGTGAGAGGTCACATTTTCGAGTGCCACTGTGTATAAACAGGGCCCCACATTCACTCAGTTTGGCTTACAGTGCACATTGTTCAATCAGTAATAACCCAGCAGTTTCTCTCCATGAATTTGACGCCTTGTCATTATAGTGGCACAAAAAAATGACTATGTTAAACTGTCATACTTGTTTAATGGTCTAAGGAAACCTTCAGTTAATAACTGCTTTTGAACTGATTATAAGGAAATACAGTAAAATAATAAGCTGCAACAACATGTGTAACTGTAGATACACAGCCATACACCTATGGTTCACGTCTAGTTCTGCACAGTGTGTGTGTGTTCAGGGACAAAAAACAGACTTAAGACCAGTTGACTGGAGACAGCTTGTGCAATTGGGGACAAAGCCGTGTCCCCAATTAGTCTCCAGGAAATTAATGTAAGTCTATGTAAATACCCCAAAAGTCACGTAAGCAAACCTGTATGTGTGTGTGTATGTGACTGTTTGTCTGTTGTGTATCAATGGAGTGTATTATGTTGTATGTAAAACAATTTTCCTTTGAAATTCCTGCCCGTCACTTTCCACTGGGCCTCTGCTTCCTGGCAGTGAACCAACATCCATTTATGTGTTTTCCTTTTGCTCTTCCTGCGTGTGTGGGTGTGTGCGTGTGTCCATTATAGAGAGTTTATATTATTTAAATAACAGAATAATATTCTACATACATATTTAGTGTTCGCACGCAATCTCAAAATGAGTGACTGACACATATGAAACATTCATTCTCTGTTTTAAGTGTTAAAAGTTTCACACTGGTTCTCATCAACACACACGCACACTCACTCACACTGGGCTGTACCGCCTTGGGTGTTTTTTGGCTGGCTGGCAAACTATGACCTAACATTTCCCTTTAGTCCCATGACTTCCAAAGGGGTGATTCAGAGTTGAGGAAAAAAGGGACAGAGTGAACTCTAGAGAGAACGAGACGTAAAAAAAAATGGCAAGAACAAGGACAATAACAGAGGATTAAGAAATAAACAAGAACGAAGACTCACAAGTGGATCTTATCCTCATATGTTTTTTGTGTTTCAAGAGCTCAGCACAGAGGAGGAGGGGGATGATGAAGACGGCAGCAGTGACGAGTTTACGGACAGCATAGAGGAGGACGATGAGAAAGTGACAGCTAGAAGTTTGGCCTCCATTCAGGTGAAATACTTCATTTAAATTTGAATTTACATTATTTTATGGATATTTTCTCAGTTTAAACATTGATGAAAGCACTTTACCCAATCCCATGGTTTTGATAATAACATACAATATTTTATGTTTTTCTGATGGTTTAGACATCTGGAAGGGCCAGTGGACCTGACAATGTCTCCGGAGGACTGGTGATGGGCTCGCTGGCCCAGCGAGCCGATGGGAAGAGGGACAAACAGCAGCTCGAGGAAGCAAAAGCAACACTCGAAGGAGAGCTCAAAGAAATAAGGTCACAGCTGGAAAGGGATGGATACACCTCTGTGGCTCAGATGAGGTACGTACTTCTCTCATAAAATCATCACCAAACATGTCTGGAGTGAAAGTTTTGATTGTTTTGATCTCTCCTTCGTGAGTTGTTTGCATTTGAGGACAACTTTAATCTTATGTCTGTTTCCTTATGTCTTTCTTTCCATCATATCCTAGGAGTTCACTGCAGAGGCTGCAGGAGGAGAACCAGTTCCTGAAAGCAAACCAAGAACAAGCTGGACTCCTGGGAATGAGGACAAACACGGAGGAGAATCACAGGAGCCTGAACCAGGAAGAAAAAGAAGAGGACGAGGAAGAAGAGGAGGAGGAGGATATTGAGGAGGAGGAAGAGGAGGAGGAAGATGAAGAGGAGGAAACATCTTCAGTGCCACTGGGAAAGCGTCGTCCTCCCTGTGTTAGTCTGAGTGAGGAGCGGGGGAAGAGGCACTGCACACGCCCATGCTCTCTGGAACCGGGCACGCTGACGTCTCATCAATACAAACACCAGCCTGAGACGGTAACACATTATCACATTAAACATTTAATTAGAAACAAAATAATGAAGAAGTCTGAGTGACTTAAATCTGCAGCTACAATCCATCACTGATATTTTAAGAGAATCTATTAGCCTTTATTCTTTGCAGGATCATTGTGTAGGATTACATGTAACTTTGATGTTATTTGTCCCACCCTTTGTACAAAATGGTCATCTTTACTGTGACATGCAGTGATCAAATAATTTCCTAAGGTGCAATTGGCAAATGCCAAATTGATGAAAACAGTGAAAAATACTCAATATGTTAGTATCAGAAGTTCATTTTGAAGGATGGTTCCTTTTAGAGTTTTAGATCATTTAGATAATTTAGATAATTGCACTCAAGTGTTTGATTTTTTTATTACTGTCAGTAATCAGGCTGTAGTATGAGGATTGTGTATTTGAGCTCATCAGCATGTAAAATGTACAAGCATGTAACTTAAAACTAATGAAGTAAATGTAGTAAATGTTACTTTTGACAAGCTGTGTTTGAGCAGCTTTGCCTCTAGGTCCCTTACGACTTCTCATCTCTGTCTATTTGCAGCCTCTACATTAGGGTGTTTTGTTCTTTCAGTCCTGTGGTTGTTTATATAAGTGATGGAGTCCTGCTGCACCTGCTTTTCCCACATTAAAATAAAACAACTGAGAAATATATATCATTAAAATGATGTACCTGGGATATCTTCTCTTTTTGTATTATACTTCACAGTTGTTTAACACTTTGCTGTTGCAGGAGGCTGCTGGTGACATCAGTGAGGTGGGAGCACTCTGGCAGGACATAGACGAGGGTCTCCGAGAGCAGGCGGCCCGTCTGTGCTCTGATCTGGCGCTGAGCCGCCAGGAGAACAGAGAGCTGCAAGAGAGGCTGATGGTGTCTGAGGCCACAGTCCATGCTCAGGCTGAACAACTGAAGGACTACAGGGATCTGCTCAGTGAGTTACTGTCAGGAACGGGTATGGAGGCACATTGATAAACAGTTATAAGGACACGTATGACTTGTCTTTTGTGTCTCTGCAGCGGAGACGTCTGTCCAGCAGGCTAGTAAGCAGGTTCAGGTGGATCTTCAGGATCTGGGTTATGAGACTTGTGGCCGTAGTGAGAACGAAGCTGAGAGAGAAGACGCCAGCAGCCCAGGTGAGAAATTTATCTTGAACCATAATATTATTTTTATCATTTCATTATTTAGTCATTAATCATGCAACAATATTCCTCCTCATCTCTCCCTCTCTCAGAGTTTGATGACCTGGAGATGTGCACATCGCTGTCCCATCATCAGGATTACGAGGGGGTTGGTGGCAGCTGGTACTCTGGTAACTGCAGCACTAATAGAGGTGCTTATGATGAAATGGGGGATAAGTCAGCTTCTCTCCAGCATCTGGTCCAGGATCTTCGCTCACAGGTGACCCGCTGCCACAAGGTGATCCGTGGGCTGCAGTTGCGTGTCCGCTCTCTGTCTACCACGAGTGACTATGCCTCCAGCCTGGAGCGCACCCCACGCAAGGTAACACTGACCAGCTGCTCTGCAATAATGATTTTGCTCTCTTTTAGAGTAATAGTTTTTTGATATTTTATTCTGGCTTTGTAGGTAAACTGGGCGTTTGAGACATCACCAGCCCCAAGTGGTGTGGAAGAGGATGAAGGCTGGATGTCTGACACTCAAGGGATTCGTTCAGGGTCCAAGCCAAGCAGGGAGCTGCAAGAACTGGTGGCACGTGTTGCATCACTGGAGGCACAGCTGAAGAGCTCCAAGCTGGAGGGCAAAGGCAAAGCAGAAGAGGGGAAATGTGCCACCTGGCCCGGGTGAGTGGACAGAGATAAAGAGTCAGATGGAAAATATAGAAGAGGGACTTAAGAAGGGTTAGCATTGTTCTTGCTGCCTCTTTAGTTGCTGTGTATCCTAAGGCATCTGTGCTTTATATAGTATCAGTTAACACATGGGAATGGTTAGTCATGCAGTTTAAAGGTCTGAAAACACACTCTGTTAATCTCTCTATTAATTATGTTGTTTCTTGTGTCCTTCTGGGCCTCTCTCTTCCTCTCGTCACAGGAAGTACAACACTCTGATCCAGGCACAAGCTCGTGAGCTGTCCCACCTGAGGCAGAGGATGAGAGAGGGGCAAGGAGTCTGTCATATCCTCACCCAACACCTGGGAGATACCACCAAGGTACTTCAAATCCTTCTTTACCAATAATTAATTTTCTATATCGTGCCAACATTGGGAAAGAATATGAACAAAGGGGAAAACTACATCTTCATGGTCCATATTTTCACATCTGCTTAATTTCTCAACAATGTACAGGCCTTTGAGGAGCTGCTGCGGGCCAATGATATTGATTACTACATGGGCCAGAGTTTTAGGGAACAGTTGGCACAGAGTTCTGCCCTGGCACAAAGAGTGGTCACCAAGATCAGTGGACGTAAGAAACATCATCCCATCACTTAAGGCACAAAAAGACAGTTACATTTTCACATTATGGTGCTTCTTTTCTGCCCAGTTTGAACTTTGCTTCCCCTCTCTGTGGTGTCTTTTCCTGTTTTATGTCCATAGGAGATCGTGCAGAGAGCCATGATGATAAGACAGGCCATGAGTTGCTTGCCCTGCGGTGAGTCAGCTAGATCATATTGTTTATATCACTGTGTGAGTCCACTGTAGCTTTTTTTTACATACCTGTAAAGTACATGTACGTATAGTATTTTCATATTGAGCTTTCTTATGATCAGCTCTCAAAATACCATTAAAACTGAAAAAAGTCCTAACCTCTAAACCTTTGCAACAACAAATAAAAAACCCTCTAAGTAATTAGCTTTCACTATAGAGCACTAACTCGGTCCTGGAGATTAATTTACTGTCATGTGACACACTGCGGCATGCAAGGAGCCGTCCACATGGCTCCTTACGGTGGAAAGGAGCCAGAAGGCTCCTGTTAATCCACACACGAGCAGTAGCACAGATCCTTTGCTGTTAAGTTGCTTTAGTTTTACAGACGACTTACAGGTGTCCCACCAGCTGGGGTTAAGAGGCTCAGTGCGATAGTCCTTTATTGTTGTTCCCTCTTTCAGTCGCAGCCTGATGAATGGATGAATGCTCCTGTGGGATCTATGAGAAGTCAGAAGTATTTGCTTGAAATGTATTTCTGGATACATACTGGTCATATAAGAGTTCAGGGTAAAATTAATAAATGAATAAATCTATGATTTCTAAGAGCAGCTCCATATACAGAGACTCTCTGTGGTCTTTCTCTGTGAGTGATGGAAGTTATTACTAAACTTATTATGTATACATTGCGAGATGAATAAAATAAATAAGAAAAATGGCAGCTAGGTTATATTTCCCACCTTTTCTAAGCATCTTCTCATTTCATTTTTATTTTTATTTTTATTTTTATTTTTATTTTTATTTTTATTTTTATTTTTATTTTTATTTTTATTTTTATTTTTATTTTTATTTTTATTTTTATTTTTATTTTTATTTTTATTTTTTAGGCAATGCTAAACAGTGTCCATTAAAGTAGCCTGCTGTTATAGATATACTTAATTTTTTTATCACTGGATAACAGCTGAGAATCTAATGGTTGGTCTTCATCCTCATGTGCAACTATAGGTTGAGTAAGGAGCTCCAGCAGAAGGATAAAATTATTGAGTCTCTCCACACCAAGCTGCAGCAGCGTCCAGAGACTCCATCCAGCTGCCAAGCCTTGTCTGAAACCACCGACCAATCAGACAGGACCTCTCTGGTGTCCGATGAGTATCGAACCAATGAAGACTTGGAGCTCTGCTCTGATTTAGACGCCAGAGAATATCAGGAGGAGCATCGACTGCGGCAGCCAGGACACCGCTCAGAACAAGACGGTATTGTTGATGCTATTTCTTTTCTTTCTTTCTTTTCGTGAAATACCTCTTTTCTATCCTTTCACCTTCCATCCCCCCTCTTTTAGTCCATCTATCCACCTCTTCTCCTCGTGGCCTCAAGTCTTCCCACAGCTGTCCCAACATGCTTTGCTCAGCTCCTGTGGCTTTGACCCCTCAGTTCTCTCGAGGTATGGGAATCACAGAAGTCGTGCAAAGTACCCCAAAAATGTCTTTTCTCTTCTTTCATTCCGCTTCCTGTCATTCTCCTCCAGCTCTTGTCAGTGAGCCTGTTTCCTCCTCCTTCTATGTCCCCTCTGGCCCTGACGTCTGGGGTGTGGAAGTCACTTCTGACATCCGGCCCCGGGCCCTGTCTGTCATCGCAGTTCGCCCAGAGCTGGAGACACTGTACAAACAGATGAATGAGCAGAACAGGGGTGAGGGGTCAGGGAGAGTGTGTGACATTATTTCTAAACTACAAATCAAAGACATAACTCTGAAACTCTCTCCTGTATGCAACCACTATCTCACCTGCATAGATTAAACATTTGAAGTAACAATCCTCGCGTTACCTGTTTTCTCATCATTTTTTCATAAATCTCTTCCCCTGTGTGTGTGTGTGGTTACAGGATTTGCAGTTCCTCATGACAAGGCTCTGTTCACTCTCTCACCCGGTGCCTGCAACCATCATGACCTCTCCAGCTACAGCCAGCTATCCCATCATGCCTTTCAACAGTACCAGCTGAGTGGCATTCCTGAAGGCCACTCGCTGAAGTCTGACTCAGGTCTAGTGCCGGGGGGGACTTTGTGGGACATGGACAACATGGCTCAACAAGTCGGAAGTTTCTCTGGATCACCTGGACATCAACCAGTAAACAGCCACGCAGGTATGCTGCTGTCTGTGACTCAAGAAGCAAGGCGTACACTTGAGCAAGCAGTTAAATGATTATTACAATATTTTTGTAATGCCGTTTTGTCTCTAGGGGTAAATTTGATAGAGGAGCACCTGCGTGAGGTGAGGGGTCTCCGTCAGCGTCTGGAAGAGTCCATTAGGACAAACGAGAGGCTCCGACAGCAGCTGGAAGAGAGACTGGCCAACACTGGGCGTGATGGAGGTACTGTCACTCTCTCTCTCTCTGTCTCTCACACACACACACACACACACACACACACACACACACACACACACACACACACACACACACACACACACACATACACACACACACACACAAACACCCACTGAAGTAACATTATCACTGGTTTATCTAAGACATGACAATAACTCCTGTTTTAATGTCCAGGAGCACCAACGAACATCTACATCCAGGGACTGGATACAGTCACTCAGCTGTCCAATGAAATCAGAGTCCTGAAAGAAGAAAACCTCAGCTTAAAGTCTCGCCTGCAGGCCAGCACAGGTACTTCATCTGAAAGTACAAACAGAAGTGATTCTTTGTGTGTGTTTTTAAAAAAAAAATCAAAACCTAATTGGGCTCTCCTCTTCATCAGACACGTGTGAGGAGCTGGTGCAGTTGCGGGAGGCAGTGTTTACAGCACGTGCCCGCCTGAAGCAAGCAGAGCTGGAGGCTGAGCAGTGGAAGGAGGAGTTAAGGCGACTGCAGGCCCACAGTCAGGAGCAGGGACAGCAGATTCACACGTTAAGGCAGGAGCGACAGGCCAGTCAGGAGAAAACCAACAGGTGTGTGAACTCACAAACATACAGGTATCATGCCTGCGTCTGTTCTCTGCCTTTACAGTGTCTGTATCTGTGCTTCTTCAGGCTCCAGCATGAGGCATCTCTACTGCAGCAGCAGCTGTGTGAGAGCAGAGAGCTCATCCACTCCCTGCAGAGTGAATTGCAAGTTTACGATCGTGTGTGTTCCAGCACAAAGGCCAACAAAGGTCCGTCTGTTATTGTTAGCACATAAGCTTAATATTACTAGTATATAACTTTTTTAGTTAAAGCCATTATTTGGAAAGATTATAAAAAGTATTTACTCTGGCGCCATCTGGTGGTAGTTTAAAAAGCAACACTGGTGTTAACATTTTGCTTCATTTTACCTTAACATAGATTTTTCATCTATAAAAGTATTGACAATCATGTAAGCAAACTCTTATTGTACTCCTGTGAAACTCTCCACACTCACAAGAACCGTGGACTCTCCTGACATTTTGTCTTTTATCTTTAGGCTACCTCTGTGAGCTTCCAGGTCTACCAGTGGAGCTTGGGGAGCTGTTGGGGGAAGTGAGGAGTCTGCGGGCCCAGCTGCAGAACAGCGTCCAGGAGAACAGCGCCCTCAAGCAGCTGGAGCTCCACAAACAGCTGGAGCAGAAGTTAGGTGTCGGCTCTCCTCGCACTCCGTCCCTTTCGGCCCTCACTGCCAGCCCACAGAGGGAAAACTTTTACAGACGACAGCTGTTTCATGGTAAGAGACAAACTCTTCTTCTTATGAGTCTACATATAGTACACACATAGTGCGGAATGGTGTGGTTTGCTGTGTGTCCAAGCTTGGTTTGTGTATCTGTGTGCTCAACAGACCCAGCTCCGTCTCCACCTGTCAGGGACATTGGTCTGTTTAACTGTGGATCCCCCGGTCCGCCCTACTCAGACCTGGACGACAGCCATAGCACTGCCAATGGTGTGACTTATTCTGCACTGCATGACTGCTGCTTAATCTGTCTTTAACTTGTGGATTTATCGTAAAGAGATTGTATTGCTTTCTAAAAATTATTACCCCATGTTATGATGCTAATGTGCCTGTCACCATATTGTTTTAATCACTGAATTCCACATAATTGTCTGTTTCAACATAATAAATACATTAAAAGTCCTACTAAAAATACTTTTCTTTTATCTCCATCAGACCCTCTCGACCCTCACTCTGAGCTGGAGGGGGAGGCCCCTGACGGATCATTCGCAAACCGTAATGGCCGCCACGCCATCGGTCATGTGGATGACTTCAGTGCTCTGCAGCAGCAAGTCCTAGAGGGCCGGAGCCTTGTCCAACGCATGGAGACAACATTACAGGCCTGCCTCGGCCCACCACTGCTGGAGGGGAGCCAGAAACAGAGCAGTGAGCTGGTGAGAGCCAAAGTAGCTAAAATATTATTTTGAGAACAGACGTAGTAGCTTTAAAGCACCAGTAACAGTATCAGTAACTAACCTCTCTTTGCAGGTGCTGGACTACGCATGTGTGAAGAGTCTTCTGTCCAACACCAAGACTCTGAGACAGATTTTGGAGGAGGCCATGTCTCTGCTGAAGATGTTCTGGAGGGCAGCACTGCCCAGCACCGATCCCTCCATCCATAACCTTAAGAAGGTTTGGAATGCAATGTGATATTTCATGAGCAGCCTGATCTTAAAGGGCGTTAACAGTCAGACATGTAATTAATGCCGCTTTGCATGCATTTTTGTGCAGGAGCAGTGTATGCAAGAGGAAATATTGTCCCTGAAGCTGCGTATTTCAGAGCAGGAAGAGGTTCTAAAGGGGACAATTCAGAGACTGAGGAGCACCAGCCGCACCAAGGAGAGCATGGAGCACTTCATAGTCAACCAGCGTAAGTCTTCATGTAGGGATTTATATAGTAAAAAAATAGGAAAGTAGAGTGCAAAATAAAAAAACCTAATAAGGTAAGTAAAGGAAGTGAATGAGAGACATTCTCAGCAGACATTATTTGTTCCTTATTGTGAATGTAGAGAAAAATTCAGAAATTTCAAGGTTTGACAAAAAACAATAACTCACAGATCTGTAATACAAAGACTTCTGCAGCCTTTAGAAACACAAGTACACCTTATAATGCTAAAAAGAAAGTTTATTTTATCTGGTGTTTGCACTCATTAATGTCTATAGCATATATTGCACTGACATCATCACTGTGCTCTCATGAAAAAGCACTATAGCATATCTTTTTTTTGTGTGTGTGTATTTTCGCAGTGTCAAGGACTCGTGATGTGCTGAAGAAAGCAAGGACAAATTTAGAGGTGAGCACAAATCACTGTTTCATCTGCAGCCTCACTTACCCACTAAATCACTTGCATACTGTATATACATACTCCATAGTTCACAGTATTATATGTATCAGTATTATATGTTGTGATGTCCCTGGTGTCCCAATCTTAGTCTTAGAATTTATTGTGTATGTGAAATCATCACTTTTGGCCTTTCTGTCTCACTTGTTCCTTCGTCCTACATTTGTCTCTTCCTCCTCTCCGCTCCTCTCCGCTCCTCTCCTCTATGCTCCTCTCCTCTCTTTCTTGAAAACCTCCAGAAGAATGAGCTGAGACTTTCCTCTCTAAGCTCCTCCTCTTCCTCTCCTTATCCTGGTAATTGTCTGACATCTTGTGGTCTTGCAGGTAGACATTGTCCCAGATACTGCATCTTGTCAGTCTGTCTGTAGTAGTTGAGACCCATCAGTTAAACCGTAGTTGTAAAGTAAACCTAATGGTGACTCTGTGGTCTGGGGCAGCTTTTACCTCTGCGTGGATTTTGCTGTTTTAATCATACTGACATCACTGCTTTACCATGCCGTCTGACTATTGTAACATTTGACTGTCTTTTTTAGTTTTTTCTGAGATCACTGCTTTATTAAGATTAAACATTGGAGATAATGGAGATGATGCAAATATCCTTGTCCTGAGTGGAAAACAAGATGATCACATGCATGTACAGCTCTGTTTAATGATCTAATTATACCAATGTTTTGACCACACTGTTTCCAAGTGTGTTGGAAACATTGGCCACAACATGACATCCCTGAACAGCTACTCATCTATTGTGAATAACTGTTTTTAAGTGATCTCCTTGAATAAGGTGTTTAAAACCCCACAACACTGACACCAAATTACATACACACCCCATCTACTCAGCCACCTCTACTCCAAACTGTTGCTTACTTCTACATGTGTTAAGGTCGAGTCTATTTACAGCTTCAGACCCCCCACAGTGAGTGCTAAAATAACCACACACTGCATAGTTTCCATTCTGTGCATATGCTGTCACAGTATCACCTATCGAGGATGTACACACTAACATGGTTTCTGCTGCCCTTCAGTCTGAGGATCGAGAGGCGCCATAATGCCCATTCATACCAGCAGGCACGCTAGCAAAAACATAGCAAGTGTGAGTGTGTGTGAGGGATTGTTTGTAATCTTCAAATCACTCATCCTCTTCTTCATCTGCAATCAGTTGTGTTTTGAGAATCTTACTACAACTAACATTATTCACAGCAAACCACCCCTTGCGATGGTTTTTAACATTTCACCTCGCCGGCAGTTTCTCAGTAATATCAAAATGTCTTACAGTTGTAACAAAATCACTTACATCTTGTTTTCTTTCTAAATCCAGCTGAGGAGCCAGGAGGCGCTGTCAGAGAGCGCCCTGCTGATCGCAGTTTCCTGAAGACCAGCGGTGCTTCAGTGGCAGCCAATCAGCGTCCAGCAGCGAGGAAGCGCAGTAGCGAATGCCTGCTTTAGACTTTTAAAGAACCAGCCTCAATGCTACCACTTATGACCTCTGACCTCTATGCTGAAACAGCCAAGATCCTCCTCCCCTTTCCCCTGCCAACCTTTACCTTCCTCCAGTCATGAGATTGCTCCATCCCCCCCTCCTCCAGGCAATATGTGCACACTATAATCTGCACTTCGAGCCTTAGCAAACACCCCCCATTGCCCTCTCGTCCCCTTTGCCCCCCCCCCCCCCCCCCCCCCCCCCCCCCACACTCCCAACCCTCAAAACTCCACCATCACCACATGAATTATTGTCTTTGAGTGATACAGTCAGCAGTTTGCCTTGTTGTGTGTGTGACAGAAGAAGGTGTTGGAAATGTGCCTCTGGTGGTTTCAGTGACGTGCGTCCTACTGATGGAGCTCGTAGAAGCTGCTCCTAGACTCTGATCTCAGACCAGGTGTAGGCTCTCAATCTGGTTTCAGTAAATTTTTGTGAAGTCATCTTGATTGCAGGGTGAAACTTTACAGACATTTTCAGAACAAACAAAGGAAAATTAAGAAATTTCTAAAACACAAATCTGACTGTAAATATTTTCTGCTGGGTTAAAACAGAAGGTTTTACCCAGATCTGTGTCTAAGAGTATCTTCTTCTGAGAGCCAGACAGCCTGTGGACAGAATAAGATTGTTTTTGTATGTTAAATCGTGGCTTGTGAGAGGAATTCTGCACACACGTACACACATACAGTATGTGTGATCGAGCACAGTTCACTCAAAGACAAGAAATCCCTTAACTCTGACTGCCACAGAAGTGCAAGTTAACTTTTCGTGGCGCTTTTATTAAACGAGGAAGTTTTTTTTTTTTTTTTTTTGCAAATGCAATGCAAAGAACAATGACACCCACAATGTATCACTAAACACAGTGGAGGAATGTAGAGTAGGTAGGTGATCACTGCTGAGTAGTCGTGTACTTGCTGTTCTGTACAGTATTTGTAGGAGGAAGCTCATGAATGGTTTGTTAGCTATCAGCCAAGGGTTATGAATAGCCAAACAAAAGCCATACGAAGGTTCCATTTTTGTCACAAGCCTCCTCTTTTAGGTCCTAAAGATGCTTTTTTTTTGTTGCATCGAAACACTGACTTGGAAGTCAGATATGGAAGACGGATGAGTCAATTAAATTTTTAAGGTCACTTTCTATTTGGTCAGTTGTGATTTCTAAGCTAGATTTGTGCTGCAATGTGTAAAAAGAAAAGAGGGTCAAGTGCTCAAATGGAACCAGGCTAAACACGCGTATTCAAGCTCCTCTGTAGGAGTTCTCATACGAGCATGTGCAATAATGTTGTTTCTTGAATGATCATGCTGCACCGGTTTATTGTTATTTCTCTGCCTGACACTGGATTATTAGTCACACTCAAATGTCAGGACATCGGTGTTAAAGGGAGATTTCAGTATTTTTCAACCTGGACCCTATTTTCCCATCTTTTTGTGTCTATGTGACTAATGTGGACAACAACTTGTAAAATTGGTTGAGTATTGAGCAAGAGTGCTGCAGCCAACAGCCACAAAACAGGCTTTACGTCCACAAAAAAGTGCTTGTTTTTGCCACTGACAGGCTCAGGCTGCTATTATCAGTGGAAAGGACACTCAAACAGGAATAAAATGGTTTTTTTTTTACCTTTCATTTGATCCAGTTTGTTTGTTGATGTGTCTAACCAAGTCTCACTCAAGGAGAAGGAGCTGTTTTCAAAATCAGCTAAATATTAAGCTATGACAGAGTTGGAGAGAGGAGTGCCTGGAGGAGTTTGTTGCGCTGCAGTACAGAAAGGGTAATTTAGTGTTATCCAAAAGATTTTCAAAGTCACGGCTGAATATTTAGCCGATTTCGAGAACGAATTGCAAGATTTCAGAGCAAAACTTCTCCTTGAGCTGGACTTGGTTAGATGTACATTAATAGGGCACTTTTGCCATGTTGGATAACATTTCAGCCCGTTTTGCAGCTGCTGGATGCAGCACTCTCAGTCAATACTGGACCAAATTCAAACACTGTTGTCTCCATTGGTCACTTAGACACCAAAAGATGGGAAAATAGGATCCAAGTTGAAAAATACTGAAGTTTTCTTTTAATGATTGTACTTTTCTTTTGGAGTGTGGATGCATGACAGCGATTGTAAAAATCAAACTTATGGAACAGGGGGATTGCCAATACTTGCCAAAGTTTGAACTTTGAACTCTTCACTTCACTTTGACTTGCCTTCTCCATGCGAATGACAAAACCCGGGTCTGATCAGACCATAAGGAGACAGAGTTGACGTTTGTTAATAGAACCACAGAGACGGTAACCGTTAGACAGTTGGTTTGGTTTATTTCAAATTTTGCGACGGAAATGATTTCCTTTTTAGGACCAAAATACAAGTGTATTTTCTCAAAAGGCCATATGCTATTATGTCCTTATGTTATTTCTCTTGTCTCTCAGCATTCCCACGGCAATGGCAATATAGGTTATCAAGTTCTTAGAGATGATACAAACTTTGGCAGGCTACTGGTGGGATCATTGTTCTGTAATTCACTCACTTATAACAGGCCAACTTCACATTTGGTTTGATGTGTTTTTTGCTGTACATTTGCCATTTTATGCTGTAAATAACCTGCTTCTCCTGTATGAACTTTGGTGTGTGAGTGTGAGTGTGTGCGCGCATGTGTGTGCGTGTGCATAAACATCCAACATTTGCTTTTTGCAAAGTTGAATATCTGGGTAGCTGTGCAATAACTTTATATGTTTTATTTTGATGTTAAACATCATTGTATCTCAAGTGTGTTTGCCACATTCACCTCCTGCAATGTATGATTTATATGCAGAGTATGTTAGAGGACATCACTTTGAATCAATTAGTCACATAGGCTGTGTCCGATAAGAAATCACAAACTATGCCTTTATGATATTTAAGTCATTGATCAAAATATTGTTTACCTATAACAAACGCTCTGATTAATGTTGCTTCGCTTGCCTTTACATTTAGCTTGAGAGCTTTGATCTGCTCTCGGTGATAGAAATGGCCTTGAACTAGCGCTTGTCTACCTGAGATCTGCCAAGTTAGGTTTTGTTTGCGCTCAAGTCTGAAGAAAAAGACAAAAGTTGCCAAGTATTTCAATAGGTTCAAAGTTAGAAAAGTCCTGTTGAAATTAAATATGTTAAAGGGAAAAGTTTTGAATTGTCTACTGTTTTAAAAAAAAAAAAGCCAATGACTTTAAAGATTGTGAAACGTTAGATCTACACAGCACCTTGTCGGAGCGTAAACAAAGCCTTATCGCTTTTTGCTATTAAGAAGGGAATTTGAAACGACTAACTGTTTGTCCTGAGTTGCGTATGTATATAATGCTATCTGATTGGTGCAGCTTTTATGTGATTGGAAAGCAGCTTTGTTTTGCATAACGAACTAGAAAGCCGATACAGGACTCATACGGATCCTGTCTCTGATGACAGTTAAGTGTGTTGTGTTGGCCAAAGTATTATCAATGAACGATTTTGGGAAATATTGAATAAAACATTTAAAAAACCTTGTGTGCAGTTTACTTTTGTTTTATATACCTAAAGGAGTACTAGACTTGATTGGTGGTGTATGAAAGTGTCTTTACCCCTGAATTCAGGGCTACTTGCTCCAGAAAGTTTCAAGTTTAATTCCACTTGTCAACTACGTCCATGTATTAAACAAAGAGTATCATTTCTCCAGGACTAAGGTAAGCAACAGGACAAATACATCAAACATCCAAAATGTATGTTTGCATCAGCCCCTGGGTTCAATAAACTTATACAACTTTGAAACTTGTACAAGAACATAAAAGGTGTGTTTTTATCCCAAATACAGAATAAAGGCTACTTGCACCAGAAAGAAAAAAAAGGACAAAAAGACAGATACCAGGAACAGCCTGTTCTCTTTATTTGCAAACAAGTTAAACCTTGTACAGTGAATCACACTTATTTACTTTGCAAAGCATTTTTAAAACATTCATGAAACGGTTGTAAAATTCAAGTTTTGGTTTTAGCCTTTACACCACGACGCTTGTCAGTTCTCCGTTATCATGTCTGCAAGTCTTGCACTTCATGGCAAGGCTCCACTTTCACAAAATACTTTCAGAGCGTCTCGTTAAACGCTAAATGGATTTATAAAAGCTCCTTTTTACATTTCTGTAGAATATCAACTGTGGGTATATACTGAACTGTAACTGCAGAGCATTAAACATCAAGACTGACGAGTGAGAAAAAAATAACTTTCACATGTCTCAAAGCCACTGTACCTCAAAACACAGATTAGCTTAAATAGTTATAAACAACACACACGAGCAAAGATTGTACAACTTTAAATTCGCCCTTATAGCCCTGTCAATTCATCTGCAGTACGTCAGATCTGTTACAGACATTCAATACATGCAAAGCAGCAAGTTGAAGCTGTCTGAGTGTACGCACATTTGTGCATGACGATACTAATAATCGATAAATACAATACATTCCAGTTTGATAAATACAAACTCAACACATGCACACTGCACACACACATACACGCACGTGCGCGCGCACACACACACACACACACACACACACACACACACACACACACACACACACACACACACACACACACACACACACACACGTATAAAGCACTGCAAGGTCTGAATATCTAAAAATGAATGAGCACAAATCAGATTCTACAATCCAGAGAAGCTACAGTACAAGAGTTGTCAGGCTGCATAGTTAAAGCTTATATCAACACTCCTGCTCACAGGATGGTAAAGTGCTCGCAACGTTATGAAAAGATAATGGCAACAGCAGAACCAAACAGCGACCTTTGACCAACAACATGTTTAGAAAATAACTTTGAAGAAACAACATAATCTGTAACATGAGAAGTTGTTCGCTGCTGCCTCCTCAACAAGCACAGACATCATGAGTCTGAGTCTACCTTGAGGTTTCTGCACTTAAACGTTCAAGCAAGTCTACTGCTCTCTTCAGTACCTAAACCCTGACTGTGGGCTGGATTAAGTCACTCTCTTATTCTGCATGCATGCACTACAGCCCAAAATTACATCAAGTCAATTTGTTAAAAACTTAATTGAGTCAGCTCAAGAACACTTTTAAAATCACCAGTAACACTCAAAAATCCCTCACAAAATGACAGCTTCCTTTAAAAGGAACCATGAATGAAATATCAGTCAATGCAGCATACGACAGGTCTGTGCTGCCTCACTGTGCCTCTTCATTTTCTCTCAATTTTTAACACACCGACATGCATAAGGTGCAGCAAACACTCACACACAGTGATTCTGTCAGTCTCTTATCTGTCTGTAGATGTTATAGGTACATACGCAAAAAATGCCCTATGTAGACAGAAGTGCAACCTTTTTAAAACCAAGCCACAGTCACAGCCGCTGACGTTCAACTCGCCTGTAAACTTGTTTCAGTGCAAGATTTGGCTAAATGTGGTGTGATACAAACAAAACAAAAAAAACAAAACATGCCGCTCTCTAAAAGCACTGTGGAGCACCCGAGGTGACGTTTAAATAGGCTTGTAAAGCAGAGATGTGACGTATTTCTTCTTATATCGGTGAGTCGCGCTCAGCACCATCACTCCATCCTACACAGAAACAAACAAAACACATAAACAGGCTGCCATTAGATAAGCCACGGGGCAAAGAAGAAAGTGCTAACTGGTCCACCCAGCATCACAGAGAACAATGAAAATGTGATTTTAAAACACAAGTTAGTCACTTTAATCGAAGTTTGTTGGACACCGGTTCAAGTTTGCTGGTAATGTTTGTAGCTTAGTGGTGAAAGAGATTTAACCTCACTACCAAATCTGAGTGCTCGGGGATTTATATTCAATAAAGCTCTAGCGGGAGATATGGAGAATGGAGAATTGGAAAAGTGTTTCTTACCTTTATTGAGAGGGCGTACAGGTGATTCAGCATGACGTGGTTGGGTTCCGGCAGCAGGGCAGGGTCACACTGCAAAGAGAATGAGAGAAACACAACAACAATGACAAATCATGTCTGAGGAATATATAGCAAAGTAATGTAGGTGGAGAGATGCGAAGGAGAAAGACAGAGAGACTCACAGAAATGTTGGTGTCCTTGTTGAGTATGACTTGAAGGAGGTGAGGGGGGAGTATTGGCGGGGCCTTGAAATGCTCCTCAGGTCTGAAGACGTACTGCTCCTGTCCGTATGGACCTGGAGGGGAGCTGGACAGATCTGTGATGATACAACAGTCATGTTATCCACTTTGTTAGCATTTGTCATTATATGATATAAGTAAGCTGATAGCTGCTGGCTAGTTTATAACTATAATAATCAATAAAAACTACACATATTCAAATGAATATGAAATGACATTGAATTAGGGTCTATATGTACCTGGACCGATAAGCAGTGGTTTTGAGTTGTTTCCATCGGATTTTACAGACATTTCCAAACTGCTAAGGTCTATTTATGTGACACGTATTGAAACATAATAACACTTTTCCAATAACAATTGATATTAGCTGCTGAAATTTGGTTGTATAATTGAAAATTGGAATGAAATAAGACAATCAGTCGGGATGCAAGCTGACCTGATGTGTCTGAGCACTCCAGAGAGTCAACCTGCAGGGCATCGAACACCTCAAAGTCAGACTTCTTCACCTGGATCAGGTTGTTGATGGTACCGAGCTGGCTGGTTACCACCGGCTGCAAGAGAGAAATGGTCCCAGAGGTGATAATCGAGCATTTTTATAATTATTATTTGTAACGCTCTGCACACATTTCTCTGGGCTTTAAACAGGCTTAGCTAACAGTGAGTGCAGCTACTTTTACACAGTAACTGTGAGTGACTGAATGCTTTTAAATAGCACAAAGCAAAGTTTCATATGTTTCTTCAGTGTTAAATTCCTTGAATCAGAATCCTCTACGGAAGCATAGAAAATACTTAGAGTTTTTACACTGGTAACATGAAGTGATAATAAAATGATATTGATGTACCTCTGAAGAATCATGGACCCACTGTCCATCTACAAAAAACTTGTACTGGTGCTCTCCTTCAGGCAAGTCCAGGATTGCTACAAAGTCATTATGGCTTTGGAGAGAAGAAGAAAAAGTCTATCACTGCAACGCCAGGCTGTTCTATGTGTGGAAACTCTACTGTAAAATGAGACTGGAGCTAATGTGTGATAATTAGCATGAGAAAGTATATGCACATCAGTGACATGCTGAATGCTAAATAATTGTGTTCACCTTTTATTTAGTGGTATCTTGGTGTTCCAGTTATTAAAGGAACCTGCTATGTAGACCTCCTTCCCCCCTCCGGCCCAGCGGATGACAGTGGGTCGAGCCTGAGGACCAGTTTTCACCAGGTCATCCAGATCTGGGGTGAATTCTTTCTCTCCTGTCGCCTGGATGTAAAGTAGAAATTGAGTAAAAGCTCATTCAGAATTTCACATGTTTCTAATTTGACTCTTTACTTCTATCTGTGTGAAAAAACCAAAACAAAGAGTAAGAAATACAGCGTCTTTAGTCATTAGTCACTTTTCTGAATAGTAGTCTTGTGGATTCTGTACCTTGGACTCTGACCCATGGGTGTTAAAGATGTTGGGGTCATCTGTGCTGTCCACCATCTTACTGCTGTGTTCTTGGTCTTTGTGACTGCCGCTGCTGTCTGAGCGGTGGGCCTTGGCGCCATGGCGATCTCCCGACACTCGGTCGCTTGTGTTGCCCATAATGTCACACTATTTATAGTGCTGCTGGAAAGAAAATAATTGATGATTGATGATATTAGAGAAGTTGCCTGAACTGATGTTTTGTTGGTCATTTGCTTATTTTCCTGTAAGCCTGCAACTAACAACTATTGAATCACTGATTAATATTCAGATTCTTTTTTTTACGTTCGATATATCACTTTGGTGTATAAAACATCAAAATAAATGTGAAAAAAGCCCATCACAATTTCTTGTCCAAGGAAATGTCATTTAATTGGGACCTGCCAAAGGACTCCAGATAAAAATGTATGGCAACTTTTATGTTGAATATTTTACATAGTTCCTTTTTTTAAAGAATTCAAAGCCTTATTTTATCAAACTAACAATCCAAAACCGGAAGATATTCAATTTACTAATATGTAAGACGAGAAAGAGCTGAAAATTCTCAAAAGTGACAACCTGAAACCATGAAACATCCCACTATATATTTATTAATTCATTCGTTGTTGCAGCTTTAAATGAATGCAAAACCAATGCAATCAATGCAAACCCTTGAAATACCATTGATAATAGAGTATCGGTAATAAGACAAAATCAATTATAGTGAATAATAGCCAGTTTGTGCCACTCATGTACAGTCTTTTTATAACATGTCATTATATTACAGTACATGACTGTCATAGCACTGGGAACAGGTAATTATTGTAGTTCTCCTAAAAGCTTGACTGGCTTAACGGGAAAGCTAAAAGGCTTTCCGGTAGACTAGACCGCCTCAGATATTAGCAGGGTTGAGAAAATGGCTCGTAGCTGTGAACCTGGACTTGTCCCGGGGAGACTGTGCAGCCGCTTAACGTTAATGTAATCATCCGGTCAGACAAACACAACACCCACCGGCTGGCTGCTTATCAACCAATGAACCTATGAAGCTACCGGTTAGCAATCAACGTTCACAGAATATACGACACTTTAGCAGAGAGCATATATCCTGCTATACAACCTACCACAGTGTCCCCGCCTCGGTAGCTCAGCTCAGATCACTTTGACAGGAGAATATTTAGCTGTTGCTAGCTGTCACTTTCTAATAACTCACACGCTGTTTGTCTTATTAACGACGTCGGTGTCGATTATGACAACACGACGAAAACTATACTTACTCAGCATGAAGTTGCGATAGAGCAAACACACTCACTGCCACCAGCTGATATGTTTATGTAGTTTTTGTTTTTAGTGGAGGTGCCCCCTCTCTCTCTCCCAAAGGCTGCAGCGAGGCGGTGCTACGGCGTGCGTCTCGGGACAAAACTAATGACAACATTTTTCACAGGAGCATAGACTGCATGTGAAAAAGCCTATGCTCAGGAGGGTGAAGGACCGTAGGGAGGACGCAGCCTGTGTAAACATTTTAGAGCTATAGTACAGATATCCAGATATCCAAAATACAACATGTGCATGATTAAAATGCTAATTGTAGCAGATAGGTTAGATATTTGGCTACTCTGCGTTAATCTAGCAAATTATTTTTGATTGCTTGTCTAAAACTGGACTGGCCTCACCATCCTAACAGTGCTGTAACATATTGTTCATGTATATTATTATTAATGTATAATTCTATATCATCAGACGCAACACCCTCTGCTACAGATGATGTGATGTAAGCATGCTGTATATTATTATTTTCTTAATATATAATTAGAACCATTTGAATAATTAATTAAGTAAAAGTCATAATATCGACTGATACTGATGTATAAAAAGAAATAGTCTCTGTTCATAATCTCATGTTGTCCATTTCACCTCTATTTGTCTCTTTCTCTTACGCATCAATTTTGTCGACCAATATTATAGAATTAAAATTCAACTAAATTCCCGAAACAGATATGGTAAAGCTCTTAGTCCGCCTCCATTCAGTATCTTATTTTTGTTCCGTCAGTTTTACATTCACTGTCCAGAATGATGTATGTGGACATCTGACACTAGGAGGCTGTTTTCACATTCATCAATTGAAAGTGGAAACTGAGAGATTTGTGATATCATAACTAGCTTGGCGCCAACTGTGGTCCAGCGTGCAGCTTAGACAAGGACAAGGATAGCAGAGACGTTATGTGTCCAGTAGTTACATTTTTTTAAATGAACAATATTTGCATATTCAAATATTATTTTTGTATATCTTAAAATGTCTGAAAGGTTCCTTTACTTTTATACTCTGGTTTACTTACTCTACTGATACACACACACACGCACGCACGCACACAGCAGTAAATCAAGTTTCAATCCTGTAATGTGTCAATGTGTTTTTATTGACGACTAGGTGGAGTCATTAACACATCTCAAGAGTTGTTCAACCAGTAATCCCCACTCTGAAGGACTAAACTCAACACCACTGAACCACTGCTCTCAAGTAAGCCGTCCACCAAAGACAACGTTAAATTTGTTACAGCATGTTCAAGTTAACATTGATTAAATTGACACAAGTTTTAGTTTCTTAATATTCACATGAGTGTAATTAACAATGATAAAAACTTGATTGTCTGTGGTAGATAAAAACAAAACATCTCCACCACAGGGCTGTTTCAAAGAACAAGTAACAAAAATGTTGAATGTAACAGGATCCTGTGTGTGTGTGTGTGTGTGTGTGTGTGTGTGTGTGTGTGTGTGTGTGTGTGTGTGTGTGTGTGTGTGTGTGTGTGTGTGTGTGTGTGTGTGTGTGTAATGTATGTGTTTGGGGTGGGGTGTCTGGATGTGTTGAAATGAGGACTGGGACAATACAAAAACAACTTGCAGGTACTGCAGTCAGATGACAAGTTACTACTGTCTTCTTAAAAATATAAAGTAGTTATGAAGTGGTATCCATCATTACAACCCATAAATAATGGCAGCTGCAAACAGAAATATTTATATATATACACAGTAAATAAATACAGTATATATATAGTAAAAAACATATCTGCTTATGGCATACATACATAAGGCTCCCATTGAATGGCAGTAAGGCACATTTAAATGATTCTCAAATAAAAGAGTGATTTATCACATTGTACATTGTGTGTGTGTCTGTGTGTAGGAAGTATTCCAGTGTTAACACGTATTGATTTTTCAGGGCCAGTTATTTTTAGTGGACAGCTGGTGATTGGAGTGCAGTTTGTCTAAACATAGAGTTGATTTGGCTGTAGGGCAGGTGTTCACAACTTTGAAAAGTGTTAAATTACCTCAGAATGTAACTGGCAAGTGTTGTTTTTTTCTCTTTAAGGGTTTAACAGAGACCTTTGCTGTGTCTCTGTGGGATAAGCTGGTAACATATTTCCTTTGTGAACAAAAAGCACAGTGTGCTGCAATAAACTATTTTTTGGGGGGATTTAAGGAATAACTGAGGGATATATACTATGTGACCGTCATGTTTTATGATTTTTCATTTTTGTGTTTGTATTCATATGCAGTTTTGTCTTTGTGTCAAGCATTGTTTAGGACAATGTGTAAATATGGGGAGTGCATTTCTTTACAGTAGAATGATAATCTAAAGCATGCTTACCTCAACTGATAATGTTTTAGCTACTGACAGACCGCCTTTAGTGGGATACATACAGTTTTCCATCTGCTGAATTCCTGTGCCAGCTGGTGGAAGTCATGCCCTGTAAGTGTTGATGTCTGTCTATTCTTTTCGAGTCATTTCAGGCAAAAACTGTCAAGTCTGACAAATACAGTACGTGTTTTTTCTCATGGCTTGTGGTATCATTTAGAGATTCCCAAACCAGTCTTCATGTACTCGTAAACCACATAGCTAATGCTGACAGCAGGAATGACTTTCATGAAATTTGGCAGGATGCCCCGATAGAGTCCGAAAAAGCCATCTTTGGCTACAATCTTCTTCATCAGAGAGCTCATGGAGGGCTGGTCTGATGCATCTAGGGACGCTGAAGAAAAAAAGACAGGGAAGAAGTGAATCTAAAAGCATGCTTTTTATTTTAAAAATCTGGAATGTGTTTTTTGAATGTCAAACAAGGGTGTTATCTACATTTCTTTTGATAGAGTGTTCCTCCTTATGAACATCTATCCTATCATTAAAAATGATCATGCACTGTGTAATTACATGACATGTAAGTTTTGTCATCACTATTACCAAATGACGGAGTTTACCTTGTGCCTGCATCCGTGTGCGTACAAGTGCGAGTGGATAGCTGGCCAGCTGTCCACAGGTACTAGAGATGGTCCCGCAGCCGAGCAACACCAAAATTCCCGGGTTAGCTGAGTCTTTGGGGTGGTATGACAACCAGGTGTTCTTCAGAGTCTGAGATACAGCAGAGAAGTGGTGAGAGGATGAAAAGACAATTAGCATAGCACAAAAATCTATTTCTCTGATTAAATTTAAAACAGTTCTGCAATCTATGATCACACAATCAAGCAAATGAAGTAATTTAGCAAAGTGCACTCATTTGTAAAATAACACTGGAGGGGCAGCATATATCACAAAGTCTGCATACCTCGTAAACAGCAAGGTCTATCCCAGCATAGGGAATGATGCCCAGTAAGTTTGGAATGTAGCCCTTGTAGAAAGCCGTGATGCCCTCCTTCTTCAGGATTGTCTTGGCACAATCAAACATTCCTGAATACTGGCCGGTTTTCCGTAGTGTCAGTCTTGTCTTCAACACCTTAAAAAGTACCCAGAAAAACCCAAAAGAAGAAAAACTGAACACTTTCTTTTGATTTCTGTGGTATCTTAAAGTTTCTGAGTCATCTTAAAATAGCTTGTCAGTTTATTTTAATACATCCCCCGACTGAGATGATGAAACAGTAGTGCAGTTGTACCTCCATGGGGTAGATGGCCGTTTGTGCTGTGGCTCCAGCCAGCGAGCCTGCCATGAACCTCTTGTGTGTCTCAATTTTTTCGCCCTCTGATGATAACAATTTTTTATACTGCAACAGAAAATTACAAATATTTGTACTGTGATAAGTACCATCATATTACTGTGTTAAATAGTCTTTTCAGAGGCACAGTCCCTTACTTGTTCATATGACATGAATTTGATTGCTGTCTCAGGTGCAATCTTTAAAACATTGATTCCATTTCCCCTCCAGAGTGAAGTCAAGCCTCCCTCTTTAATCATCTGCTTGAAGCCCCCTGCCAGGCTTATTTTATTGACCTTAGAGGAGTGAACCTGAAATAAAAAAATACACAAACATATAATATTTAACATTCCTTAAAAAGGAAGAGGATATAGCTTAACATGATATAATTGCTCATTTTCTGTCACATTATTCACCTGCATGAAGACTTTCATTCTATCCAGAGGGGCAGTACCGGTGCGAGAGACAGCCCCTGCCATTGCACCTGCAGCAAGCTGCTTCCACCAGCCACCTGAGCTCTTCTCCTCTTCAGTGAATTCATCTGGGATGGCAAGACTGTCGCCTATGTCCAGCACCTGGTGAGCACATAAGCCCATTTTCTCACATCACTTTCATTTATGGACACTAATACATGTTTGACAACACAACTGCTATTACTAAAGCTGAACATATACATACTAAGTGGCCTGTTTATGGTCCTAATACATATTTAAGTGTATTGTTCATACCAGCTTTGAGAATGTGTTTCTCTCAGGAAGTAGATGTCACGACAAGTAACAAAAAAAAAATCCACAAGCCTATTAGAAGTTCTTCTTTTGAGGTCTAGTGTAACTGATGATGTAACTTGCCAAATTTCCAACTGTGCATGGCAGAGAGAGCCACATTTACAAAAACTTGAATGTAAGGTGTCAGCCAGACAGAAAACAAATCAACAACATGCACAAAGAAAACACCATACTTTGAAGAAAATGCTTTAAAAAAATCCTAATTGTTGAACTATTTTAACAAACAATGACCTGAGCTTCTTATCCTTTAGCTAGAACTGTTTGTGAAAGCATAATCACTGCTCTGACTGAGCCCTTGTCTTGCATGCTTTGGCTCTTTCAGATAAACATACCCAATGTTTTTCCAAAAGCACTAGTGACATACATGGTGCAAATGTAATTTACAGTAGTGAAACTGCATAAGAAATCACATGGGTTTATGCAGCTATTTATGTGTTCTGTGGTCACTAATCTCACACCTTTATTAGAATGCGGTTCTCTCTGGTTTTGTCATCTAAAATACCAAAAATGTGCACTGCAGAAGATTTAGAAACATTTGCATGCATTGTCTCTTAAAAAAGGTAATGTACTGCTCATGACAGAGCAAATATCTTGAGCAGGAGAAGTAACAAACTAGTCAATGACATCTTTTTCTTCGCTCTAAGAAGGAATGGAGGAGAAAGCTGTAGTTCTGTGACCTAATTATTTCGGACAGTCTAGTCTTTCAAAGCAGCTGCCAAATCTGCTGAGAAAATCCATAATATCTAACACATGAGCACTTGACGACATGTGATTCATTCCACTGCAGTTGCCTCTGTATGTGTCCACAGAATGCATTCGTTTCTGTTTATATGTAAATGTCCCATACCGTGGAGTGTTTCCAGTAACGTATGATCTCTTCCAGGTTGTGAGCAGGGCACAACAGGAAGTGTTCTCTCCACTCGTTCCAGTCCACCATCATAGTGCCATCAATGTCCATACTAAGGAAAGACATAAATATCTATTTACCTTGACATATTATGTTGTATTACATCGTAATGAGCATATCTGTGACCATACAGCTTCTAAATTACACACAAACAATCATTTTGAACTGCTTCAGTGGATAGAACTGGGGACAAACCTATGTAAAATTTTCCGGGCATCCTCAGTGCTGATATGCATGCCCAACTCTCCAAGGGACTGCTGGATCTCTGTGGAATCAATGCGTCCTGACATGACATAAAAAAATCTGCATTAAGACTCTGTATGCTGTAGTATAAACAGTGTGTGTGACTTTGTAAATATTCACTGCCATGTGTCCTTATGTGTGCCAAGTATTTCTGCAATGCTTCGTCTCTTACCATCGTTGTTCCTGTCCAGACTTTTAAATGTCAACCTCAGTTTCTTCTCGTGCTCTTTCAGATATTTGGTGAACTCTTTGAAGTCGAGACTCCCATCTTTGTTTTGGTCACCAGACGACACAATTTTCTGCAGAAAGGAGATAACAAATAGATTTGGTTTATTTGCCTTCTCAAGTAGTTTTCGAGTGACTCACACAGCCCAGACGGACAGACATTCACACACACTACTGAGGAATTTCATGCAAAAGAGCCAAACCAGGATCTGGTCTGGTCCCATTTACTTTTACCTGTGCAGCACCCTGGCGGAATATGCCCATCGCCTTGAGGCCCGCCCGTAATTCTGCTACATCCACCTTCCCATCTTTATTGGTATCAAGCCTCTCAAACAGGTCCTGATATGTCCTCTCACTGTCAGCATCCCAGCACCGGGCATTTGATAGTACAAGCGTCCGTAGCGTCTGATACATTGTAGGGCTAATGTGTAAGGAGCGTCTGAACGAGTCGCCCTGTGGTCAGGATCTGATCATTTAATCCATATCAACAATCATAATAATAAACCCCGTTAAAATCCAGATGTGCGCGTAAATGTGCGATGAAAATATGTCTTCCAGTTATTAAATGTTGCAGACTGTCCCGTGAAAAGGAGTATTCCGTAGTATTTATTTCAGGGGAACTGCAGTGGTCGGGGGAGGAGCTATGAATGCGGCGCAGCTATTCGATGTTTTCTACGGAAAAGCAGGAAAGATGGTAAAATAGAAAAGTGCTGAAATAATCCGTGGATTATGTAACTGTATATGTACTCCAGCAGCTGTTGCTATTGATGGTGAACGTCATCATCTGTCATTTTACCCTCATTATGTGTGCAATATGATGATGCATTGTAGAGGAAATGTTATCGCTTCATCTACACGGACGTGTCATTTAAAACACAGTGTCGAGTCTGTTGGGCACCGCTGGTCGTCACCAGAGGGCGCTGTTTCATCGCAGTAAAGGTGGTGCATGCCCTGGGCCACTGAATGTGGGGCTCCTGTGTGTGGGACCCCTGGACCCTAAACGAATACTGACTCTCAGATATGTTTTATCAAATAAGTTGCCATTTCTGAGGCCATAGTGTTGTTGAGGAAAATACATGTAGACCTTTAGATGCTGTGGTGAAAGGTACATTTATTTACTTTTTTGGGGTATTTCTACTTTATAGCACCTTATTATCCTACTCAGCTACATTTCAGACAGAAATCAGTTGTAATGTGGTTTGTTTCTCTACATTTATTGTATCTGGCAGATGGAGCCTTCTCACTTTTCAGATTACAGTAAGATTACTTATAAAATGATGCATTATTACAGTTTCTTCTTTTCTTCTCTATTACTGTACTTGTGTGGACGTGTATGTATGTATTTATAGATAGATAGATAGATAGATAGATAGATAGATAGATAGATAGATAGATAGATAGATAGATAGGACTTTACCACTGTTGTCATATACTTATTTCATCACATAACGAACTCCTTTTCACACGTATCGTCTGTGTTTATGGGACTAATGCTATGATTTCAGTGTTGCTGATGTAAAAAAACAAAAAAACAAAGCACCCAGTCAGTGGGCGTTTTGAATGAGTTCCAGCTAGATTGAGGGGTTTGGTGTGTAGGGAGGCATTACAACCACGATTTCTCTTTCTTCACACAGCTGCAGCGAATCAAACCTAGGAATTTCCTCGCGTCATGCCTTATGTTTTTCAGTGGGTGGGAAGGAGGAGATTTGAACTTTGATTCGTTTCTGCTGCAGCCAGGAGCAAAGCAGCCGCCACCAGCAACAGCTGAGAGAGTAGCGGTGAACAGTACCGTTGACTGCAGCGCAGAGACAGTCTTCAGCTGTCTGTCCACTGTAACTCAGGACTTGTGGTGTCCCGCTCATACACGTTTGAGGACACACCATGTCCTTCATTCTTATGAAAAAGAAGAGATTCAAATTCAAAGTTGAATTCGTGTTGGAGGAATTATCATCAGTTCCCTTCGTCAACGGAGTTATATTCTGTAAAGTCAGACTCATAGATGGAGGCTTTGCAGTTGAGTCTTCTCGGTAAGAAGTTTTGCTATTTATAGAAGCAGCAGTTCAATGGTTGCTCAAACAAGCTCATGTTAAATTTAAGTGAAACTTGTTCTGAACAAGTTTGCCCTCTTCAGTTTTCTTTAGACACCTGTTAAGCATTTGTTGTCTGTTGTGTAGTAAATATGTAAAGCTTGCTAACTAACGTTATTTATATACACCACATTAACGTAGTTCGCTAGAAGCTAACTAACATTAGTGTTTACCCTTAACAGTAATGTTATGTTATATTAACTCACCTTTACAACAGTTTGACGACTTGTTGCTGTGTGCAAGCACAGTCTAACACACGAGGCTGTGTTTTAGTGTGATTTTTAGAGCTGGTGAAAGTAACAGGTTCATTAAAATAGCTAGTATTGTGCTTATCGATGGAAATCATTATTTTTTTAACCAGTACGATAGTTGATCAGAGCAGTTGCTAAGCAACAAGTACTGCAATTTACGTTAACTTAGATTTGACTGGATTGAATTGCTTATGTCAGTCAACATTTTTTTATTATTATTATTTGGAGATATTTTAATAGTAAATATACTTTGATGGTGGCTCTCTCCAGTTCTTCATTTTATAGTAGGCTATGGTTATGTTTTATATATTTATCTGTCCTGTTTAATAACAACTTCGACAAACAAAACAGAATTTCCTTCAATTTCAAAGGAAAACAACGGTTTGATCTATCGAGTCCATGGTTATAACTGTTGGTAGCACTTAAATGAGTCACTGGAAAAAACGGACACAGTCATGTCAGCCGTGCGCCCTCATTACTTGCTGCCATTGTAACTGTCTGCCCCCAAAAACTGTCATGTAAACACTGTATTTTTAAATTTAATCTGCTCTTACCACAGCCAACTTCTTTCTTCCATATAAAAGCATACTGACAGTCTTGTTCATGATGTAAAGTTATGTAGTGTATGAAAATACCTTGAGGTGGTTTCCTAAAAATATATGTTAATGTCATTTTAGGAATAATGCAATAATAATGTTAGAAAGTGATATGTCAAGGAAAATATGAAACGTTTCCATTCCTGTGATTAAAACATTAAACCTCCGTATTGTTGCTTCTAGTGATCAACAGTTCATTTTTAATATAACCCAATATCACAGGACTGTCTTCAAACAGATCCAGAACTCTTAATGTCAGAGATCGGACTAAAGTGTTACACTCATTTGAGATCTGACAACAGATGAATGAATACATGAATACATAATCTAGTATAATTTTGTAGGATATAGCTCATAGCCTTGAAGAACATCATAAGCTTGTTTACAGAATAAATTAAAGAATATAAGTTGCAATATTCTTCTACATGTTAGATTTAAATTAGAAATGTGCAAAACTGCTCTTTCAGCATTCAGTATGCCTGTGTGTTTCAGTTTTTGTATGGGGTAATGTTATCAAGTGTGCTTTTCTCCTAGTGAACCGGTCCAAGCGAACTGTGTACACTGGAAGAAGAGATTTTCCTTCATGTGCAAGATGAGTGCCAATGCTGGGACAGGTGTACTAGACCCTTGTGTGTGCCGGGTGTCTGTGCGCAAGGTACAGAACATTGTGTTTTGTTTTTTTTGCAGCCAAGTTCTGCTTTGTTGACACTACAGTAATGAGTCCAAGAACCTGAGTGAAACTTGCATGTGCTAAGAAAATGTTTATGTGCACAAAATCAAAAGCACTGTTAATTTGTAACCACAGCGCAGCAGCCAAGTCATTTGTAGAAAATGCTAGGAGTCACAGATTTTGTAAATTAAAGTAGTGTGTTAAGTGGTAATAAAACAGGTAAACGCAAATTCACTTTTTTTTTGTCATTTCAGGAATTGAAAGGCGGAAAAACGTTTGCAAAGGTAATACTTGTTTTCTTTCTCTTCTGTAGACTGCAGTGAGTGTTGTAAACATAAAGGCTCAAGTATGAGGGATCTATTAGAACAGTCTTATCACAAAATATGTGTGATAGCTGTTTAACCAAGTGCCCTTAGAGGACTTCTCTGTTAGGCAATATTCTATTTACAAAGAATGTTTATATTGCCAATTTCCGGCTCTGGTTACTGATTGAAAACCTTGTAAATCAGAACCTCTGCTATGTTAACCAATAACTATGATGAGTGAAAGAATTAGGTTATATGATTTCTCAAGTATTGAAAGTTTCATCTTAGACATAGTGTGTTTCTTTGCATATTATGTCTTATATTCTCTTAGGATGTAATAAAAAACAATTTAAACTCACACTGGTTGATCTACTCTGATCCTTTGCAGCTGGGTTTTGCTGACTTAAACCTGTCTGAGTTTGCTGGGTCTGGCAGCACTACAAGAAGGTGCCTCCTAGAAGGATATGACACCAAGAACACCAGACAGGACAACTCAATTCTCAAGGTTAGGAGTCCATACCACATTTTAGCATAGATAAACGTATTCTTACAAAAATGGTCACTAGAGCAAACACTCTTCTATTTAGTTAAAATGGATGTATTGCATGGATGGAAAAGTTGGATTTCCTCACAGTTTGTGGAAGACATGTCTCAGCCTGTTATCTACAGCATACATTGCCTGAGCCATGAGAGTAAATTTAAAGTATGCAGAATGTTCTTCGGGCACAGTTCTCAAAATCTTATTGTAAACCTTTATTAACAGGATTCCTTTGAAACCACACGACACAGGCCTTTTTCTGCTTGACAGGTCAAGTTGTTTGATAGCCTAAAACTGAAAGTATTCTTCTTGTCTGTTACAGGTTGTCATCACCACACAACTTATGTCTGGAGACCCCTGTTTTAAAACGTAAGCACTTACCTTAACCTCATGTTATAGTCGTAGTTAAAAAGTATGTACACAAATGTCTGCATGAAGCAAGATGTAACCACAGAGGACATCCTGTCTGTCACCAAACTGAAGCGCACTCTGATATCACAGACAAACACTGAGTTCGACATGTAATGTTGCTGCTGAGATCTTACAACACTCTTATCTGTGTGCGCTCATATACACCTCACCCAGACATTAATCAACCTGTCATGAGCAATAACTGATCTGATCAGTTCAACAAAGATGTTATTTATTCAGGAAAGAGTTGGTGTGTAGACCAGTTTATCAGGATACCATTTACTAATACACTCCTGGTAAAGGCTGCGCCATGTGCAAACAGTCAACTTTCTTCAACTAACGCAAGTCATTCTCTTTATTCTGTCATGTTTCCGACTCCCTCACAGTGTAATAAAACACATGCTGCTGCGTAGGAGATGTGTAAAGTTTGAATTCAAGGATAGCGTAGTGATTCATACCACGCAGTGTTACTCATAGTGTGTGGAGCTCAGCGGAAAGATGACGCTCTTTTTCTTTCTTTTTTTAAATTACTGTCTGTCAATCTTTGCTGTGCTCCTCTCATTCCTGTGTTTACAACATCATCGCAGCAGAAAATAAGTAACATTTGACATAAATAGATGAATAGATGATTTACTTATCCACCAACAACTAATATTTGCCAGTGAATTTGAAAAAAAATGACAATTGACTTTTCATTGTTTGCTTGTTGATGTGTTTAAATATCTGCAATTTGCATACATATTACAGTATGTTGACATGTAAATTGAAAGTAAAATAATATTTTTAATTGTAAATTTGAATGAATGAGTCTCTTGAGGAGCAGCAATAAGAATCACCTTGACCTCAATGGCATGCATTGTCTGAAACAAAAGTGAAAGTCATCTTAGTGCAACAACAGACTTATTCACACCAACTTTTGACTGAGAAGCACAACACATGAATTGCAACATGCAGCAAATGTCACGTATTCAACAATGAAGGTAGAGTAGTTACTGCACAGGTATGCATAAATAAAATTCAGTTTGCATTCAAAATAAATGGAATTTACTGTCTGAGCACTTGGACAAACCAGCATGTCTTTACACACTATCCAGCTTAAATATCAAACAATCTGGATAAGGTTTTTACAAGAAATATAGTATCTTAAGAATGAATTGGGTGATTTTTGTTTATAGAAACATTTGACAGTCCCAGGGTTAGGTCATGTATTGCTGTCTGTCTATGTGTGTTCTTGTATCTCACCACTGGGAGTCACCATTTGTGTGTGTATGTAAACAAACAGTGTTGATAAATCACTTCAAAGGTGCTCTTCTCCAGAAACGTTTGATACTTAAGGCACCACCCTGCTTCCAAGTTAATGTACTTCCTGTGTTCCCTGCAGTCCCCCATCTACAGCCATGACTCTGGGAATCCCACAGGCTGAATCAGAGTGTCTGCTCGAGGAGAGGAAGGGAGGGGACAAAGACATATCCCATTCAATCACTGGTATGTGCAAATAGACTACGTAGTTGAAATGACTGTAATTCCTCAGTTCTTGAGAAAAGGAAATATTTGGTCAAAATTTTAAAATAAAAAGCAGAATGAAGTGAATCTTTTAGGGTAGTACCTTGGAGATCCATCACTGCCTCTGAGTAGCAGTTTTAGATATGAATACATTTTGTTCTTGTAAATGTTCATGAATGTTTTTAATGTTTTGCATATTGTGTTGCTGAGTTGCTTACACTTTTTTTCATTTAGGAACTCCTGGACATTCGGTATCAGTCCCAGAGGACCTGGTAGCATATGGTCACAAAAGGACGTCCAGCTATGCGAGTCAGCAGTCAAAAATCTCAGGTACCAAACACACAGATGCATTTTTATGCCCTTTGAACATTAAACATTACCTCCACACTTGTTACACAAATCAGAACTTTAACCTTTTCCTACTGTCCTGCAGGTTACAGCTCAAATCACTCCAGTTTAACAGATCTAAGCCATCGGAGGAGCGCATCAGGAGGTTCTGCCTCCACAGGCATCGGTAGCATCATGGAACCCAGTGAGCAGCAGGCAGAGAGAGGAGAGAAGGAGAGCAGGTCCAGTCCCCTGATCTCTGCAAACTTCCATCATGCACCTGAACACCCCTCGACCCCCGCCAAGGTTCCAAGGTAATACACATAGTCACCTGGGTAAAGTCACACCTGCAATTGTATCCCATTTTGCCTGTTCTCAAACTTTGAGTCTCTCATTTAGATCACTTGAAAATTTTGAAATATTAAATTTAAAAAAAACTTTTTCACACTTTTCATCCACCGTGTGCCTGAGTGACAAAGACTGAAACCAAAACAGTACATTGCTCACACATGCATGTTACTCATGTGTCATGGATAAGCAGTTGGAATTGCTGCTGAATTGTATGGGAAGTACAACAGGAACTAAAATTAATGGTTTTGGATCATCAGTTTGTGTAAACTTGCAACATTTATGTTGACTATTAATAAGATTACTATTTGACTATTCATTTGTTATTCTGCGTTTATTTGTCAGAACTGGCTATGATAGAAAATCTGCTTTACTTGATAATGACCACAGAAACTAAAACACTGCAATAAAGCTTAAAGCACGTGAAGACAGTGAGTTCCTTGTCACATCTGTCAACCAATGACTCAGACTGAGATGTTTCACTACAAATATAATTAAATTATCTTGTGTCTTATCCTATGAAGTATATTTTTTTTAATATTCCACCTTGTTTCTTATTCTTTATTAGACATCCAGTGAAGCAGAACTCAATGGAGAATCAGTTGAAAAGAGTGGATGCCACCAGGGTGGATGCTGATGACATAATTGAGAAAATCCTACAGAGCCAGGATTTCAGCAGTGGCTTCTTGGACTCCAGTGCAGAGGGTGTGTACATGTAATCCATAAATTAATGGAGTTATGAGGGTTGGCTCGGAAAGTTGCCTACTATCTGGCTGATAGGATCAAATTACACTGAGGTGTCGCAATACAACTATGCAGTGTGTCAAGCACTCCCTTGAAATGTTGAATGAGAATGAAATGTTCATAATGGCAAATCATGAATTGTATGTCCACATTTTGGACCATGTCAATCTAAACGTATTTGATGAGCGATTACAGAGGTGTAAACGATATCATTTTCTATGAATAGCACAAAGACAGCGATGAAAAGTACCTAGTGGTCACTGCCACGTGTCAAATCCCCACCCTTAATCTAAAAGACGTAATGAAGAGGACTTTCTCTTACATCATTAATGAGACTGAGGCTGGATACATTTATGGTGTGGAAATGCACCCTTAGCTATCAAGTCCCTCCACAGATGTTCTTCAGAGTATGTAACAATCACAATTGTATATGCCTTCTTGTTAGCTGTCTCACCCACTTCTAAAGTCCCCCAATCAATTGACATTTATTATCAGAGTGATTTTTAAAGTCTGACTGTGCACAATGATTGACAGTTTTCTTATTAGGGCCCGAGCGGCGACTGCAAGTCGCCTGGCGAAAGCCCTATTGAAATTGTAATGTTTATTATTAGGGCCCGAGCGGCGACTGCAAGTCGCCTGGCGAAAGCCCTATTGAAATTGTAATGTTTATTAGGGCCCGAGCGGTGACTGCAAGTCGCCTGGCGAAAGCCCTATTGAAATTGTAATGTTTATTATTATTATTATTATTATTATTATTATTATTCCGACATTTCGTGCCCCAATTTCGCCCCTTTCCCAAATGCGAAAATGCTTATACTTTTGCACGGATGTCCGGCCTCATCCGAAATTCGATATTTTTGGGTGGTCGCACATGGTCGACGCAGAATGGCGGAATAGCGCCCCCTACAAAGTCCAAAAATGCCCATAGGGAATTTTGCTAACTTTGTCCTATGCTCACAAAATTCGGTACACATATGTATTATACCCACATATGCAAAAAAGCCTCTTGACCTCATGACCTCAACCCAACAGGAAGTCGGCCATTTTGGTTTTGATTTTTCCCGCCAAAAGTTGGTGAAGCTACATTATGAACACTGTGAAGCTACGAGTAATGGCGTCCCTGTGGGGGCATGGCTACCATCAATTCCTCGCCATGAAAATACGTTTGGCTTTTTGATGGCTTTATTGAACACGTATCATCATGAAAATTGATACACAGGTCCAGGGTGGAGACCTCTTCCATCTGATAGGGGTGTCGCTCATGTCGCCCCCTAGTGGAAACAGGAAGTGCCATTTTTTGCATCAACATTGTCCGATTTCCACGAAACTTCACATGTGTGATGAGGGACTGACCCTGAACACACCTGCATGCATCCCATTACTGCCCCCTGGTGGATGAACCATCAACTGCTCATAACTCCCTCATGCTTTGTCCCATTTCCACGAAACTTCACATGTGTGATGAGGGACTGACCCTGAACACACCTGCATGCATCCCATTACTGCCCCCTGGTGGATGAACCATCAAATGCTCATAACTCCCTCTTGCTTTGTCCGATTCACTCCAAACTTCACATGAGTGATGAGGGGCCGCCCCTGAACACACCACACCACATGTGCTGACTGCCCCCTGGTGGATGAACCATTAACTGCTCATAACTCCCTCATGCTTTGTCCAATTCACTCCAAACTTCACATGAGTGATGAGGGGCCGCCCCTGAACACACCACACCACCTTTGGTGACTGACCCCTGGCGGATGAACCATTAACTGCTCATAACTCCTTCATGCTTTGTCCAATTCACTCCAAACTTCACATGACTGATGAGTGGCCGCCCTGAACACACCAGACCATATGTGTAACTACCTGTGACTGCCCCCTACTGGATGAACGAGACATTGCATTTTTGGCCTCCTTCCAGGTTTTTTCTCACTTTCTGCTTCACACCACAGCCCCGCCATGCCTCAGGCCCCGCGGTGGCATGGGTGAGCGAGGGCCCACCATCGCCGCTTGCGGCTTTAATTTCTATTGTGTCTGTTTCTGCAGAGGAGGGTCTCCGGTTGTTTGTAGGTCCTGGTGGGAGTACAACCTTGGGAAGCCAGCACACAAGGTGGGTGTGATTATGTAACTGTGGATTGTGGGTGCCAGACACCAGGCATTTACTGCAAATACATATTCATTACAAGTATGTAAAATTGGGATTCTAATAAGGAGTGTTTGTATTAACACAATGATTTGTCATCATGTTTGTTTCTACTGTGTAAAAAATCATGTTAAGATACACGTCAAAGTACGCACCAGTCAGATCAGATAAACCACCCTCATTTCTATTGTGGCATTCTCTTTCAGGGTTGCAGCTGGAGCCTTTGAGCAGGTGGTGATCAAGCGCTAGGCTTTGGGAAGCATGTGCCTGTCATAAAGGGTGCCGTATTACACTGATGCAGGGGACACAAGACGAAGCAGCGGAGTTGAGGCAGCATCAGAAACTGCTCCCTCCTCACTACAGGAGAATTCATTTCTCTTACGCAATCCCGCTGCACGTTACCTACAGCATCTGTAGACCGGGAGAGCCCTCTAGTGTTCAAGAAGTGGAGTTGAAGGCCAAATTGTCGGAACATTTTGGTGGCTGAAACAATAGTTGTGTTGACATTTCTGTTTGTCTTCTTCTGCTCTAAGAGAACTGTAAGACAAGTGGTTAGAGCGGTAAATCTACCATATTCTGTTCACCCCTCCTTGCAGAATTTGTGTGTATATGTTTCTCATGTTTTTTGTTATTTAAAAAAATATGTAAAAGTCTTCAGCATGTTTTTTTTTTCTGGTCCAGTTACATTTTGTTTAACCATTATACTGGTACCAGTAGTGTAAGTGGGTGGTGATGAAGAATGTGAAAGTGTTTCTCTTAAACTGACTGAGTATAGAAAAGATAATGTCACGAACTATCAAGGTGTTGTCCTCTTCAAAACTGCTAATTAATATGGATGTCACTGAGGACTTTGTGAGCAAGATGTTATGTGATGTGAAAATCACAGACCACCACAAGTCCTATTTTCTTAATGGAATAAGTGGGTGGAGGGGGGACTGCGTCTGTTCCTTGCAGTCTCATTTATTTACGTAGAAGAATAGAAACTTGTGACTGTGGAACTGCAGGTTACAACCTCTTAGCTAATATCACAAGCCCGTCTTCACTGAATCACCTCCTCACCTGGTTGTGAGGGAGGTTCATTGTATTGAAAATATAACATGATCACCATTGAGTTTTTATATTTGGTTCCTTTAGTATTATATCTAGTTGTGTGACTGTGTGTGTATGTCAGTTGTCTAAAAAGTGAGAGCAATGAATTTATTTTTAACAACATTTTGTAAAGGTGCAAAACTCGGTAAAATGTATATTTGAAATATATTTTATACCCACTTGGAAGCTATTATTTAGTGCGAGTCAGCAGTATAAAGGCTATGGTGTTTTTAAGATTCATGTGTTATCTTTAAGATGTTGAATGTTAATGTTATATTTAAGGTCAAATCTGTAAATTAAAAAAAATGTGCACTCTGTATAACTCGTTACAACTTTTAGTGGTGCATTTCACCAGACCTTTTTGTAAAAGGTGTAAGGAGGATAATTATACACAGAATTGAAATAAAAGGGAAATAGAAAATTATAATTGCCAAAATGGCAAATAAACTATTTTTTATCTTTTATTACTCAGGATAATCAGAGCATTATAAGAATGAAACCGAAAGAGGAAATTGGACATTGAAATTAATAATCGATATTGTGGAAGAATAATTTAGGCCCCTATTGGGTCCTTGTATGGTCCGTGAATCTTTTGGTCATTCCATTTTTTTTCTTTATTGAAAAACTAAAAAACGAGTGGTTATTTGATTTTCTTTTTAAAATACAAAAGATTAAATTGAAATACCAGCTGTTTTTTTTCTTTTTCCTGGTCAAAAAGAGATGAGCAGAATTTTAAAATAATTTTATTTTCATATTTAGAATAATACAAAAATTAAAATCTTTGTACAGATACAGTGTCAACTCCTACAAGTAACTTTGTTATTTACTTGTTATATTTCTGAGACACCCCTGAGAGAGATATGGTTTAATCTGATGGGGCAATTGAAGACCCATTGATACAATGTAGGCGAGCATCCACACCAGAGCACACTGAAATAAATTTGAAAATAGAATTTCCGGTTTAGGCTAAAGCAATATTTCAAAATGAACGTCTACCGAGTACATCGCTATGAAAAGCATAAACCAAAAGACTATAAATGCGGGCGTTTTTCAATGCACCAAAATGTAACTTTATGATAACTACATGTTATTTGTAAACAGGCCTTAGATATGTCAGTTTGCACAGTCAAATACAATTAAAAACAATCACACATGTTTTTATTTTGAAAAACAGACGCTGCCGTATCTCCTGCACAACAGACGTTACAAATCCGGTTCCACCTCGCAGCTGCACTTTAGATACAACGACGGCGGGAAGTTGTTATCATCAATTTAACCACAAATCAGCAACAACTTCACGGACGAAATTGTTAACGATCGACAACTGACTGTATACGACTGATGGATCTGTAATCAGAAAAACGCTAATTGTACACTGAGCTCAGCGACGTCGGATCCAGCCATCATGGCCAACGTCGGAAACCAGCAACCAACACAGGCCGTTAGCAAGCCTGCAGCAGGGAAACATGGAAATACACTGCCCCTGTGGGGCAACGAAAAGACTATGAACCTCAACCCAATGATTCTCACCAATGTGCTGTCTTCGCCGTATTTCAAAGTTCAGCTTTATGAACTAAAGACCTACCACGAAGTTGTGGACGAAATCTATTTCAAGGTAACGTTAGCACATGCTAATCCGCATGCTAGTTAGATAACCGCTGCTCAGCCAACCTAGCGGTAGCTACTGTGTTAGCAATGTGCTGCGGCCGTCGAATAATAAGACACATAGTATAGTGTTTATTTTTTAAGTGTAATATAATGGCCCACGTATATTAATAGTGCAGTGTTATTAATAAAAGGTTTACCCGCCAGCTTGTAAGATAAGCTCATATTAGAGTTGTAATGTTTAATGACCAGTTTGTGCGAGTGGCTCCACATAGGAGCCATGTTGGGATCATCCATACATTACTGCTACTGTGTAGTCTGCTGCTCTGCTCACCGTGTGCAGACTACACTTGAGTCTCTAATCACAGCGCACCTTAACTAGTCCTAATTATTTACTAGACTCGTCAAATTATACTTTCACTCCCTTTAGCGTACTAAATATGTATATAGCATAATAAATTAAATGAAAAGAAATGCTAAACTAATAAACTTGTTTATCATGACATCAAACAGGACTAAACGATAATATTGGCTTTTTTCATTGTGAACATTTTAAATTAAGGGTAGACTGCTGGTTGCCCATATAGATGCTGAGGATGATTCTGCCATAGCAATCTATTAACTAAATACAAAGTCTTTTAAGTGAGATGTCTTTTCAATCACTGTATGTCTTGATGTGGTGACAGCAACTGGTGTCTGTGTTGTGTCATTAAGTGGTGAAAGTTAGAAGCCTTTGCAAAGTGTGGCCCATTACTGGTTACCACGATAGTGGGGCAACCTCACCTTGCAAAGATGGTGCTGAGGCGAGACCTCACTGTGGCATCTGTTGTGTCTGGTAAGTAGGCAAGCATGATATCTCTGGATAAGTAATCAACTATCACAAGGTAATTTGGCACTCTTATGGCACTCCACTATACTCATGTGACCATCGTACAGTCGTTCCACTATCTCTGACCTCGCTGTAGAGATGCGTTTTACAACATGTTGTGAGAGAATCTGTCACTGTACCAAATGTCTAGATACTGTCTGTCACTTTGGATGCATACTTCGGCCAACTATTTATCACACAATGCATCACCATCTGTAGCTTCAGGTCATCATGTGTGTGCTCTGTAACAGATGTGGACTGAATCAGCCATGCTGTCTGTATGGCTTCCTCTTGGGCCAATATGTCACCTGACAGTTGAATTGTCTCCAGGTGTAGCGCTACAGAAGGGTGTCATGAGAGTGTGTTTGCTACTACAAGCAGGGACATATTCAGCTGGTGTGGTGAATTTCATCATTCTCAAAATGAAATCATTGACAGCGAAGTGGCATCAATGTCCTTAACACTGAGGAGTGGAACCATGGGCTTGTGATCTTTGTCAATAGTGAAGCTTTCCAGGCTGTTCAGATACCTTTTCTCATTTCAGTTTCTGTCTGGTGCGAGAACAGAAGGCAACCAGCCGTAGTTGTCCGTTGTGGTCCTGAAGGAGAACACATCCCAACCCCTAGCTACTGTCATCCGCACCTATGATTGTTGGTTTGCCGAATCATAAAGCTCGCAAAACCGTGAGCAGTTGAATTGTCTTACCTGTACCCGAGTGTTGCTGCTTGGGAGATCTATAGCTTCCAGTGATAGTCTGTTCTCACTGGATGCACCCTTTGTCTGAACGGAGTAAACTTGTTTGCATGTGTGCATCAATTCACACAAAACTCTGGCTCCACTCCGCTCTGAAATCTGGTCTTTGATCTGTTTCGACAGCCTGTTTTGTCTACATATTCTCTCCAGGGTCAAATCCAACATCACCTACCATTTCTGTGACAATTCTTTGTCCAGGACACCAGAACAAGTCTGATTCATTCTTTTTGGCGCCAAAAATTGTACTTATCAATCAACTCTTGTAAACGTTGGATGTATACCTCTACATTTTTGCCATGTTTCTGTGCCTGATGGACTCTTGCCCTCTCTTGTGGATTATTAACTGTTCTGGATAGTGTGAAGCCTCTGTTCGTTATCGGGGAGATAATTGTTGAGTGCCGTGCATAACACCAGCTCAGATTGGGTGTTTGCAGTCTGTGTGTATATAAACTTTTAACATCATTCTCTCATTGCATGCAGGTTACTCACGCTGAGCCTTGGGAAAAGGGAAGCAGAAAGACTGCAGGCCAGACTGGAATGTGCGGAGGGGTAAGTGAGAAGTACGTGATTTTTATATTCCCCATCTCCCCACCATCACCACCACCACCCTAATCCCTCTCCATCTTCCTTAACAGTCTTTGGAAAACATTGGATATGACGTACAAGCAGGGCAAATTCACACGATTCTTTGGGACATGAGTTTTTGTACTTCAGCGATTTAGTCAAAGGGTCAGCCATAATAATAAAGTTAGCTGTGAAAAATTTGCTTTGATTTGCTTAATAAACATATTTTCGTCCTTTCTAGGTACGTGGAGTTGGGACTGGTGGAATTGTGTCAACAGCTTTCTGTCTTCTATACAAACTGTTTACTCTCAAGCTGACTCGCAAACAGCTGATGGGTCTGATCACTCACACAGACTCTCCATACATCAGAGCACTTGGCTTCATGTACATACGGTAAGATCCATTTTGTGGAATATGTAAAAAATATTCTGGGTGCACTGCTGATAAAGATATGTCAGCTTAGTCTGACTGCCAGTTTTAGAAAAAATGTTTTGTTCTTAAGGCAGCAAATATATGATTTTAAAGTCAATTCTCTACATGATCAGTCATTTGATAGCATGAGTGTTTGTGTGTAATGCTCATATTGTGGTCTCTGTCTTCAGATACACTCAGCCGCCAGCAGATTTAATAGAATGGTATGACGGCTTCCTGGATGATGAGGAGGTATGTCACTTCGGGTAATAATTTATTGTTTTTTCTCTTCATTAAACACACAACAGTCACACAACACACACTAAAAACTGTATGCCCCCCTGCCCCCTCCCCTCATCCTGTGATGCTCATGGCTGATTTTTCACCTTTGCCTTCATTTGGCTTAATTGTCCCCAGTTTTGTCCTCTAAACCTGAGTAGCTAGGTTACTAACTTGCTCACTGCTGTTCTGCTGATTTTTATCAGGGTAAGTACCATATATGATGCTGAGTTCATCTTTTAGTCAAATGTTATATTAAGGCATGCCCTCTGTTTTTGACAAGATTTTAACAGGACTTGTTGCACAAAACTAAATTTGCTATAAATGGCAATTGGAGCATCCACACAGATACACACACACACACAAATACTGCATTCATCTCTTGCTATTACAATATAATTTGATTTCAGGTGTGCAACCAGGCCTCCTTTATTGTTCTGTTGCATTATATTTGAATTGATCATATATAATCGTACCCAACTGGTTAATTTACCCTGTTTTTTTCTTTAGATGCCCATTGTGCAGCAGGTGAATTGGAAATTGTATCTCAGCACTGTTGGTTTGCGTGTGTGAGTGCAAAGCGGCTGTTCTCTACACTCTAAAGTTGACAATTATTCAACTGGTGTGCACTTACCTACCGGCTCTAATCTGTGTTTACACTGGGGGTGATTTTTATCCTCTGATGGTCTTTTAAGAGTTCATTGTGCTGAAGGGAGAGTGGACAAGGAAGCCAAGGCTTCTCTCTCTTTGTCCCCTCAGCACAATGAGGATGTGTCATTGTTTTCAGATACTCCTCTCACTTCCCTTCATGTGCAGTCTGTAAAGGGCATACTTTTTAAAGTCGCTCTTTTAAACTGATGATGTGAAGGAAAGAGGAAATATAAATAACCCTGACTATCAAAACTCACTTTGTAAATACAGACGCCATGAACTGCTAGACAGTTTACATGAGGAAAACATTTTGTGATATTTATACTTTTTCGTTTCCTCTATTGTGAATTAAAAGTAAAGCCAGGTACATTTGATTGATATGAGAGATTAAGCTAGATGAACAGAGGTGAAGGTTCAGTACTTGGTCATCACAAACTGCTTTTTGATTTGAGGCAAGATTGATGAAAAAGCAATCAGATTTACCTGTGCCTTGCCTGTGTGTGCTAATTGAGTATCTGTGGCTGTTTCCCACTGTTTGATTCTAGGAGCTCGACGTGAAGGCAGGAGGCGGCTGCGTGATGACCGTCGGAGAGATGCTGCGCTCCTTCTTGACCAAACTGGAGTGGTTCTCCACTCTGTTCCCCCGTATCCCAGTGCCTGTGCAGAAGATCATTGACCAGCAGATGAAGGCTAGGCCTCGTAAGGTCGCTCAGAAGGAAACGCAGGAAGAAGAGGGCGACTCTACAGAGCCTGCGAAGCAAGGGGAACGCCGCCGCTCCAGGTGACACATTAAATAATTAAATAACAACACTTTTTGTGTTGACTGTTGTTTCTTTAGAAAAGCTTCCCTGGCCCCATCAGTGTCTTTGCTTCAACACATTTTTAAAATTCATTTTACGTTCCTGTATTATACACACATCATTTATACAATTAAAGTTGTAAATATTATTATTGGTTTTAAAGCCTTAACACACCAGTTTGGTTAGTTGTTCTGCATGTTTGCACTTTTTCTCAGAACTCTGTGAGTGAATTTGCCAACATAACTCAGTGCGACTTCAGCTACAGGTCTTTTCATAAAGGTGTAAATGACAAATTGAAATGAATGTCTCACTCATAAGTGTGACGATGCAGCCTCTGAAAATAAGATATGGTTGACTTTAGTGTCAGTAGTCAGTTGTTTGCTTTGGTTTTACTGTCTTAGTTGTTAAAACTAATGGTACTGTTCTCTCCAGGACCCCCAGACGGACACCGAGCCCCAAGCGATCTCCTAAACGGTCAAGGAGCAGGAGCCGGCACCGCGATCGAGAACGCCATGGTCCAAGCTTTGACCGCGAGCTGGAGAGGGAGCGCGACCGGCAGAGGAAGGAGAGGGAGGGCAGGGATGGCAGGGATGGCAGGGAGGGCAGGGACCGAGATAGGGAAAGAGGGGACAGAGGAGACAGGGAGAAGCGACGATCCCGAAGCACAGACAGAAACCAAGACAGACGAGAACGTAGAAGAAGCCGCAGCAGCAGCCGGGACCGAAGGAGCGAACGTAAAGACAAAGAGAGGGAAGGAGGAGATGACAGGAGCAAGAGGAAGGACAGGGATCACCACAAAGACCGTGGCACTGAGAGGGAGCGGTCTAGGGATAAAAAGAACAGGGGAGAAACTGATGACAGGAAGCATAAAGACGACAGGGAGAGGCACAGAGAGGAGAGGAAGGCAAAACGGTCGAGTCGGAGTCGAAGCAGGGAGAAGAGGCACAAAAGTGGGGCGGAGGAGAAGAGCAAGAAGAGGGAGCGCACCCACAGCAAAGAGAAGGACAGGGATAGAGACGGAGAACAGCGTTCCCACAAACGTAGTGGTAGCAAAGACAGGAGCCATCATCAGCGAGAGTCCAGTAACGATCATAGTAAACATAGCGAACGCAGAAGGAGTCAGAGCACTGAGTAAATGTCACCTTGGAGAAATATTACTTCTACTCCTGTGTTTTTCTTCTTTTTTTTTCTACCCAGTTGTCTAGTCTGTTTTGTGCTACAGAGAATGAACGTTAGCACATCGGACATCTGGAATCGTCGTCTTTGGCCGATGTAATGTTGCTTTACGTTTATGTTTTCCTGCCTTTTTCACTCCCCCGGTAAACCCAGTTAGTCTTCACTTATTTGAAAAGTGGAAAAAAATGGCATTTTAATTTTCTACGGTTCATTCTTTTGCCCCTGAAAGATGTGGGTTTGTATATAATGTTTCAGAGGCTGTCTACACATGAAAAGTGGTCTGAGTTGCATTCATTGCTGGGTTGGGCAGTCACGCTGAGCTCAACACCGATTTGTTTTCTAAAATTTTTGTAATCTCTAGAAAAGAACTGTTATGTTCAGGCTGTACATAAGCCGACGAAACTTTTTTAAGAATTTGGCTAATATTCCAGTTTTACAGGTTTAAGCTATATTGTGATTAGTTACACTTGAAGAGCCAGCATCAAACAGTTGAAGTTCAAATTTGAGCACAGCAGCGATTACGACTCTAGCCAGCACAAAGCAATTATGTCCATGACCATGTGTAGACAACCTGAGAATGTTTTAATCCCCTCATGGGCCATCTGCAAAGGGTAATTTTTACTACACACACTGAGCCCTGCTTGTGCTGTGTTTGGGTTATTGCTCTGTTGCATTTTGTTTTCTAATAAAACACTTTTACGAACAATGCGTGTTCTTGTTTTAATAGTAGTGCGTGCAAGTGTCACACAACTATAGAAATGGAAAAATATCAATTTCCTGGAGATTCAAAAGCTGAATGCAAACAATATTTTTGACAGTTTTATTAGAATGTAGTTTTGAAACATTTACCATATTAAATATACATTCAGATATTACATGTAAAACACTTCCTGATATATTACCTTTTGAGATTACTAATATATAATTTACAAAAAGTGAAAAAAATATAAAAAGCAGGAGGAACAAAGCCCCAGATATAAAATATATAACCTCAACCAACAATAGACAAAACATGTACCTCAATGAAAGACTTTTACACAAGCACAGAATAAAGGGAACCATTACAGCCTGGTCTGAGTACCCTTTAAATCACTAAACGGTGTAAGATACAGGAATTCCCTCTGTTTATGTGTCAGCTGTTGCAGCTTATGGTAAACTAATAGAAATGTAAATGTCAGTGCATCCCACACAAATTCCCATAATCTATCAACTCTAAAACTATTGTGCTTCATGTAAAACAGGGAAAAAGATTTGTCAAACATTGACAGAAAGACCATCACATTTTAGTCGGGAGTGTTGTGTAGACGTCTCTCAGTCTACGTGAGTGTTTTTCTATTGTTGGAGTCCCTGTCCTGTTTGCACGCACAAAGGCTCAGACTCCGGTCCACTTGTGGCTGCGTTCCTGGCCAGCACAGAGAAACAGTAGGTGGAGCTGGGGATCAAGTCAGTGAGAATGACGCTTTCTCCATACACTGTTAACTCCTGAGACTTGTTGGAGCTGCCCTGCAGCCTGATAACCACACTGTAATGGGATGCAGCATCTACTTGAGACCACTCAACAAAAATAACTGTTGACGTCGCCTGTGTGAGCTGCAGAACGGGAGCTGAGAGGCCTCCTGCTCAGAAAAAAAAGCCACAGTTGTGAAAAATGTCCTAGACTTTTGTGTCCAATACAGATTGAGACAAACATCTAATAAATAAAATAAGGAATTAATGTGAAGATTGCGTGAAAGCAAATATATTTTCAAAACATCCCTTTCAATTAGCTGTGAAATAGCCAGCCATTAAAATACCAGTACAAGACTTAATACTTCTTTTTTGCTCAGCTATTTAATGTATGAATACTTTATTCATTCTAAATCACCTACAAGAAGTTTGAGCAGATAGAAACTATGAAGGGTCCAATATTATACAACTTACTATTCTCTGGCATCTGTTCACTGAGATCTCTCCTTCTTCTTCGTGCTTGTGTTTCCACTGAAGAGAAAGCTTTATCAGTTAGTTTGCAAAACAAACAAACAAACATGACTCTTAGTATAGATGTTCATACAAGGTCACAGCATCTTCTCCATGCATACATCAGTTCTTACCATTCGTGACACTTTTTGCTTCACTTTCTCCAGCTGCATTGCTGGCTGTGATCACCAGGTTTGAGGTGGTGATGTTGGACAGAGAGCAGGACAGCCCTGCAGTGCTGCACAGCTGAGCCTCAGGAGAAACACGGTTGTCGTACACAGTGTACATGGTGGCGAACACTGAAGCATTCCACGAAACTGTGGCAAAGGAGCTGTTAACGCTGTGCACAGCTGATGGAGGACAAGGAGCTGGGTGAAGAGAGATCACTGTTACTGAAATCATCTGCAACTTAAAATGTATCTATGACACAAAATATTTATGATTATATAGATAAGCAACAAAGCTCAATCAGTTGATCTTCTTCATCAGATTGTGAGGGTGTGGTTTGATAAGATTTGACCTCCTAACTGTCATCACATTCATTATGATTTGTCATATCAGGAAAGGCACAGGTATGACTAATGACAATGACGATGGCTAATGTTATCCATTTCTCCCAGCCGAGCTAGAGAGCCTACAACATGCACACCACAGGGTCCCTGAAACATGTTAATGGAAAGCAGCCATTATTCATGTTATCAATTATACTGGTGTGTTTCCTAGTATGACAGGTTACAATTTCTACTGTGAAAAAGGTCCATAAAAGTGTTCCAGTAAGGATGAACGCCAGCAAGCAAAAGTACTAGAACAATGCTGAGTTCAGGCCCACTTCTTTTCTTTATCTCTTAAAATCTGACCTAAACAGATTTGCTGAAGCTTGAGGCTAAATGTTGGAATGCGGCCTTTAATATATAATTAAATGTTATAAAACAAAGAACTTTTTATTTCTTGCAATAATCTCAGATCATTGGACAAGTATATCTGCTATCTGTATCTAATGTACATACAGGAAGGGAGGCCTTGTAAATTTGGCTGTAAACATTAATTGTCTCTGTTCTTCTTTGTCTCTTATCTGTTTTTTAGTATAGTTTTATCTGTTGTCTGATTTAGCATCAATATCTGGTTAAATAGAACAAACCCATTTTCTTTTAAATTTACACTTTTGCTACTATTGCTTTTGGCATAACCTGTGCTAGTAAATAAACACTGTAAATACTATAACTCGTTAAGTGGCTTCCCTTGCAAACATAGAGCATACAGCATTGACTTGTCACAAAGAGAACAGGTGTAACTTATGATGTTGATTATGGATGCTATAATTAATACTATTAATCACACCTGTGAATGAGAAATCAACTTACCTACATTTTCTATTAATAAATATTTTGTTTTAATACAGACATTTACTCGTACTCCATTGTAATTATTGAAGGGTGAAATGTAAAACTATGCTTGAACAGTGGCTTGAATCCAAAGTTTAGTCTACCTGTTGTTTTGTTAAGAGCTACAGATGGATTACTGGTGCCAGCTGCATTCCTACTCTCCACTGTAGCAACATAGGATGAACTGCAGGGGAGGGGAATCTCAAAGGACGTCATGTTTGTCCAATAGGAAGAGATCTCGAACTGTGCCTGGCTGTCTCCCAGAAGACTTCCTGTTATCTTCAGCAGGTATTCGGTGTCCCTGCAGGTGATCTGTGTCCAGCTAAAGCGCATTACCTGGATCTCCGTCTGCATCGGCATCAGCTGTACCTGAACAGTGTCTGGAGGACAGGGAACTGAGGGAGAAACAGGAAGTTCAGACATGATACAATGACCTCCACAAAGTTGTTACATCTTTGCACACAGCTCGTGTACCTGCTCCACTCTGAACTGGGTCACTGAAGGAGCTGTTGCATGTCCTATCTGAGGCCTGGACGGAAAAATTGTAGACCGTTCCACAATCAAGACCCTCGATAGTGCAGGTGGGATTTGTGCTGTGACAGTACAGCATGTCTCCATTGTCTGCCTGAGCACAGCCATAGTAATCTACAGCATTATGGCTGCGTGTCCATGAGAGCAGCGCAGACTGATTGTTACAGTTAAACGTAACTGAGAGACCCTCTGGCTGACAGGGACCTGGGCAGACAGAAAATTGAAAACTCTTCATAACTCCTCATCAGAGTGCTGAATCCAATATAAATAATAAAGCACTGGTATATTGTGCATATAAAGCACATAAAAATGACAAATACCTGTCGTAAAAGTCGCATTTTGACTGGCCTTGCTGGAGCAGTTCTCATGGCTCGCAGTCACAAATACTGTGTACTGCTGGTCACAGTGACGCTCTGATAAGCTGCAGTTACTGGAGGTGGTATTGCAAGTATGCACATGTCCATCTACACCCTTCGCAACAACGTGGTAGGTTTCAGCAACTGGAGAGGTGGTCCAGGACACCAAGGCGTCCTCACAGGAGGGGTTAACCATCACATTACTGGGTGGACAGGGCTCTGTAAAGAGCAAGAGATTCAGCATTAGTCAGCTTGGAATCAATTACCAAGGTTTTCTGATGAGTAACAATGTGGGGATTTATCAAGATAAATCTGTGAGGCTGTGAGATGATTAATGCTACAGGAAACAGTTCTGCAATTTTCTGAACTTCCTTGTGAAATGCCACTACACTATTATTCATATAAAACAAGCTGATACAAAATTATAAATATCGCCTCACGGTTGTATGCCTGCGCCAACCGGTAAAGTTGCAGTTTACATCCATGTCTGTGCAGACTATAATATTTGTAGTGAAGACTTTTAAAGAATTTTATAAAATCTCCAGTTTCAAGGTTGGCAGTCAAGATTCCGTCTCTTTCCCCGAGTAACAGCATCTACTATGTACAGTCTTCTAAATTAATTTGAGAAGAATGAATTAATTTTAAAATATGTTTTATAATCAGCTGCAGAAAACAAATGTAAAATAAACTATGTACCCATGCTAATTCTGTAAGGTGGACTCCTCATACTGCTGCACTGGTCTGATGATGCAGAAACAATGATGGTGTAACGGAGGTCACATTTCGCTCCATGCAGGAAGCAGCTGGTGCCAGTGTCATTGCAGGACAAGTAAGTGTGGTCACTAGCTTCAGCTGTGGCAATGTACGCTGTGTTTCCCTCTTTGCCATCTATGAGATCCCAGACGACGAGGATGGAGGAGTTGTGGCACTGAGGGAAGGCTGTGATAGCAGAAAGGGAGCAGGGCGCTGGGGGGAAGAGACAGATTTCAGTACTTGACACTTCAGTGTGCATGGTCTTTATTTTTTACTCAATATTAGAATATTTATTTCATATTAAAAAATAGTACGGAGGTATTTCCTTCACTAAGGCAGACATTTGTTACCTGTCTGCAACTGGATGGTCGCACTGGGCTCACTGTCACAATCGCTGTTTTTAGCAATAACACTGAAGTTATAGAGCACTCCGCATGCCAGGTCTTCCACCTCGCAGGTAGTGTTTGTTGAAGTGGTGCAATTGGCTATGTAGTCATCTCCACCTACAGCTGACACAGTGTAGCTGTCGGTCCCGGGGGCAGCATCCCATGATATCCAGGCAGAATTGGTCACACAATCAAGTTTACCACTAATTCCCTGAGGCTGGCAGGGAGCTTGAAAGAAGACATGAACATTAGGTTGGTTACTGGATGGATGGATGGAGGGATGGAGGGATGGGTGGATGAAGGGCTTTTTACAGTTTTCATACCTGTCAGGAAGGTGCGGGTATGGCTGTGCTGGCTGCGGCAGTCTCCTCTAACGGATGTGACTTGAACAGAGAATGTATCTCCGCAGGTCAGATTGCTGATGGAGCATGCAGTGTTTGTGGTGTTACATGACTCGCTGCTTTGTCCATTGTCCGCAGTTACAGAAACCAAAAAGTAGTCCACCTCTCTTGTCGCATCCCAAGAAATCATCACATTGTTTGACAAGCAGTCGACCTGGGCACTCAAGTTCTGAGGCGGGCAGGCGGCTGGGAATAAGGAAACAATCTGATTATTCAGCTTCAAATTTCAAGTTGACATGTTTAGTGTTTCGAGTGAGTAAAACTCACCTGAGTTAAACACCAGAGCCTGGCTGGGGATACTTGAGCAGTTGTCATCCATTGCGACTACTTGAACAGTGTAGCGGCTGCCACATGTGATGTTGTCAAGGTTACAGGTAAGGTCAGAGGTCTGGCAGCTGGCGTTGCTATGACTACTGTGAGCTCTCACTGAGTACTGTACAGCACCCCGACTGGCAGACCAGGTCACAACAGCGGTGTTATTGTCACAGTTCATCACCACTGAGAGGTTAGTGGGAACACATGGCACTGCAGATAGACAAGAGGGGTTGTTACATACTGCAGGAAAAGAAAATCATTTTGTAGGTGAATTCAAGTAAAGCAATTGTTTAAGTGATTTTGGGCTGCCGAAAATGACAATTTATGACATCTTCATTGTAGTAAAGGAGTAGTTTATCCCCAAAAAAGCCATTTTGTGTCTTTAAATCTCTCCAACTTCCTAACATTTAATGTATCTGTTACTTTATCTTGTATTATATTATACAATGTACTGGCAATTTATTACAAATTGCTGAGGATTTGCTGAGGAAGCTTCTTTTCACATAATTGGTCCCTTGGAAAGCATGGCATGTCAATTAAAAAAAAAGTTGTTTAATTCCTTCTTAAAAGTTGTCCCTGTTCCATTTCTTCAAGGTTTTCAGTAGACAAAACAATGAAAAATGACGTGAAGCAGTTCTTGACTCAGTAACTAATGTGCTTTTTCAGGAAGTACTCACATGTTTTAGCATATTATGATTAGATTGTGTTGAATGAAACTGTATGTTATGTTATTAACAATAACATAATGCATATTTTTCCCCCTCTGCCGACCACTGAGACCTCACCTGACTGCAGACTGGTGGTTAGACTGGAGGTGATGTTACACTGCTGGTTGGAAGCTGTGACGGACACCGAGAAGTTGTGCCCACAGTTCAGGCCAGGGACGCTGCATTTATTAGAGTCGGACATGCACATATTTGAGAGGCCAGAGTCAGTCTGCAAGGTGGCTGTGTAGTAGTCAGTGCCATTACTGGGCTGCCAGGTTACCATAACGATGCTGGAGAGGCAATCCTGCATGGTAGAGACTCCTGTAGGCGGGCACGGCCCTGAGGGGAAAGAGTTAAATTATCTTGAACTTACTTCTACTGTTATATTTGAGTTATTTCTTCATCTGTTTGCATCTACATGTAAGCTTAACTCATATATCTGAGTCTTTGACATGAATACTGCGTATGTCAGATGTGTATAACCTACATGTCTGTATGGAAGCAGGTGCACTGGTGTCGCCAGGACAGTGCTGGCTTTGAGGTGTGACTGTGAGGCTGTAGTTTTGTCCACAGATAAAGTCAGAGAAGTACGCTGTAGTGACATTAATGGTGAGCCCAGTCGATTTGTACCCTCCCTCAGCTGAGACCGTGTACAACTTTGTCCCATTACTGGCATCCCAGTTAAGAGCAACAAATTTCATATCACAGTTCACAGAGGCAACCAAATTCTGGGGCACACAGGGATCTGAAAGAAACAAATGGATATGCTGCATCAGAAGTCTTCAATCACATCAGCTGTGTTTTTTTCAGTGATTTCAGTGATTGTGAAAATGCTCTGAAGTTTATTTTTCCAGCACTTGAAAATGTAATTACCCATATGGATGACTGAGGTGTTGCTGGACAGACTAGTGCAGTTGTCATCTTTTGCTCTCACTAGAACAGTGTACTCCTCCCCGCAGTGCATGTCCTCCCAGGTGCAGGAGGTGGTGTTAGTGAGACACTGGTGGGTGTGTCCATCCAGTCCAGTAGCTATGGCAACATATGTTTCAGCACCATCACTGGGCCCCCAGCTAACAGCACCCGTGCTAAATTCACACTGCACATAGGTCGTTACATCGCGGGGAACACATGGAGCTGAGGATGGAAGGAGGATGTGAACATATAAACACACAGAAAAAAACACTTTTTAATGTTGTTGTGGATTGTGGTTTAAGATATGAGATCGTACTAGTTTTGAAGTAGGCATGGCTGCTGGGGATGCTGTCACACTCGCTGCCTTTTCCTTGTACAGTGACATTGTAGTTCTGTCCACATGGTAGAGTGGGTGACAGAAGCGTCTGGGTTGTATTGTAGCTGTCAATGTATCCGAGGCTTCCTGTGGCTGTAATTAGGTAATGCACGACACCCCTTGCTTGGTGCCAGGAGATTTGGACTTCATCACTGTTACAGAATGCCTGAGCAGACACAATCACAGGCTGGCAAGGCTCTGAGAGGAGCAAAAGAAAAGATAAACAGGAAAAAAAGGAGAGAGAAAGCATTAAGATGATTACCAGAGAGGAATAGAGTGTTATATTATAAATTATATTATGTTAAAGTTTTACTATTAGCGTTGCCTCATTGTATAGCTGTGCCACTGGTGGAGGAGTTAACTACTATTACTACAGCTAGGTAATTTAATCTATAAAAAAAATGCGCTACAATTCACTGAAATTTATGTATGTTTTTGTATGTCAAATAACGAGTAACGGCAAAAATATATTTAATGGAGTAAAAATTGCAATATGTCCTTCTTAAATGAATATATAGAAATAATAGTAAAAGGGAAGTGTAAAAATATGATACCTAAGTACAGTGTGAGTAAGGCTTACAAAAAGAAAGCATCTAGCCTCTGCAGTACCTGTCTGGATGAACACGGTGTGACTGGCCTCGCTGCTGCAGTCTTCAGTGTGTGCTGTGACAGTTAAGTTGTACGTCTCTCCGCAGGCCAGACCAGGGAACTGACAAGTAGAGCCTGTAGAGTTACACTCCTGCACCATCCCTCCTGATGCCTTGACAGCCTTTGCTTTGTAGAGTTCAACATCAGACCTCTCGTCCCAGGACAGGTCAGCAGTGTGGGAGCCGCACTGCAGATCAACAGCCACGCGCTGAGGGGGACACGGACCTGGATAAAGGATGTGTTGAAAGATAGCAGTCAAACCTTGAATAAATAAAACCCAGACTAACATGATGTGTGAGGATTTTGGCAGACAACTCACGTGTGGTGAGATTAGCGTGCATCGGTGCTGTGAGGCTGCACTGCTTGTTACTGGCAGTGAGGCTGAGGTTGTATGTTTCCCCACAACTTAAATCTGTCACATTACATCTGTTCTGCTGAGTGGTACACATGGTCTGAAGACTTCCACTGATGATGGCTGTCAGGGAAAAGTTTGCTGTGCCGTAAGTAGCGTTCCAGGATACCACAGCAGCACCGTCGGAGTTACAGTCGACTTCTATCACTACCTCTGGGGGCAGGCATGGAGCTGGTGAAAAAGCATGAGTGTGTTTTATAATGAGCATAAGTAAAAGTTAGATTGTATTATAGATATTTAGACTGTAAAGTGTATTTAATATAGGAATATCTTTATATTTAGTATATCTATACCTGATGTAAAAGAGGTCAGTGTGCTGTCAGAGCTGTTGTACTGCTGTCCCAGGGCTTTGACCCTGATGTTGTACTCTGTCCCACACATCAGCCCTGAGACAACACAGCTAGTATCTCTGTCTGTGCCAGTACAGGAAGTTAAGAGGCCATTTTGGTTGTCAAAGTAGGCAACATAACCCACAGCGAGGTTACTCTGCTCCCAAGAAACAGTCACTGCAAGTTGCTCACACGCAACACTGGCCTGAACGTTGGCGGGTGGGCAGGGCTCTGAATGAACAGAAAGTATACACATTTATGTATACCCATAAAGACCTGTATCAGTATGTGGTGAAACAGTTTAAAGCATACATTACTTTTTGATCAGGTGACTGACCTGTTATGAGGTGGTAAGTTTCAGAGGTCACAGAGTTGTTGCAGGCCAGGTTGTGTGCGGCCACAGTGACGTTGTAGGTCTGACTACACTGCAGACCAGTCAGAATGCAGCTGGTGGTGGTGGTGGTGGTGTTACAGGTGGCTGTCAGGCCCTGGTCAGTCACAGCCTGGACAGAGTAGGATTGTGCACCTTTTGTTGCACCCCACAACACCTGGGCAGTGATCACATTGTAGTGGACAGAGAGATTCATGGGAACACAGGGCTCTGGAAGGAGAAGAGATTAAAAAACATTGCGCGTGAGAGAAGAACAAAATAGTTTGTCATCCACATATCAGACACAAAATTTCCCCTGCTTACTTTACCTGTGGTGAAGTATCCTGCCATTTGACCGGTGCTGTTGAAGATTTTTCCAACAGACTGTACAGTGACGTTGTATTCCTCCCCGCACTGCAGAAACGTCAGCTGACAGTTGGTCTGGTTGGTAGTGCAGCTGGCAGTGTGGCCCGACGAAGCTTTGAGCTCAGAAATATAGGACACGGCTCCAACGCTGGGTTGCCAGGATATAATAGCAGAGTGGATTTCACAGTCCATTACGGCTTCGATGCCGCTCGGATGGCAAGGTCCTGCAGAGTTAAGAAGAATATGACTCGACATTTATAGCTGCCAGAGCGGCTTATGATAATGATCCAGTCTGATAATCTATGGTGCAGACAATCAAAGCCTAAAGCCTCACTTACTAATGATTTAGAGCTTTCAATTGCATCTCACAGTATTCATATCATTCCATTTTCCATTTTATATATTAGTGGAGCTTTGAGGCTTAGATGTTATTCACTATATTGTTCCCAAACAACAAAGGTCACGTCAACATCCACACACAAATTAATCCAACATACCTGGATAAGGCTGCATCAGCAACTGTAGGTAAATCAGGAATATACTGTATTCTTCCATTTTTAAATGTAAACTGGTAACTGTTACAATCCCCACACAACCATATATATACTTCCCAACATGTGTAAATAAAACCCAGAAAACTGAAAATCCAAGGAGCAATTGGCAATCCCAGATTATGAGTTGAAACAAGAGCAACATCAAGTAAAAAGCAGAAATGCAACGCTAATGTCAGCTTGTTCTTCTCTCAGTTAACGTCGCAAATAGGGCATGGGGGAGAATGTGCCAGGAATGCAAAACAATTTTGATTCAGTGTGCAAGAACAATGCGACTTACCACAGCAGGAGAAAACACAAAACATACACATTAGGGTGGATTGGTATTTTGTTATGTAATCGTAGCATCTTTCAAATGAGCCAGTGTGTTTTTTTGTTATACTATCATGGTTGTAGCATCGTAACAAATCCTACACATAGTGGCTTTAATCTGTATCATTACTTCAGAAATAAAGGGTAAGTTGCTGGCTAGCTGGAGTGCAGTCTTTCTCAGAGTTATGCACACAATTACAGTTGGAAATATAAACATTACTGCCTTCAACGAATCTACCGCTTGCTTAGGTTGTTGCAATGGTGTCGGTATGCATTAGTAAATGTATGTAATATGTGTAAAACTGTCTATACCTGATGTAAATGAGATCACTGTGCTGTCAGAGCTGTTGTGCTGCTGTCCCAGGGCTTTGACCCACACGTTGTACTCTGTGCCACACATCAGTCCAGAGACAACACAGCTGGCAACTGTGTCTGTGCCAACACAGGAAGTTATGTGGCCATTTTGGTTGTCAAAATAGGCAACATAACCCACAGCGAGGTTACTCTGCTCCCAGGAAACAGTTGCTGTAAGTTGTTCACTTGCCATGTTGGCCTGAATGTTGGTGGGTGGGCAGGGCTCTGAATGAGGGGAAAGCATACACATTTAAATTTAAGAAAAAAGCCACCTGTAAATATTCTCATGCACATCTCTTCCTGATTAGGTAACAAACCTGTCATGAGGTGGCTGGTTTCAGAGATCAAACTGTTGCAGGCCATGTTATGTGCTGTCACAGTGATGTTGTAGATCTGACTACACTGCAGGCCATTCAGGAAGCAGCTGGTGTTGTTGCTGTTACAGGTGACTGTCAAGCCCTGGTCAGTTACAGCCTGGACTGAGTAGTATCTGGCACCGCTTGGTGCATCCCAAAGCGCCTGGGCGGTGCTCATATTGTAGTGAACAGAGAGATTTGTGGGAACACAGGGCTCTGGAGGGACAAAACATTTTGTTCAAGTAAAAGGCCTTGAGAATTGTGGTCAATCCTGGACACATAGAACATCAGTGATAGTATAACATATTTCATACATAATGTATACATGTAGTTAACAAACTATTATATATGACACATTTATTTCATTATCATTGTTTTATAGTTACAAAAGCAGAAATTTGGTTACTGGCATCATTTTTCTTTTCTTTTTATCAAATTATCATCACTCTAGAGATTTTTGCAAAGCAGATAATTACCATCACTGGGTGTTTACTGCGTTAATGTGACTTCTTGAGCTACAACTGCAGTGGATCAGTCATTACAAACACACTTTGCAGCCAAACATAGCTCAAACCCACAGAACTTTAATGCAAATGTAAGTGGACATAACAAATAGCTCATTAATATTTCATATGTGCATGAATTTGGGGAAAATGTCTGTAAAATGATGCACAAGTGATCACAGATATTTCCATTTGCTGAAATGATGCAGCCATAAAAAAAAAGTCAGTCTGTGTAAGCAACATATAATGTAGAATTAGCTTTTTTTTCAATCCTAAAATTTAAGTATTAATAGTTCAATGTTTGAGTTATTCTCACCCGTAACGAGCCTGGCAGGGGCACTGGCAGGACCAGAACAGCCAGTATTCATTGCCTCCACAATAACAGAGTATTCCTGTCCACAGACCAGGTTGTTTAGGTTACAGAATGTGTCCATCCCACTGCAGGAGGAAGTGTGTCCATTATTGAAGGTTGCCTGGACGCTGTAAGCTGTAGCTGCAGCAGCTGTGCTCCAGGTGACCAGAGTTTTACTTGTGTTACAGTTCATTTCAGCAGCTACATTGGTTGGAGGACATGGAGCTAGACAGGAGGAGCACAGGTGAGGAAAAGAGATGAAAATATATAATGTATAATGAGGCAGAAAGATCTGATGTAGACACTAAATTTACTGTAAAGGAAATGTTAGACATTTCAGGAAATATCTTTCTATAAAAATATCTCTTCATCTCCTCCTCTTACCAAGAAAACTAGTAAGTATGTTCCTCAGTAGAATATGTATATTTTTTATTTTAAGCCAGTGTGTAATGTGTTTTTTATTTTCATGTTGTTGTTGCAGTAATTCCCTTTAACTGTGATAAACTTCTCCTGAGGGCCTTGACCAAAATGTGAAACTATTATTTTAAGGAATACTCATTAAAGTAAACTTATTAAATGTACCGGTGTGCTTCTCCATCGGGGTGCTCATCTCGCTCATGCAGACATTAGTGTGTCCCATCACAGTGAAAGTGTAAAGTTGACCACAGGTCAGGTTCAGGAAGGAGCAGCTGCTCTCAGTGGAGTCACAGGTGGAGTTAACACCTGAAGCAGACGTGGCTTTAACTGTGTAGTTCTGAGTCGTTCTGCTTTGACTCCACCTTACTGTCATGACATTGGAGCTACAGTTCTGCTCAACAGTGGTGTTCTCGGGTTTACAGGGAGCTACAGGTGGTTGAAAGAAGCAGAAATACCCCACATTAGAGTCATATCATTTAACCTTCAGCAAACGCCATCTTTACACTGATTTTATATTGAAGTTATGAACATGAAAGAGCTGCAATCACCAGACTGAACTTTGTAGTCAGAGCCTGCAATGATTTTGCAGTGAATGGAGGAGGAGGTGACGGCCACCTCGTAGATGTGACCACACAGCAGATCATAGATGGAGCAGGAGTTGGATGTTGAGTTACAGGAGGTTATGTGTCCCTCAGTGCTGATGGCCCAGGCAGTGTAGTTGTCTGAACCTGGGGTCTGTGTCCAGCTCACATTCAGCACGTTGTTGCTACACTCCAACACTGCTACAACATTGTCTGGGAGACAGGGAGCTATGGGGAAAGAGTTTGATTACAGGTAAGCTCATATGCTGCCAGTAGAGGTATATAGAGGAGTCTAAAATGAGAAATTTAACTGTTCACTGTCCTCATATCTTACCAGAGTCGAACTGAATGTCAGCATGTTTAGTGCTGTTGCAGCTCACTGTGGAGGCCACCAGTGTAGCTGAGTATGAGCGGCCACAGTGAAGTTTTACAGTGCAGGAGGTGTCATTTGAGGAACAGGAGGCGACATGGCCATGCTCTCCTGTCACCTCAACAGTGTAGAAATCTGCTCCACTGCTCTCATTCCAGGAGAAAATGCCTTTGTTCGTCCCACAGTCCGTACGAGCAGTAAAGTTTGTGGGCTGACAAGGAACTGAAGGGGGAAGAAAACTGACACTTAACACATGTTGAAGCAGCTGTCTTTTGATTTCTAGTCCAGCAGGTAAATATCTTGCAGCTGTTGCCATAGAAACCTTAGACCTTACCTGTGCTTATTTCTATGGGCGGGCTGTAGCCGCTGCGGCAGGTTCCATCCTGTGCTGCGATGCAGAAAGCATATCCCTGTCCACACAGCAGGTTGGTCAACCTGTGTGAGGTATTAGAGGTAGTGTGCACTGAAGGAGGGAGTGTGCTGCCTATCCTCTCAGTATGTAAGGTGTAGGTGGCCCCAAGACTTTGGTCCCAAGTGAGGGTCAGTGTACTGGTATCACAGCTGACCTGGCCCGTCAAGTTTGTTGGCGGACACAGAGCTGGGATCATACAAAGGGAAGTTAAAAACTACATCTGAATATTCATATTTTTGCCATTCCTCCTTATTAAACCTAAGAGAGAAAAATCATGTCAAAAGCTTTTCATTACAGCTTCCTCTCACCTGTTCTCAGTTCCACAGCTGAGCTCGGCTCGCTGCTGCAGCCCCTGTCTATAGTTACAACAGTGACAGTGTAGGTTTCCCCACAATGGAGGTCAGTGAAATTGCATGAGGTGGAATAGTTGGAGCTGCAAGTGTGAGTGTGTCCTTCATCTGCAGTTGCTGTTGCTATGTACATTTCTGCCCCTGTTATGTTAGACCAAGACACAGTGCTGTCCTCGCAAGCTGGTGACACGGTGACATTACTGGGAGGGCAAAGACCTTGAGAAAAGGGGGTGAAAAGAGTTTAACATTGTCTTTGAACTCAATTGTACAGTTGTAGATATATAACTTGAAATCTTTCTGCACCTGTTTTAAAGCTGTAATCTGCACTTGGGTTTCCAACACATGACTCTGAGTACGGTGTGACAGTGATGCTGTAGGTTTCACCGCAGTGGATTTCAACTAGTTGGCAGCTGGTAGTGTTGGTGTGGCAATGATGTGTGTGTCCATCTTGGCCAGTTGCTGTCACATTGTATCCTACAGCACTGGGGCTTCCCACCCATGACACCAGGGCTGCGTGACTGAAACACTCCAGAGTGGCGCTGACATTCTCCGTGGCACACGGGACTGGAAAAAATCAGAACAATTGCTTTAATTCCACCTGTTTCCTGTACCTCTGTAACAATCACATCAATCAATTTTGGAGGTTTAGTAGCTAATTTATACATTAAACCAGTTAAAAGATTACCAACCTGTTTGAATGGTTTCAATGATACTTGAGGTGCTATTGCACTGTGGTCCCTGAGTCTGGACTGTAAGACTGAAATCCAAGCCACAAGGTAGATTGTTGAACGCACAACTGGTATTTGTTGTCTGGCAGCTTTCCAGATACCCCTCTCCTGCTACCTGAGCCAGGAAGCCAAGATGTCCCAAAGAATCAGTCCAGCTGAACACTGCTGTGTTGATGCTACAGGTGTATTGCTTTGATATGATAGCTGGAGAACAAGGGGCTGCAAATAATATAGATATAGATGTGAGATTACCAGGTGGAGGAAGCAAGAACAGATTCCTTAACTTACATACACCTATTGATTTCTCACACAAACCTGTACAAACACAGGCACCCATGCACACACTCACCTGTGGTGATGTTAGTGATGGGTCCAGGTGCACTGTCACACTGGTTTCCCAGTGCAGTGACTGTAGCTGTGTAGGTCTCACCACACAGAAGATCTGTTAGCGTACACGTAGCAGTAGACGTGCTGCATGAAACTTTGTTATCACCTGTAGCTGTAGCATTAACTATATAACCTGTGGCATCAGCCACTGGCACCCATGACAGAGTGGAGGAGTTGGTGCCACAGATCAAGGTGCTGCTCTGGATAGAAGGAGAGCAAGGAGCTGAGATGGAGGAAGAAAGGGAGAAGTATCAGATGTGTTTTATTTAAATGTGTTAGTTGTTTCTAAAGACATTGAAATGTCCACAAAAGGTGAACCTCCCTCCTACCTGTAATCAGGACTGCCCTGATGCCTCCAGTGCTGTTACAGGTGGCATCCTCAGCCAGCACAGTCAGGTTGTACGTTTTTCCACAGCGCAGATGGTTCAGCTGACAGGAAGTTGTATTGCTTCTGCAGGAAGTGTAATGCTGAGAGCCGTTCTCTTCAGCAAAAACAGTGTAGGCTACGGCGCCGGCAGCTGTATCCCAGGACACTGTGGCTGTGTCTGTGCCACACTGAAGCATACTGGTCACATTGACAGGATCACAGGGTCCTGGAGGAAGAGATAAGTGCCATATGATGTGTTCCAATTGAAGAAAACAGCTTTGAGTTACATAAAATCTACAAAAATATGTGAAAACTACCTGTAATCGTGACAATTTGACTTGGAGAGCTGGTGCACTGGCTGTCCTGGGACGCTACAGTGACAGTGTACTGACTGGCACACTTTAGGCCACTGACAGAACATGTGAGGTTTGATGAAGAGCAGGTTTCAGAGAAACTGTTGGGGCCTGTCACAGTCGCTCTGTATGACGTTGCTCCAAGAGAGGCATTCCAGGAGGCCAGAAGGGAGTTTGTGCCACACTCTGTCACTGCTGTCAAACTCTGAGGGGAGCAGGGTCCTTGGGGAGGATGGCACAGTATGTGAAAAGGTTGTTGTCAAAGTTTGAAAATATATCAATACTAACATCTTGTATTTTACCTGTCTGAACAGTCAGGATGCTGTATGCCCCACTGCAGTTGCCAGAAGAAGCTTTTACAGACACATTGTAAGTCTGTCCACAGTGAAGGCCACTCAGACTACAGCTAGCTCTGTCAGTGTGGCAGGTGACTAAAGTTACATCTCCAGCCAGAGGCGCTGCAGTGACACTGTAGTTTAGGGGCACAGAGGCAGGTTTCCAGCTGACCATTAAGTCATTGTTGCTACAGGACAAGGTAGAGTTCACATTCACTGGAGCACACGGCACTAACAGAAAGAGAAAATAATGAGATAGAGTCAAAATCCACACATTCGTAATGTTTTGCTTGAAAAATGATTGAAATGACTGGGTGATTATTAAAATACCTACTTTCTTGTCAAATAAATCTACTAATTGTTGCAGCTCTGGCTCTTAACATCTAGCAGGACAACTAGTCAAACTCACTGAAGCTGTTGGCAACTTAAAATTTCAACGCAATAAGTTAGTGTCTTTTGCAACAGCTGATCATGAAAACCATCTGATCAAATTTAGTCCCATGTGGGAATCGATGATGCCAGATGTCGCTTTTATTTAGCACCAGTGGCGGTTCTAGCTTGAATGACGCCCCCCGAGACTCCCCCCCGAGAAAATACTGGTGTGCGCTGATTAGTTACCTTTCACATTAAATTTGAAAGAGGCAGTCATGGTGACATTTAAATGTAGGTGGTCCTCTCTCTCAATACCTGGAGCTTGTCTGAAGTGGGCGCTGTAGTTACTGACACAGGTCCCATCAGTGGCGGTCACCACAATGTCATACGCAAAGTTACAGATCAGGTTACTCAGTGTGCAGCTGGGACTGGTGCTGTTGCAGGTAACATTCTGTCCAGAGCTGGTGGCTTTCACATCATAGCTCATAGCATTTGGACTCGGGTCCCAGGACACCTGTGCAGTACCAGCGCCACAGTTCAGCTGGCTGGAAACATTAGAAGGAACACATGGCTCTGTAGGAGGAAACAATATAGTCATCAATCAGGTTTAATGAGGCCTTTATGAATGAGACTGTAAAAATAAATTAACCGAAATAAAACCACTTTCATGTTAGTTATTGGTGTTGTGTTACCTGTGTACAGAGACACAGTGTCGCCCTGTTGGCCTGTGCAGTTGTCATCAGCTCCTGATATACCAATGGTGTAAACCTCCCCACACAGAAGTCCAGAGAAGCTGCAGGATGTTTTATTGGTCGTACACTCTGACCTGTGACCTATGCTGCTCACAGCAACAGCAGTGTAATATTTGGCACTGTTACTGGCCACCCATGACACAGGAACAGGATCTGGAGCACATGTGTGCACAACTGTGGCGTTGGTCGGAGGACATGGCACTGAAGAGGAATAAAGACAAAAGGAGAAGTTTGAGACTGCATTACAAAAAAACTTCCCGCTGCATCCTTAATGATAGCAAATCAGCATCTCTCACATGTTTGCACTGGGACCTCTGTGCTTGGCAGACTGAAGCACATCCCAGTGACAGAGAACACTGTCACAATGTAGGAGCTTCCACACGCCAGCCCTCCCATGGTGCATTGGGTCTCTGTAGAGTTACAGTGAAGGGACTGACCCATCCCACTGGAGATGACAGTGGTATAGTTTTCCGCAGGGACAGAGATGTTCCAGCTTACCGTCAGCTCACCAGTAACACAGGCCATACTGGTCTGGACATCCTCCGGACCACATGGCACTAAAAGAAGAAGACATAGAGATAATAAGTCATTCATAATTTTCATGTCTTACAGACAGAAGCAGTTAGGGTTGCTGCTGGTTCACATCCTGATTAACAGGCTTTTATGGATCCAGACTCAACACAGCAATACCTGAGTCCATATTGATAGATGTCGAGGTGGACGGGCAGTTTCCATCATGGTAGGTGACAGTGACACTGTATCTCCTTCCACAGGGCAGAGACGTGATTTTACAGTTGTTGACAGTGTTGCTGGTGCAGGTGAGTTGAACTCTGCTTTGATCTTCTATGGTTGCTGTATAGAGGCCTGTGGACTTGTGGTTCTGCCAGACTATCAGAGCATGGTTGGCGTCACAGTCTCTGAATGCCTCGATGTTGGTTGGAGGACATGGTGCTGGAGAAGAAGCAGAGGATTTGGTTGGAAAGTGCAAGTATTGTACAGTAAATCTTACTTTCATCCATTTTTATGAAGACTAGATCGAGATGAATAATCAGAGAGTCTGTTTCCTGATGGCAGATCCATTTTTTATGTAATTCAACTCTCTGACCTACCTGTCATGAAAGTGACCTCCATTCTGGCGCTGCTGTTGCACTTGAGATTAGTGCCTATTACACTGGCAGTGTAGTTCTGTCCACATTTCAGGCCTTCAATCAGACAGTTGGTGCCCATTGAACTGCAGCTTTGCGAATTTCCATCTGAATCCTGAGCAACTGCGATGTACAACAAAGAACCAATGCTCGTCGTCCAGTTAACTCTGGCAGAATCCTGGCTGCAGTCGACTGATGCTGACACATTGGTGGGGGCGCAGGGAACTGCAGAGTGGGAGAAAGGTTTGTGTTTCGTTAAACATCTTAGCATAACAGAGCATACACTGCTACTCAGAGCAGCGTTCATGTATCATATCTGTGCAACTATAAATTACATCATACAGTGTCTCACCGAGCTTCTACCACTCACCAGTCTGAGCCGCTTCTCCCAGCACCTTGTCAGTGGAGCAGTTGTCGTTGGAGGCGACGATCCACACACTGAGGTGTTCTCCACATGGCACACCAGTCACCGCACAGCTGTTGGAGGAGGAGGTGCAGTTGTAGGTTTCTCCAGTGTTACCCTGAGCTTCAACAGTGTAGGAAAGAGCTCCAGCAGCTGAGTCCCAGGTTGTGACCAACATGTCAGAGTGACACTCGGCTGCTGTCTTTACATTAGTTGGTAGACAGGGAGCTGGAGGAGAAGAAAAGAGAAAAGAAAAAAGACAACGAATTAGGAATTATGTAGTAAGATACTTTTATATTCTTCTCACAAGTAGAAATTGGATGGATGCCACATTTACATATATGTAAATACATATAAATATTACATATACATTTAAACTAAAACAGATTTTCTTGAAACTGTTGAACTGCTTGGAGTTCATAATTATACCTTAAAAAGTGTAAAAAAAATCAAACTAAATCCTTCTCACCAGTCCGGACGAACTCAGGTCGAGTGACTTCACTGTTACAATCAGAGCTGACGGCGTACACAGAGTACTTGTAAAACTGACCGCAGCCCGTATTAGTAAAGTAACACAAGTTGTCTGGCGTCCTGCATTCAGTCACTTTGCCAGTGTCATCCTCAGCTGTGGCCACATAGTAGAAGGTGTTGTTGGTGGGCTGCCACCTAAAGACGATCACATTGCTGGAGCAGTCGTGGATGGTCTGAGAGTTGGCAGGAGCACAGGGGACTGGAGAAATGAGACAGTGAATTAGAGAATTACAGCACAGTAAATAGTGAGTAGCACGAAACATTTTTAAACTCTGTCTAAATGAGGAGAAAAAAGCATGCATTGCATAATATTAGCTTAAAAGTCTAAAAAGTCCACAAATAGCATCTGAGGAACCTGACATTTGACTTCTTTGTCATTTGCCTCTTTGTTTGCATTCATAGAAGTAAGATCTAGATCTTACTTGGGTGGGCTGTGTGTGTGTGTGTGTGTGTGTGTGTGTGTGTGTGTGTGTGTGTCTTCTTCACCTTTTCACTTTCCAGACTGATATTATAGCTGACCTTTGAGATAACTCCCTGACTTCAATAGACTATAAAGAACTTTAGATTAGCTGGTGTTGGGTGGCTGTTCTTGGTTACAAATGAGAGGGTGTGTTTCACCTCCCAGCATGAGAAAAGAGCATCGGACACAATGGGAGGAACCTAAACAGCTTCCCAAAGGACAGAATTATGGGGAAGATTTATGATAAAGCATGTCCAGAAGTGTGAGTGTCTGTTACAATGAGAGGTACCTGAGGTAAAATGAGAGGGGGTTGCATGTATGTGGGAAACATACAGACATGTGATGAGGCACAGAGAAAGGTGAAGGGATTTAAAAAGGTAATGGGCAGACAAATAAAAGGCAAGTTTGTAGTTTGTTCCCCTCACCTGTCTTGAACAAGCTAGAGGCATTGGAGGTGCTCTCGCAGTCATCAGAAATGGCTGTGACATGGACCTGGTACTTCTCACCACAGTTGAGGCTGGTGATCTGGCAGCTGGTGGAAGCTGACGTACAGTTAAGTGCTGCACCAGTACCATCGACAGCTGTGGCTCTGTACAAGTTAGCTCCAAAGACCAAATCCCATGTCACTGTCACCATGCCGCTGGCACAGCTGTAGTCCACTGAGGTTGACGTCACAGGGTTTATGGCTAAAGAAAAGGAGTGTATAAAATGTAAACAGATAATATATTATGTGTTTTTTTTACCCAATTTTTTTTTGAGAATTGCTTTTAAATCAGGTTTTGAATTGATGTTTGAATGATGTTTCAGAAGTCTGCTAATGAAAATGACAGAAAATTACTTCTGTTTGTGGACTCCAGCTGCTAAACATGGGAAAATACAGTGTTCTATACCTGTGATTACTTTTGACAGTACTTTTTTATGGCCCCTCCCCATCTCCCAAATAAGTCTATTCTGATTTCTATTATTGGAGTTTTATAACTGTTTATTCAGAGGAAATGACCTCTCTGGCATCTGATTGAGTCCAGATTTAAGTAACATCATGTATGATCACATACTCACATGTGAATCAGTTTGTGGTTAAGATAAGCATTTGAGTTTCTATACTTTTCTACATATTGGTGGATTTTGCAATAATGATGATGAATAATCTGGCAAATACAACAGTGGGAGCCCACATATCAACATCTAAAGAACACAAATGTTACATTGAGAATGTATTTAATCAGACAAATATGTTTTGATGCTCAAATACTCACTAGAGGTAGTGTGTATAACATTCGAGGGCTCCCCAGGCACTAAGAAGATGTTGACTGATGACACTCCCACTGTGTAGGTGGAGCAGGGCTCCAGATTACTGATATCCATGGATGTGGTTGAAGTGTTTCTGATGACTGGGTCATTGCTGGGGTTGTCGTTGTCTTTCAGGCTCACTTGATAAAGCAGGACTTTGCTCACAGGGTTCCATGTTACTCGGGCTGTGCTCTTTCCCGTCGATACAAGAGTCACACCAGTTGGTGGCTGCACCACTTTTAGGAAAAAATACAAGTGTTGATATAAATAATGTATTTAAATAATGTATTTACAAATCACTTATTAAGCATGGATCCACTCACACATACTTACACCCAAATAGCTTTCTGAATATCAATCTGATCATTCTAAATAAAATCCTGTAAAACCAGCATCTTGTGTGCACTTACATGTCATTATTGTCCTTATATTACTTCTGGCACCCTGTCCAGCACTATTGGAGGAGTAAACGTAACAGTTGTAAGTTGTAGAGGGAGTCAGGTCGTCCACCTGTCCACCCAGGGATGTGAAGGTCCAGTTGTATTTCTGTGCAGGAAAACTAAACAACTTCTCCACATACAAGAAGTAGCCGTCTGCCCCAGTCACGCTGGACCACTCAAACTTTATAGACGTACTTGAAATAGCTTTGGAAAAGGTGATCTGAGATGTGGCGGGCACTGCGGAATGTAAGATAAAGCATTTAATATCATCAAAGGGATTCTTCCTATTTATTTAGCTTTACTTAAAAAAAAATTCTTCCCCTTACCTGTAATGGTTTCTTCAATGTCTGTGCACACAACAGTGTAAAACTCAAAGACCTTTAGTGTGACTTGATAGACATGTCCTGGTCTTAATCCCTGAATCAGCCTCTGTGTGCTGGGTGGAGGCTGCATTACCACCACTGGGGCGATACTGGTAGAGTTCACAACTCTCAAATCCAGCAAATAATATGAAGCTCCTGAGTAGCTGCTCCATTTCACATCTAGTGTTGATGCTGAAGGAGACGTCACTGACACAATATTACATCCTGAAAAAAGAAAAAAAAATTGATTTGATATATTTTATACAGTAAGGAAATGAGCAACAGGTTGTAACCTACTATAAAACACACAATGGGACAATAAAAATACTTATTACTAAAGCAAAAGGACATCAATATAAACGTATTAATGAATGCCACCAAGAAGATAGAATAATATTATATTATATTGTATTTTTAAATCTTATTTTTATACATTTTAATCAAAGCCATTTTTAAATGAAGTTGATTCAGATAATTGTATACATGCTTTAAACTTATAGGAACATTAGAATGATTTTGTTTTCGTGGTAAATCCCATAAATATACAAACACAACTGTTTATAGCTCAATTCTGAGCATGCCATGGGACATTTTCAGTATAACAATTATTATATTATGTATTAAAATTATCATTAAGTTGATTTTATGTTTTCTCCAATTATCATACTTATTTTTCTGCAAAATATGATTAACATGGTAGCAAAAGATCTTTTTTGTGTTCATAATGTCCCATCTCACACTCAGATATGAGAAACAAATCAATTTCTAAAGATTAACCATATTTAAAACATAGTTAATGGTTGCATTGATTTCTTTTGTCTGGGATGTTTGTTATCTATCTCTGGAGATGGAAACCTCCTCAGCAGTTATTATCATTTTAAATCAAGTATATCTTCAGTCAGTCTGATGGTGTCCAAGTTTTCCAGTCCCCAGCGGCATGTCTCACATATTTACAAATTGCCAGAACATTTTGCCACCACCATCTACATTTATATGATTTGTGTTATTTTCTATATTTGCTCAGGTATTTAAATAAAAATAAAAAATGGTTTATGTCTATAGTTTTGCAATGATGGAGACCATATCATTATGGAAATCAGTTTTGATCAGATTTCAAACAATTTCAAACAATTTTCGCACATTTTTAGGTCACAGTTCTGACAATAGGATACACTGTGTTATGAGGCATACATCTGTTAGGATGAAACATACAGCTATAAGCTATAATCCATTGTACTAATGTATGGATGAAAAATATTCAGTGCAAAACATTATCATCTATCCAACTTGTCTTATAATGATGGACAAAAAACAACAACAACAAAAAAGATCCCAACAAGTCACTGAAAAAGCACACTCACCTGTAGCCAAAACATGTTGCATCTAAGAAGAAAAAAAAGTGGTTTAATGACAAATTATTGCAAACGTGATGGTACTTTAAAAATAAAGCTAAAAAGAAACAAAATTTAAAAGGAAGTGTAAGTACCTGTATGACAGACAATAGGATGACTGATGAATATAACGTCCACATCTTATCCATGATGACTGTCAGAGTTTCAGTACTTTATTATGTCCATACATTTGTCCTGCACGCAGCAGCTCATCTGAAATCTTTACAGGCTGAGCACTAGAGATCAACTTCATGGGAACCAATCAGGACGTCCTAAACGAGGACAAGTAAATGCCTGTGGGTGCCCTGTCATCATGAGAGGGAAAAAAAGAAAACAAAGTCCACCAATGCATCCTTACACTCAAACTGCACTTACTCGATGTTCCTGGAATATTTTGCTTATATTATAACTCATAAATGTGGAGTTTATATCTGTCTAAGACCAACTTAGCTTTGAAAACATGAACTGCAATACTCATCATAAAAAGTGATTTTTCTCTTAATATCTATATTTATTTGATAATGCAAACCACCTCGTATAGAAAACAGGCTTTTCTTGCTGTAACATAATATGATCTCTTTTGTATAACATACTGAGTGACTGAGAAATGACCGAAAATCCCCTGCCACATCCTTCATTTATCTTGAAAATGCTCCATCATTAGGCAGAATTGTATAATAGTTGATCTCTTAAGTCTTATTTAGGTTAGCAAACAGCCATATACAAAAATGTGCCTTGTGGTCATTATACTTGTTAATATTTTGGTTGCATGATTTCTTTTTACTTAACTTTTTACCAGGAAAGTCTCACTGAAATTAAAAAGACTTAAACAATATTACACATATAGAAGATCACAAATAGGCATCAGCGATTGATTAAATCACCAATACGAATCACAGTGCCACATATTCAGGAACTAAAATACCATCTGTTTAGTTTCCATTTGAAAAGGTTTACAAATAATAGAAACCATTCATACTTGTTTGAAGGTTATCCATCTAACTAAATAAGGTGGTACTAAACCAAAAATTGCTTTATCAATGTATAGTATGTCCAGTTAGAAGTGAGGTCTTTGCAAGTCTTAATACTCCATGATGTACTGTATGAAGAAACAGCCATTTGAAGTGATAAATGATGGTGAGTATAAGATGTCTTGCTAGATATATGTAAATGTCCCTTTAATCCTGACTGTTGGTCTGTATTATAAAATTAAGAGCTTGTTGTTGTTGATGTCACAGAGCTAAAGTATTAAGTAAAGTAGGGTTCAGGGAATCGTACTTTGGGAAATATAAACTTATTAAGGACTAATAGGAGGATCATTTATTTTCAATATAATTCCATCCATAAGTAACACAATGAAAGTATGAATATTTTGGGTACAGTAAAGCATCTAAAAGCAAAAAATCTTATCAGATGGAGGACCCTGGGACAATTCTGATCAAATGGAGGTCCATGGTCTATTTGGTGTCCATTTAGGGTTTCTTGACGTGGAATGTATAATGTTTAGTTTATTTTGCATTTGACTTTGTCTTTGACTTGTCTCAATCTCTTAAATAAATGCCATTTTGACATTTTAATTCGAATTTAATTGATCAATATAGTTTCATTTCTTTATAAGAAATAAATCAAGGACTGTTTACATACTTTATGTGACCCAGGATGTTGAAACTACAAATAATAATGAACTCAGAACTTTAAGAACAGCTAACATGTGTGACTACAGGGATTTCCTGCTCATAATATGCAAAACATCCCAATGTTAAGCTCTGTGAACTCTCCTAAAGGTGTTACATAAATGAATATGATAGCTTATTGTGTGTTGCAAGCGTTGACAAAAGGTTCACACCTCTGACTCCTTTACCCGGCTACTCGTGTTCATCTTAAGCATGACGTCCCTTTGTGAGAAGCCTGGAATTCAGCTTGGACACCATCACACTGAAAAGTATCCACCTAGCTAAGTGTTGAGTAGCTTGTGTCCAAACACTCTTGAATACGGGCATGTTTAGTTGATTCAGCCCTGTAATTGTTTTTGAAAGTGCACCCCTGGGATTTAGGTGCCACCATGTGTGGTTTTGTCTGGAAATAACCTGAATCAGAATCAACTTTAATGTCTAACTCACTGACATAGCTGCTAGCATGGCTGAACACTTGAGTTATAAAATAGTTTTACATAAATATTGATATAAATGTGAATCAATTCCTTCTGAAATAAATGTAAAGGTACTTAAGACATTAAAGTTACAGACTGAGTAATGAAGGGGTGAAAATCATTTGCCTACCAGATTTAATACTTAGTAAACACAACTGGTACGTTTACAGATGGGAAGCTGGTGAGGGATCACATCATTGCTGCTAGCAAATGTAAATTTACTGACAATGCTTCACTGATTATGCTTTAACAGTACAGTATCTGGTCATGCTAGTAAAGCTCTTTGAATTGATTGGCAGCAACAGTGTTTCAATAACTGTGGTACACTGATTTTCCTCATTACATTACTCACCAATTTGCATTTTGGTCAAATTGCAGACATGGAATTTTGGAGGTAATGTTAGAGTTCGGGGTTCTGGGTATTGTAAGCCCATGGAGTATAGGTTTTTGTACTCTAATAACCTCACATAAGGTTTATAAATCTTCAGTTCCTCTGTTTGTATGTATTATAGTGTAATACTACAGTTCAGCTTTTATCTTCTACTTTAAAGTGGCCTTTATTAATCAATCAACCAAATGGACCAACAACATTCATCATCCACCCCTGCAATGTAAAACATATGTGCAATAAGCCCGGGCAGAGATTCTTGGGTCAGTTACAGTATACAACTTTTAAGGCTAGTGAAAGTCAAAGATCCATATTCCATAACAGGTTTTCTGTATAAGTGAGACCTCCTTTAAGAAGCCTCTCTGACTTGTTGCTGGATTATTTTGGAGGACTGAATATAACTCATGTGTCACACCGGGACAAAACATCTCTACATCATAAAGAAGACCCACACAAGATGATGACAGCACACATTGTTGTAATGCAAAAACAATGTTTGTTTATTGTTGTCATCTGTCAGCGGGGGGCAAACAAATCCAATGAAAGCAGAGGTAACATTGAATCTATCTCTAGCAATCTGATCAGACGTATCATCCACAGGACTCGCCGTACATGACTCCAGGCCGACGATGGATACTCGCTGCCCCACTTTAACCACCCGGGCAGTTTTACAACCCAGAGACCTACCGCAGCCGTGTGGAGGTCTCCTACTTTGAGAAGTCCTACAATCTTATATCAAAATGTTTTTGAATAATTATTGCTATGCTATGTTTATGTGCTGTAAAGTTTAAATTTCTGCTTTTTCTTAAGTTTTACCAGATATCATTACATGTTGAATTAATCAACTCATGAAAGAGTAACTGCAATGAATAAAACATGAGCAATTAGACAGCAAAAAGTAAAATAAAATGCAGCCTATGATAAAAAGTAGAAATATGTAGAGTATTTTCAAATACACATGATAAATGTCATTAACGGTGTAGTCTATTTTTTCCCCAAAGCCCTCTTTTCTGCTTTATTTGTGTTCTCATTTAGTGTTTTTTCATATTTATTCAGCAGAAACAGTTTGTCAGACTCTATACAGATTATCTTGAAAACAGCAGTAACAGCATAGCAGAGATATTCCTAAACAATAGTGATATTTCATCTGGGTATACTGGATCTTCACAGTTGCCGTTGGTGTAAACACAGTAGCCATGTTGGGAGGTTGTTTTTGCAGGAAGGGGGGCGTTTCACTGTAGGACAAGAGAATATAAATTAGAGAGAAAGATAATCAACCTGCAATTGGTGGAAAACTTCATATTACAATTATTTCATCAAGTTTCAGCACTGATGAGTGTTTTTTTCGTGCAAAATAAATGATCATATTCTTTGTGAAATTTTAGATGCATAAAGCTGAATACAGCTTTGTCACACTAAGTCCGTAGCTATAAAAAATCTATCATCTTACAGCCACTCATCACAGACACAATAAGATGCCTGAGTCACGTTCCTGCAGCTGCTCTCCATCTTTATTTCCCTGAGTCACGTTCCTCTCATTCTTCCCTCCATGTTTTACAGGCAGACATGAATCCGAGAAATCCCAAGAGGTAAAGACAGATAGACATCATTCTCAGCTGTGCTTCTCTCTTGTTCTACTCAAACACTCACATCTATTGTTACCTGTAGGTACAGTCAATTAATGGACGCATGTGATGCTGTCACAGGATACGCCTGAAACTGTGAAGTAGCACAATAGACACCTCCTGAGAAAGCAGCCTTTTATCAATATCTTTCACACATGTTCACAATCAGCACACGTAAATGTAAAGGAGAGCACGTTGCTTGTCTCAGGCTGTTACATAACTTGGCTTCCATGTGGTCTGAAGACAGTATGTTCTTATCTGGAGTTGAAAAACAAGGACTCACCCCATTTAATGCACGCTTCGTCTTCCACGAGAGATCACTTCAGAAAGAGAGAGATAAGATTTCAGTGCCGTAGCAGTAAACAGCTTATAACTGTATTTGTGTTACTGCTGCATTATGCGGCCCACTGAACGGTAGTAGTGTTTCCCTGCTGACCCTGCCCACAGGTTCCCGTTCGGCCCATAGACTTTATATTGCGTCACAGATTTTTTTTTAAATCGCTTTTCTCAGTTCGAGGAAAGTTTTACAAATATAAAACCTCCATGGATCAAACATTCGTAATAGAAAGAGTCATAATTGACCTTTTCTGCTGTTTAAGATGTCCTGTCAACAGTTTTACAGGCGTCTGTTTTACAATGGTGGTCTATGGGGGAAATTATTTTGGGGCCAAAGGGGGGATTTTTCGCTGCAACACCACCACTGGGAAAAATTGGGTGCAGTTACTTCCTGAAAAAAAAAGTTACTGCGAGCAGCCAAGAAATAGTCTGGAACATAACTCCACATAAAACCACAAGTTGGCAAGAAAGCAAATACACATATTTCCCCAAATTTCAAAATTAATTTAACTAAAAAGAAAATGTGAAGTTTACTGTTGAGGATACTTACCCATACCAGCATTACTTCCCGGGCAGGGAACTGAGGATATAACAAAATGCACACATTTATGCAGCTGTTACCACAAATACAGATTTAAATTAATGATATTAGTCCTGTAGTGCAGTGCAGAGTATAAATCCACTTATGACTCACCTGAGTATGTCCTCGGTTGACAGAAGCTAAGTTTGATCCCGTCCTGTCCCACCGGTGCAGCCACTACTGTGTAGACGTCCCCACAGGTTTCCTCCTGGATATCACAGTATATGCTGCCAGCAGCTGCGATACAGGTGTAGTTGGCTCCCGTCCCATACAGTTCTACTGTATGGTTCTGGATCCGAGGACCCAAAGACCGCCAGTACACCCTCAGGGAGTTGTTGGCCCTGCGATAGAGCTTGACACTTGTTGGACAGCAGGGATCTACAAGAAAATGAGTGGGTGTTGAGTGATTGAGAATACTCACCCTTTCATCTCAGTATGGAATGCAAATTAACTTCCAAAGAAATTAGCTTGAAGTTAGGTTTTGTTGCATGTTAATGAAGAAAACTGAAAACTAACTACAGACCTGTATTTTGCAGTAAATAGGCTCAAATATGCAAAACCACTGCTATGATCCTTTAACGTTACAAAAATTTGTTTTTTTGTGTCCAATGTCTAAAGTCAAGTACCTCACCCTCAAATAGCCACTGTGTATACATGTAGCATGTATGTATTTGTCCTCACTTGATGAAAATCCATGATATTTGCACTCTGACTTGTGTCCGGTGCTGCTGATGGCCTCCAGATGGACGCTGTAGTTGGTGCCGCAGGTGATGCATCCCATCAGGCAGTGGGTGTCCAGAGTGTGGCACTTAGCATGTCCACGTGATGACGTCAGTGTGGTGATATAGGAACGAGCTCCACGGCCGGCTGACCAGGTCACGTTGGTCATAGCCTGTGTGACCTGGGTCACATTCACAGATGTGGGGCAGCAAGGACCTTGAGGAGAGAAATACACTTGGTGAGAGTATTTGTAAAGCTTTCGCTTCCATTCATTTGATCACAAGTGATAAACATGTTTAAAATAACCGGGTTAATAGGATTTGACTTCTCTAATATTGACATTTCTGTAACATGAAAAGGAAAACAAACATTGCTTTATTATTATCAGCATCAGCACCTGCTTCCCCAGTTTTTAGCTGGGATCTGCATGTTTTCATACTTTTTGCTGGTTTCATTTTATTCTCTATCTATTACAACAGGGACAGTAAGAGAGGTTGTAAAGACCCTCAGCTCAGTATAATCAAGCACATGAGCACATGATTTTATTTCAAGGTTTTTAGGGAGTTTTTCCTTACTACACAGATTATAACAGATGACTAGTTATACTGTCGTACCTGTTTCCAAAGGTTTACTGTATCCAGGTAGACTCCTTCCTACAGCTGTGGTGGCTACTGCCATGACGTCATAGGTTGAACCACAGGGCAGCTGTGTGAGCTCACAGGAGCTGTTTCTTGTATTACAAGTGTGTTTGTCATAGCGTCCGACGGCAGTGATGGTGTAATTTGTGTTTTGAGTGTTGGGGTTGGTGAAGAGGACTCTGTATGAGGAACTGTCGGACTGCGTCATATTCAGGATCTCTGGGGCGCACGGAGCTGCAGCAGGACAGACAGGCATCATTTTAAAAATACATACAGTGTGCAATTGCAAAGTTAGAAATTATGTTAAAGGAATAGATTTACATTTTGGGAAATACACTTATTTGCTTTCTTCCTGAGAGTAAAATTAGAGGATTGATACACTCTCATAGAAACGGATTGGCTTAGTTTAGCTTAGTGGAAAGATTGGAATCAGGTTGAAAACAGCTGGCCTGGCTCTGTTCTAAGACAACAACATCATTTAATTTTTTCAAAAACAAGTGTAATTTTAAAAAAAGTGTAAAAACATCATTCAGGTAATAGAAGGCAGATTGTGTTACCTTTAGACAGAGACAGGCTGGCTGTTCCCCCTGTCATTGTGCTAAGTTAAGCTAAACAGCCGCTGGTAGTAACATTATATTTAACGGGTATGGTATCAATCTTCTCTAAGTGTATTTCCCAAAATGTCAAACTCTACCTTTAAATCAGTGCTGTTCAATATTTCAGGTTTATCAACTCATCTTGAGAGAATCCCCTCCCTCACTTATTGTATGTGTGTGTGTGTGTGTGTGTGTGTGTGTGTGTGTGTGTGTGTGTGTGTGTGTGTGTGTGTGTGTGTGTGTGTGTGTGTGTGTGTGTGTATTTGAGATTAGAGAAGCCACTCTACTTTATGTGTTTTTGCAATAACCCATCAGCACCTGTCTCATGTGTGTGTGGTGTGCAGGTGCGGTTGCATCCTCGTAACTCGCTGCAGGGTGTGACCACCACAGAATAAGCTGTGTTGCACTGCAGGTCAGACAGTGCACAGACCGGTGCTGTGTCATTACAGTGGATGACATCATTGGTCTGTGTTGCCGTTGTCTCGTACAGCTCTGCCCCTTTGACCGGTGACCATGTGATCTCCAGAGTCTCTGTGGAAACCAGGTTCACGGAAACACCCTGTGGGCAACAAGGAACTAGGGGGATGAAGCAGGGAGGAGAAGTACAGGAATAAATAATTAACACTGGGCAAAGGACCACAGTTTCACATGTTTTGTTGTACTTGAAAGTCTGTTGCACTACTGCTGAACCTCATCTTTTAATGTGTACAGTTGTGAGCAGCCAACGCCAGTTTGTACAAAGCATTTGACTTGTCATATCAGAAAAAGCACAGGTGTAACTACAATCATATTAACTTTGTTCATGTGTCCTCAATACCAAGGAATTGGTTTTGTGAGATAAGTGGCACACGGAAATGGATTACAGTCAATTTTAATAGTATTGATTACACCTGTGCTTTTCCTGCCATGGAATCTAAGAACATCTGTTATTAAAAAGGCCTATTTTAACAACAATGACATGGTTGAGAATACAGCAGAGCTCCGATATCTGAGATTTTCGAGTCAGCTGCCAAAAAGCCTTGCAGTCATGATGTATGATGTCAAAGAACCAAAGTCACGTAACAAACCCAAACGAGCCAGTTATGAAACTGAAAATGTAGATTTGGGTGTCTTCCTGCGTTAAACGTCTGCCATAAATGGAAATTTAGCTGTGAATGTTTCTGTGACTCACCAAACAATCTCTGCTTAAAGTCCATTACAACATGACAATAAAATAACAGTACCAAGATATAACCCAGATTAAATCTTCTCTGTGACTGGTTTTCAAGCGACTTTTGTGTCATGGCAATTTGATTCCTAAATTATACATTATCGCCATAATAGCCACAATTACGCTATGTACGGGTTAGTTACTTCACTTAAAGATATCACAGACATTTGACTTGGGGAAAAACATGAATTCGTGATGGTATTTCAGTGCTTTTGGGTGACTGTCCTACTGGTGGTGTAGTTGCGGACATGTGCAGAAGGGCTGGAGCCAGCCTGGTTGTAGGGGAAGACAGTGGTGAGGTAAGTGTAGCCACACATGCAGAAAAACGGGCACGTGGTTCCAGTGGTGTTACACGACTTCTCTGTGCCATCGTCCCTCTTTATGAAGGTCATGTAGTACTCCACCAGCGGCACTTCATCCCACACCACTGAGCAGTTGCCTGCTTTGGGCTCCTCCACCCAGATGTTCTCCGGGGGACACGGGTCTACCAGAAAGAGAAAGGTTCATAAGCAACAAGAGCGAACATTACTTGTTAGAGGCCATTTCGGAAATATGTTTATATATGCTTTCTTGCTGAGATAAGGAGATCATTTGAGAAATAAATGTATTTCTAAAAGTGTACATCTATTCCACAAAGGATTGTGTGTATACAAATAGTCAATGTGTTTGTGTGTGATAGACCCACATGTGATGTAGTCTGCTGGTTGCGAGGGGCTGCTCGGTCCAGCTGAATTATAGGCTGTGACAGAGACAGAGTGGTTCTGGCCACACTCCACAGGAAAGATGCTACAGTAACCAATGCTGATTGTGCTACAGTTTTGGCTATTAGAGGTCAAGGCCAGGTACATCTCCGCTCCCTGCACCTTAGCCCAGTACACAGCGATCCCAAGAGACCGACCCTGAGTCACCTGAATGTGAGTCACATCTGGGCTTGGTGGACCTGAAAATTAAAACAAAAAGAGATGATTAATAAGATCTGTTAGATTCACTTTAACATTCTCTGTCACACTTAATTCTTCCTTTTATCAATCATCTTTACGCGTGATCTGGCAGACGGTGAGGTCGTCTCCGGCGCGACCCTCAGAGTCCCAGGCCGTGCCCTTGATACAGTAGGTTGTCCCTGCCTGGAGGGCATCAAAGGTCACTGTGATGTCAGTGGTGTTCAGTTTGAGGCGGGTGCTGGAGCCCTCTTGGATGATGCAGAGCGTGTAGAAGACAGCATGTTTAACAGGGGACCAAGTCACAAGGATGGTGTCGTTGCTGGGGGAGGTGGTGTTTAACTTGGGTGCCATCACCACTAAAGGATACAAGTAAGAAGTGGTGTTTAAAAAAAAAAAAAAAAAAAAAAAAATTTGAAATAGACAAAAACACTGATTTCTTAATTCTGCTCTTGCCCTGACAACTTTTTTTTCTAAGAGGTGTGAAATGGAATCAATTCTCCTGTGATTATATTACGTTCAGTTCTCCTTCGGGAAGGGAGACAACCTAGTTCTCATGGTTTCTCTTTTCATATTATGAGAGCATTATATAGCAAAGAGATGGATACAGTTTCCAACCTACTGCGTTGGCAGCAAAGAGTAGAGACTGTGTGACAATGGGCAGTGAAATGACATACCGTTATGGCCGGCGGAGTAAGCTAACCAACTATTGTCCTACAAGAACAACAGAAAGGCTGTGTTTCACTCTTAAAATGCTGATTACCATCTTGAGTAAACTGCTTCTTATGTGTGGTGTCTGAGCGTGAAAGTGAGTGTAAACTATGGTTATTAATTAATTTTCATACATCATACATATCTCATAATTGCTGATTCAGTTATCATGTTATAATATCATCTAAACTAGATCTTTCATCAATTTTTGAATTTTCTGTCATCTTTTAAAAATGCTCTAATACAAGTTTAGTCTCTGTAGGACTCAAGTGAGAGACTTGTCTGCACCTGTCCTGGCCTTGATGGGGTATGAGGGCTGGCTCCGCCCCCCTTTGTTGACGGACATGACGCTCAGTTTGTAGCCAGTGTAGGGCTGGAGCTGGACGACGGTGCCTGGGGAACCTCTCACTTCTGTCTCAAAGAAAAAATCTCCGGCCTGCGACTCTGCCCTCAAGATGTAGCTGGTTGCCCCGTAAACCTCTGTGAACTCCACAGTGATGCTGTCGCTGTGCTTGGAGTAGGCCTGCTCAATGCTGGGGACTTCAGGGGCTGGAAAACAAGACAGACATAAAGTTAGTTAGATTTTAAGCTTTTTAGGTGCAGTAAGTTAAAGTAGGATCTCTGTCTCTATTGTCAATCAATCTTTATTTGTATAGCGCCAAATCACAACAAAGTTATCTCAAGGCACTTTACACATAGAGCAGGTTCTAAACCGAACTCTTCAGGTTTTAATTTGAAAGAGACCCAACATTCCAACATGAGCAAGCACTTATCGACAAAGGCAAGAAAAAACTCCCTTTTAACAGGAAGAAACCTCAGGCAGAACCAGGCTCAAAGTGGGCGGCCATCTGCCTCGACCGGTTGGGGTAGAGGGGAGAGAGAGCAAGAATAGGAGAGAGAGAGAAGCACATAGAAAATAAACATTGAAGCTAGGAGGTCCGGGACTGGAATCTGTCATCCGGACGTCTACAGGCCCAGATTGCCTGTGACACGAGAAAGCACAGACAACTCCGGGGAAGAAGTGTAGGTTACTGAATGCATTAATAGTACATGAATGTTATTGGATATAGATGGATGGATAGAGAGAGAGAGAGGAGGAGAGAGGAGCTCAGTGCATCATGGAGGTAGGAGTCCCCCGGCAGTCTAAGCCTATAGCAGCATAAACTAGGAGCAGGCTAACTATAAGCTCTATCAAAAAGGAAAGTTTTAAGCCTACTCTTAAAAGTAGAGAGGGTGTCTGCCCTCCGGACCGAATCTGGGAGATGGTTCCACAGGAGAGGAGCCTGATAACTGAAGGCTCTGCCTCCCATTCTACTTTTAGAGATACTAGGAACCACAAGTAGGCCTGCGTTCTGGGAGCGCAGTGTTCTGGTAGGTACATAAGGTACTATAAGCTCTTTAAGGTATGATGGAGCCTGACCATTAAGAGCTTTAAAAGTGAGGAGAAGGATTTTAAATTCTATTCTTGATTTTACGGGAAGCCAATGCAGTGAAGCTAAAATAGGAGTAATGTGATCTCTCTTTCTAGTTTTTGTCAGAACGCGTGCAGCTGCATTCTGGACCAGTTGGAGAGTCTTTAGAGATTTATTAGGACAGCCTGATAATAATGAATTATAATAATCCAGCCTTGAAGTAACAAATGCATGGATTAGTTTTTCAGCATAATTTTGAGACAGAATATGATTTTTTAAATGTTACGCAGATGAAAATAGGCAGACCTTGAAATTTGTTTTATGTGGGAATTAAAGGACAGATCCTGGTCAAATATAACTCCTAGGTTCCTTACAGTAGTACTGGAGGCCAAAGTAATGCCATCCAGAGTAGTTATATCATTGGATAATGTGTTTCTGAGGTGTTTAGGGCCAAGCACAATAACTTCAGTTTTTTCTGAGTTTAACAGCAGGAAGTTACAGGTCATCCAGGCCTTTATGTCCTTGATGCATGTTTGTAGTTTAGTTAACTGGTTGATTTCATTAGGCTTTATTGATAGATATAATTGAGTGTCATCTGCATAACAATGAAAATGTATCGAGTGTTTCCGAATAATGTTTCCTAAAGGAAGCATATATAAGGAAAATAGTATTGGTCCAAGCACTGAACCCTGAGGAACACTGTGTTTAACTTGTGTTTGCATGGAGGATTTATCATTAACATTTACAAACTGAAATCTATCTGACAGATAGGATTTAAACCAATTTAATGCTGTTCCTTTAATACCAATTAAATGTTCAAGTCTCTTTAACAGGATTTGATGATCAATAGTGTCGAAGGCAGCACTAAGATCTAACAGTACGAGGACAGAGAGAAGTCCATTATCTGATGAAGTTAAGAGGTCATTTGTAACTTTTACCAGTGCAGTTTCTGTACTATGATGAGCTCTAAATCCAGACTGAAAATCCTCAAATAAGCTGTTATTATTTAGAAAGTTACACAGCTGATTAGCAACTGCTTTCTCGAGGATCTTAGAGAGAAAGGGGAGGTTAGATATGGGCCTATAGTTGGCTAAAACCTCTGAATCAAGAGTTGGCTTCTTAAGAAGTGGTTTAATGACAGCTACTTTAAAAGAGTGTGGTACATATCCTGTCACTAAAGACAGATTGATCATATCTAATAAGGAAGTGCTAACAGAGGGAAAGACTTCCTTAAGCAGCCTAGTTGGAATCGGGTCTAAGAGACAGGTTGATGGTTTGGAGGAAGTGATCATTAAGGTTAGTTCTATAAGGTCGACTGGAGAGAAACAGTCTAGATAAATATCAGGTTTAACAGCAGTTTCTGAGTTTCCTATGTTAGAGGATGAATCAGTGTGTATTGAGGGCAGGAGGTGATTAATTGTGTCCCTAATAGTTAAGATTTTATCATTAAAGAAACTCATGAAGTCATCACTACTGAGAGTTAAAGGAATACATGGATCAGTAGTGTTATGACTCTTTGTCAGTTTAGCCAAAGTACTGAAAAGAAACCTTGGACTATTTTTATTCTCCTCTATTAGTGATGAATAGTAGACAGCTCTGGTGTTACGGAGGGCCTTCTTATATGTTTTAAGACTGTCTTGCCAGGTATCTGTTAATATATTATAAAAGTTCTGCACAAAGTCCATTTCCTACTGCCCTCAGTGTTGTTACTGACCTGTTGTCTCCTCAGTTGCTGCACTGCTGAGGACATTGAGAGCATTGTCCATGGCCTCTAACTGCATGGTGTACACCGTGTTTGGTGACAGGGAGTTGACTGAGCCCATCACAGAGTTCCCACTGAACTGAGCAAAGACCGGCCGCTCTGGAGAGTTCTTGGGTGTTGCTGTGATCTTGTATGAGCTAGCACCAGTATGTCCACTCCACTGCACTGTCATACTCTTTGATGTGACCGTAAACACTGACAGAGTGATGTCTGAAGGAGATGATATAATAATGTTCAGATACATTCATGAGGCATGATTGCAGGTTAAAAAGGGTCATATTATCTTCAAATGAACATTTAAATATATTTTTGCCCTGAAGGAGGACTGTGAATTTTGTCCCCCATCACTTATAAGCACTGAAAGTGTTTTATGAAGGGATTTCTTAATGGTTAGTATAAAAAAGAGGAATGATTAAAGCAAAAAAGTGTCAGTGTTCATATGGGCACCTAAACATGTTCTTTAATCAAATTTAGGATGTTTGCATTTTAGGTTTCAGTAAAATACATCAAGGCAAATGTAAAGGAGGCTTATTTACCATTTGTAGCAGTGCATATCTGAAAATGACAAAACATGTCAGGTTAGTGAATGAAACAAGGAAATAACTTGATGATAAATGACAGGAAACACAGCATTTTCAAGACAAGGACATCATTCCAAGGGTAGCAAGTGATTGGTATTTCACATTATATCCTGAGGCAAATTATCTCCTGTATCATATTCTCGGAGCATGAGAGGCAGCAAGCTGCACATTACCTTCACTCAACACAGATTTCAGGACTGGTCAGTGCAGGTATTTCTTTCAGGTTGGAATGAATTTGTCTATTGAGCTAAGGTTGGGCATGCCACACACACTTGTTGAAAGCACTGACACTCAAAAGAGCCTGTGTTCATGTGTTTGAAAAGTCGTCCCTCTGTACACTATTATTCATTATAAAACATGAATGAGATCAAAAATTGGAAAACATGCCAACTTCTGCACATTAATATATTAAAATGTTCTTCATAGTGTATTTTTGGTCAAATATTTGGGAGAAAATCAATGTTAAAAAAAGGAAATGATCATCCCTTACCTCTGTGAAGGCCAATAAAAGCAAAAGTTTTAGCATCTTTAACTGTGTTGTCCACATGCCTTCAGTGTTTTAATGCGAAGCCACTGCCTGGAGGCAAGATGTGTGATGCTGTTTCTCAAAATGACTTCAGGGAAGCAGCTCAAGCTTAAATTTGACTCTCTCTCTCTCTCTCTCTCTCTCTCTCTCTCTCTCTCTCTCTCTCTCTCTCTCTCTCTCTCTCTCTCTCTCTCTCTCTCTCTCTCTCTCTCTCTCTCTCTCTCTCTTTCAGATGAACTGACAGGTCCTTTATTGTTTCAGCAAATACCAAAAAGCCCAGAGGCTGTAACTCCTCCCCTCAGGGGTGTTTGGGTGGCCTATCAGAGCCAGAGGAGGAAGCTCACCTTTGTTAGATGAAGTTGTAGATTGAAAAAAAATGATGCATCATTGAAATCATGTCTTTAAAATACATAAATGCAAATTGTTTTCTTTTAGTCTTAAATATTTTGTGTTGACCAAAAAACTAAATTGACAATTGCCAGTTGAGAAATATGCACATTCACACCTTACATAAAGAGATCATTTGGTACAAGTGATGACCTATTTCTGAGCCAGGTGTGTCTGGAAGACATTTTTATTAGATAGATAGAATTTATTTAATATCAGGTGTGTCTGGAAGAAATTTATATTGCCTGCCTAAGGTTTCATCCAAACAATATTTGATTTCTCCTGGTTGAAACATCTGTGATATCAGATTAAACCATTTGTTCCAGAAATGAGTCATTTAGTCCTGAAACACTTCAAATTAAACGTAAATTCATCTGCTTAGAAATCAACTAAGGCCACAACTTTGATTAACGAGTCAAACTAGTAAATTATTAGTATTGTACTTTTTATCCAATAATCGCTTTGTATTCCCTTGTGGCTGTGTATCTGCGTCAGGTGTGTATTGTGATGATGGGCTGGGAGGATCCCCAAGGACAGACTAAGGACTCTCTTTTGTGAGTAAAGGCCAAAAGTGGAAAGAGGATGAAATAGACCTCACATGAATGAGATCATCATCAGAGAGAGAAAGACTTTAAAGCAGTGTCACTAAACTGTTGTTTATACAGGTAATATTCCAGCATTTATCAATATGTGCTAAATAATGGAAATTGCCTCTTGCAATTGATTATTTGTACCACTGACCACCGAGAAAGCCTCAGACTCAACTTTGGGTTTACCTCACTTAAAAAACATGAATGTTGTTATTTTAATAGCATGTTGAGTCTAATAATTACTTTGTCATCATGAACTCAGAAGAATGTCACAGGTCATCAGGTTTTCCCCTGTGGATTTGTGCTGAATCCAAATGCCCCACATCTAGGATGCAAACCTGGACTTCAGGAAATCCAACACCCCAACAATGGCAGCTACAGGAGTTGCCCAAAGAAGGGAAGATGGCGCCTATTCCCTCAAACATGGCCATGAATATCATCATCAAATCATGGGACAAATGGGGCTGACGGGCAGAATTAAGTGATTTGCTTACCGTGTGCAAGGATGATTTCCATTTTGAGAGTCCAATTAAACCTTGTTGATTGGGACAAAAACTATACTTGATAAGTCTTTTTTTGAATATTTTCTCACTACTCTTGGCCAGTAGGTGTCACGTGATATCATTGCATCCCAATCAAATCTTGAAGGCCAGGAGCCAAACCTGCACACCTCAAAAGTTAAGGTGGGCAATAGTGATATAGTATGATGTGGTTTGTTGTAAAATTCTTTGTCACATCCTGTTTGATTATGGGTTGCTATAACTTAACAGACTATGCTGTAAGTTATGTCGGTGTTTTAAAATCTTGTCCCATGTGCCCCTTTTTAACTTTGAGCACCTGCCCCATTAAAGGTCTCTGCAAAGCCTGAATTTGAACATAAGAACATAACATACGAAAAGTAGCCAACTAGTGTAAAATAACATGACACTGTGGGTTACTTTTCTTCCTGTCCTCTCCAGTTATTTGAGTCACCTGCCGCCACTGGTCTGAATTAACAGTCAAATGTTGAGTGTAGGAAAGTGACTTATTAGACTTTTACAGACTGCTTTCATTTTTTGTCAGACGTTGCATGGAATTATTTTTAAATACCAGGATGCATCACTTCATGTAATTATCTCTCCTTTCATGTATCTGCTCTGCGCTGTCCTTTCATTATTACGATTATTCTCTCATTCTCTCATACAAGTTTACTGTAAGGGGAGGTTTCACAGTAAGATATAGTCCTCGACTAAAATGGATCTTTTAAGTCTTGAGGAGCAAAATTCACCTTCTGAGTTGTGCATTAAAATAGTCATTGGTTTGAGATAATAGGTTAAAATTATGATGATTTATTCATGTATAACATTACAACTACATCAGCTAGTAGTGCTATTGAGAAGATCTCCCACTACCTGTGTAAAAAGTATACAGGTGGGACTGGATTTAGTTAGTTGTTGTGAGACCATTTCATTCATCCAAAGAGTTTGTGCTTTATTACAATTGTTAGACTTTAAAGATGACCTTGTGAGTACTGAGAATAGCAACCCTCATGTGAAACATTGTTAACTGTGCTTAATGCATTCTTGGTTTTCATAGCACCCTCAATCTAACTAATCTAGCAGGTGGCTCTTTGTTTTGTCGAATTAATCCAAGTAGAAATGCAGGAAAGTAAAAAATTGCATTTTTTCTAGGGAGGGACTGCCTGATATGTAAATATGTGATCAGAAATTGGTACAGTTTTCACATGTGCACACAGACACCCATGTGCTTGTGTTAGACTACTGATTGATTGCTGATTAAGTATTTTACTGCACAATGTCTTAACATTTCAAATAAGTGGACATTTGAGATAATATCCCACATTATTAAACTAAACCTGATTATGACACATGATGGATGTGAGTCTTTGACATGCTGCTGTTCAGACTGTGAGCCTGTGATGTCTCATAAATATGTTTTCACATATTATGTGTAAACTACTGCTTCTGTGGAGGTGAGCCTGTATACATCTGAGATGAACTGCACTGATTAAGTCATGCTTTCTTCTCTCTGATAAGTCTAACTAGACACAGTGAGAACTTTGTTTGTTCTTAAAAAACCAGAGGGGACAGTTCAGGAATGTTGTTTGGACACATCTCCTTCCCTGATACCCCCGTAGAACAACAGGGAAACTCGACACCCCACAACAAAAACTGAACACAGCCTAGAACCAGCAGGCATTGTCGGTGACAGGAGCGCGGCCACAAAGCCAAAAGAAACTCAGTAAGACACTGTGTCGTTAGCACCCACAGGCCAGCAGGATGGAAATAAAAGGCATCAAATGAGCATATTAGCTTAAAGGACAAAAGTTGATACTCATTCTAACTAAAGACAAAGAGGATTTTCCTGAAATGTTATATTACCAATCTGACCTACTTTTAATTTGATTTCACTTTATCTCCTTGGCCTGTGGCTACTTGAGTGTATTGGATAGCAAGCAGTTAGGGAGCAGTGTGGTCAAATAAAATAAAAACAACAAAACTAAAAGGCTTAGGTGACACACCTCTGCTGACATGGGGTGCCTTGAAAAGGTAAAGTTTATGTTTATCGCTTCATCTGTTGAGTGACACTGTGCTGCGTGTTGCCCCCAAACTAAAGATCACAACTGGATCCCATTGTGCCCCCTTCTGAGTAATCATTTACAGTTATACACACATTACTTGACTGGTAAAATATAAAGTATAAGGCAAAAGAAAGCTATAGAGGATACAAAGTATTTGTTTCGATAACATTTAAGCACACTTTCAATTATTACATTTTCAAGTTTTTTGGAGGAGGCAGGTAAAAAGAAAGCGTTGCAATGGTCTCTGGCAACTCAGTCAGATTTGCTTGTGATTTACAGTATAAGATTCATATGCTGGATGGAGGTTAAGTGTATTCAGTACAAAAACAAGACTTAATATAAACATATTGTTCATCAGCAGTTTCCATCCAAAAATACAAATTTGCTTAAAAGGAAAAAAACTTACAATACACAGGTATTTATATATCAACATTTTATTTTTACAGTGTGTTTTCAGGCTTTTCCATTTATTGTTTCTGTCTATAGTAAATGTACAGCAGCAGTAACTTATTATGCAGTAATTTCCCATAAATAACAAATACATCATAAATAAAAACGTTCTCTCTTCATCCAACAAATACTTAAATACTCTGCATCATGTATCACAGGTACCAGAGGGTTGTTAGGTTAACTGATCTCTGCCTGTTATAGGACGTGGTGTTTCCTGCCCCCTAGTGGCTGGATGTTGTGCAGTTTAGCCAGGTCTGCTGACAGGCTCTTAGCCATGCGGTCAGTAGTCCTCTTCATGTTGCGGGCCACCTCAATAGCCTGATCTAGAGTCCTGTTAATCTCTTCCTCCTAGAAAACAGAAGCAAACATAAACTCCTTGGTGCAATGAGCAGCAGATGCTCTTGTAGGGAAAATCTCTGAAATGTCAGAATATCCAGCAGTGACGCATGTTAAAGGAAGAGTCATTTCACCTTGTTCCCTCTGCGTCTCCCTGCCCTGCCGCCAGTCTTTGACAGCACTGATACTGGGGACAGGGTCCGCTTGAAGTACACGTTACTGGGCAGGAGTGCTGTGTCCGACTGGGTGGAACGCTTCCTGTGATGGGACACGGACTGCAGCGGTGGCTCCCTCACTTTATAGCTGGATTTAAGGACAGATAGCAAGAAAGAATGGTTTAATTTGACCTGAACCACATCATTTAACAACTTTGTTATGAAAACTGTGTTACAAATTAGACACCTGTTTACCTGGCAGGCAGGCTACTGCAGGAGCCGTAGCTGACCTGGAGGAGAGGCCTCTGACGTGATGCAGGGGAAAAGAGAGACCATCTCTCCTTGGAGTAATAACTCTCCATGATGGTTGCTGGCAACAGAAACATAATCACTACAGTATGTACTCTAATAATACACAATGCTGCACATATTTACACTGGTTTGTTTTTCAGTTACAGAACTGTAAAGAAAAACAGTTATTAGGACACTTTTATGAGTGATATATTGTTATACTGACAGCAGTTATGATGGTTTTTGTTATGCAGCATGCGGAGAATCCTGCTTACACACTATATTTCTGACTGATTGTCTTCTCTTTATGTTCTTATTCTTATGAAAACGTATAAGTAACAGCAACTTATGTAAATACATTTCATATTGACCAAACGGTTGACCTTGTAAACATCAAATGATGAAGTCACTTGGCATTGCTGTCTCTCGCCCCCTTTAAACTAGAGCTCTTCATACCTGAGGTCTTCAGTGAGCAGTTTCCCTCAGACCCTAAAGGAGTACAACCATAGACTGTATATAAAATGGACGTAACATCCGTGACGTCACCCATTGGTTTGTGGACTGCTGCTTGGAAGCGAATAGTATCGGATCTAAGCAGCGCCATCTTGAAAATTTCAGGTGCATGCTGGGTAAAAAAACCCCACTCATTCTACTTATATGGGCAACAGGAGGAGCATGAGACGCCCTCCTGAACCTGTGAACCAATCAACCTGTCAATCATGACGGAGCCACACCCTAATGCATACCCTGCTTTATCGTCAAATATAAATTCAGGGAGGCCAACATTTCACAAATGAAAATCATACTGCATTGAAGAAGGCTTTAAACTAGCGATTGAGACCATAACCATAAACACATTTTGAAAACGTTTACTGAGATTATAAATCAAGTGAGAAGTTGGTTAATTCTTGTATAGAGACGGAAGTCCTTTTGACACCAAAACGGTCGCCCCCTGGTGGCCTTTTGATAGAATGCAGTTTTAAGTTACTTCCGCGTTCGCATCATTTCAGAGGACCAGAACTCCCCGCCTGAGTACAACACACAAGTTGCCGTGTTTTACCCAATCACAAGGTCCGTGGTTCAATCCCTAGCTCCTCCAGTCTGCATTATGTGTCCTTGGGCATGATACTGAACTCCAAATTGCTGTTGATGGTTGCACCACCATCGGTGTGTAAATGGGTGAGCATATAAAAATTGTGGATAGGTATCGATCCTGATGAGCAGGCACCTCACATGGTGGCCTCTGCCATGAGTGTATGCATGTGTAAGTGAATGGGTGAAAGTTGGCATGTGTTGTAAAGAGCTTTGAGAGTTTGATAGGACCAGAAAAGCATTTACTCACTTTGGACAGAATAACTTATTGCAAATGATGTACATTAAGAGGAATGTACTGTGAAAATAGCTGTGGCTCTGACCTCTACTGGCTTGCAGTGTCCCCTGAAGTTTATATTGAAATTCTGGTGCAGAGCTTTTGCTGCCTCTCCGGCTCCCCACAGGTGAATTGTGGAATTGTGGCGAGATCTCCGAGCCGGCCATGTCATCACTGTCTGCACCTGGAGAGCAACAATTAAAATCATTGTAGATGATGAAGAAAATATCTGCACACATATATACATATGCAGTTTTGTTTCAAGTTTCAAGTTTATTTTTGTTGGTATTTGCTTGTCAAAGTATTGTAATAATGGTGGTGGAATACCTTTGCTCTTGCTGGGGTCCATATCTGAAGAAATCCAGTCTTCTATCCTCACCTGACTGGAGCTGAGATTGCTTACATCCTGTCTGCTGCTTGTTGCTTTCCACACACTAGAAGTTATAACAAACATGGTAATTATAATGACTGAATGTCAAATATAAAAGGACTTCTTAGTATCCTGGATTTTGTCAGGGCTCTGGCTGGGTCTTCAGTTTTTTTCTCTGTGTTTCTCTATATTCCCTGTATTCCTGCATCTCCGCTAATCCATCTAATCTTATCCATCTCACCTGTTGTCCGTGTCAGCTTTTGCTTCCAAAACAACCTTAGCCTCAATAGATTTTTATATTCAAGTGCTCATATCTAATCTGTTTTTTCATCATATAAGCTTAAACATGCGGTCTTTCGTCTAAGATTTAATTTGTTGCAAGGTCTGCCTATGCCCATCATCCCTCTATTCCTACACTGATGCCAGCCAGATCAGCTCCCCACCTACTACAGGCTGGTCTGTGGTGGGTCCTGGGTCTGGTTTTGGATCTGCGCTCCTGACGATCCTGTCTGTTTTTGGAGGTGAGGTAGTCCATCTTCTGTGCTAAGTGAGGCAGCTGGACCAGGCCTTCCTCCAGGTCCTTCTTCAACCGGGATACCTCTGACTGCAAGGCCAGGATAGCCTCACTGAACACACACACACACACATACACACAGATATTGAGATGTTTACTCTGTAAGCCGGCAGGGAATAAAAAAAAAAAGATGATTTGGTAGCGCTTTATTTTCAGTGTCCTCTAATATTATTTTACATTTTCTGATTAATTTGCAGGTATTTAATAGTTCATTTTTTAGACCTTTTACAGAGATGGTGCATTTTGGTACATAGAAACAAAGTATTAAGTTGGTTTACTTGGTAAGTACCCACTCATCATATTGTGTTCATAGGTAGTTGTTATTTTGCAAAAAACTTGATAAAATTGACTAGAACTGAGGAAGCCCATTGGATGAGATTCGAAACATCTTTAAATATCTTTATTCAAGTCTAGTTCCCTCAATTTAACCCTCCTTGGAGAAATAAGACTCTTGACAAATCTTTAACTGACAGAAAATACTTGGCTTTCAGTGTATACGTTTGCATGTCTTTCAATTATTTCTTAAAAATAGTTGGTGTGTAACTGTTCATTCTTAGGACATTTCTTTAAAGGGTTATGCAATTTGTAGTAAACAGGAAATGTGCACATTGAAACAATAGAGAAGAAACAACCTGCACTAATATATAGATTTTACACACCATAATACACACTTAAAACTAAGTATTTTCTGTCAGTTAAAGAGTAAAAAGAGTCAAATGTATTAAGAAGTTTTGCAAATTACCAGTTACATATGGATCCAAATGTAATGGCCCTCTAAAACGTTTACAACTAAAACTGTTACATACCTGCAAATTATTTTGAACATTTCTAGGAAATTTGTATAAATTAGACTACCTGTGAAATTAAGCGTTTCAGATGATTTAATAAATGTTTACACTGAATAGACGAGTTCTTAAAATTATGAGTTTTCAGCATCTCACTGGTCACATAACATATACTGACCTATTACAAGAGCAGAAGTACATATGGCTGTCTCTCTGTGCTGTATCCATGGTGGTGCTGAGTGTGGGCTCAGAGACGTGGTGATGGAGCTGGGCAGGCAGGCTGGGCTCAGATCCTGGTCAGTCAATGGTGAAGAAACATGACTTTAATCATTTTGTTACTGACCAGCTAAACAAAAAGAAAACTATGAAGAATGGCTTACTCACCCTTCAGCCTAACTGAAGGCTCCTTGGTGGTACTCTTCACCCACAGCTCCACTGAGGCTGCTGCACCACCGGACTGTGTCTGGACAGACGGGTGAGGGCTGGCCCACCACTGGCTGGCTGGATGGATGGCTGTCTGCAAGTTGGAGCAGGACCCTTCACTGTCTGAGCTACTTAAACCATCATTCTGGGACTGCACACTGTAGATGAGAAAATCTAACCAGAGTGAGTCTGATAGTCAGAGTACACATACAGTGCCTTGCAAAAGTATTCATACCCCTTGAACTTTTCCACATTTTGTCACGTTACAACCACAAACTTAAATGTATTTTATTGGGATTTTATGTGATAGACCAACACAAAGTAGCGCATAATTGTGAAGTGGAAGGAAAATGATACGTGGTGTTCAAGATTTTTTACAAATAAAAATCTGAAAAGTGTGGCGTGCATATGTATTCAGCCCCCCTGAGTCAATACTTTGTCGAATCACGTTTCGCTGCAATTACAGCTGCAAGTCTTTTGGGGTATGTCTCTACCAGCTTTGCACATCTACCTACTGCAATTTTTGTCTATTCTTCTTTGCAATATAGCTCCAGTTCAGTCAGATTGGATGGAGAGTGTCTGTGAACAGCAATTTTCAAGTCTTGCCACAGATTCTCAATAGGATTTAGGTCTGGATTTTGACTAAGCCATTCTAACACATTAATATGCTTTGATCTGAACCATTCTATTGTAGCTCTGGCGGTATGTTTAGGGTCGTTGTCCTGCTGGAAGGTGAACCTCCATCCCAGTCTCAAGTCTTTTGAAGGTTTTCCTCCAGGATTGGCCTGTATTTAGCTCCATCCATCTTCCCATCAACTCTGACCAGCTTCCCTGTCCCTGCTGAAGAAAAGCATCCCCACAGCATGATGCTGCCACCACCATGTTTCACGGTGGGGATGGTGTGTTCAGGTTGATCTGCAGTGTTAGGTTTCCGCCACACATAGCGTTTTGCATGTAGGCCAAAAAGTTCAATTTTGGTCTCATCTGACCAGAGTACCTTCTTCCACATGTTTGCCGTGTCCCCTAAATGGCTTGTGGGAAACTGCAAATGGGACTTCTTATTGCTTTCTTTCAACAATGGCTTTCTTCTTGCCACTCTTCCATTAAAGCCAGATTTGTGGAGTACACTACTAATAGTTGTCCTGTGGACAGATTCTCCCACCTGAACTGTGGATCTCTGCAGCTCCTCCAGAGTTACCATGGGCCTCTTGGCTGCTTCTCTGACTAATGCTTTCCTTGTCTAGCCTGTCAGTTTAGGTGGGCCATGTCTTGGTAGGTTTGCGTTTGTGCCATACGCTTTCCATTTTCGGATAATGGATTGAACAGTGCTCCGTGAGATGTTTAAAGCTTGGGATATGTTTTTATAACCTAACCCTGCTTTAAACTTCTCCACAATTTTATCCCTGACCTGTCTGGTGTGTTCCTTAGTCTTCATGATGCTGTTTGTTCACTAATGTTCTCTAACAAACCTCTGAGGCCTTCACAGAACAGCTGTATTTATTCTGAGATTGAAGTACACACAAGTGGACTTTATTTACTAATTAGGTAACTTCTGAAGGCAGTTGGTTGTACTGGATTTTATTTAGGGGTATCAGAGTAAAGGGGGCTGAATACATATGCACGTCACACTTTTCAGATTTTTATTTGTAAAAAATCTTGAACACCACATATAATTTCCCTTCCACTTCACAATTATGCGCTACTTTGTGCTGGTCTATCACATACAATTTCAATAAAATACATTTCAGTTTGTGGTTGTATCGTGACAAAATGTGAAAAAGTTCAAGGGGTATGAATACTTTTGCAAGGCACTGTATATAATCAATGTAATGTGATCCAATATAGCACAATATTAGTTGTTGTTGTTGTGACTGTGGATACAATGTTTTACCTTTCTGGGTGCAGATTTGGCTGAGATGCCCCAGGAGCTGATTGACTCAAGTAAGAGCTCCCAAATCCACTATCTGTCTCCGGACTCACAATCCTCTGCACCCCGGAAAAAAAATCTAATCAGCTACAATGAAGTAACCCATGCATCAAAAACTACTATAACACACTATTTGTCTAGCAGATCAAATTATAAACCAATTTAAGGATTCAACAAAACAACAAGTTGACACAATTAAAACCAATATTCATATTTTTTTGGGGAGACCCTACAATCACATGCAAAAAAACAAACTGACTTTTTAGTTGCGACTGACCTGGGATACAGATGAGGTGTTGAGGGGCGGCTCTGAGAGGCTGTTGGTGTCTCGGTCTCTGGGTGCATGAGAGGAAGAGGAGACCTCCACAGCCAGACTTACACAATCAACCAGATCACATTCACTGTCTGGGTTCAGGACACTATCCTGTGGGCTACTGCAGCAACAACAACCATTAAGATATTTATAGCTAGTTAATGACAAATGTTACAGCTGAGGTATCTTTTAGATATGAACAACACTGTCACTCTTAGTTAGTATATTGACAACATATATTCAAAGGTAGCTCGCTTACAGAATGATAGGTACAAGACAGATTACTTGTATGAGGAATACATTATTTAAGAGCAAACTGAGCAACTGCAACAATCAAGTCACAGTAAATATACTGTCACGTACACTTCAATAAAACAACACCTACCCTTCAGGTGTCCACTGTCTCTGTCTTGAGGGTGAGCTAGTTCCACTCAGGTATGCTATGATGTTACCATGAATTATCCCTTCTGACAAGACAGAGCTCCTCTCTTCTTCGTTGCCCTCCTCATCCTCAGCAGTCGAGGTGTTCAGTCCCTCGAGAGAGCCCACAGACCTGAAATAATACAGGAGAAACCTTGCACATAAACAGACTCCAATGCTGTGGTCCCTCTGCATGGTGGAACCTAACACCAACACTGTACCTGAAACACTATCTGTCCACAGGAAGGCTGAAAACGTGCCTATTATTTGAGCAGAAACAAACTAGCAAGCAAGCACCGCTCAAAGCATCAAAAGCTAGGCACGATAGTGACAGTGAAACATGCACAAAAGTAATGTATTATATTTATTTATCCCAGCCAAGATAAATTTCATTTTTCTGCATTTAATTAACACTGGTATCTATTTGATGACATTATTCACAGGAAGAAAAGAAAGTGATCACACAGTTGATCACTTTGTATATCCAAATCTTACAAGCTAACAGTATTTATTATTCAACGACAAAGTAGAGATTACTACAACTAAATCAGAGCATTTACAACTAAATGTTGCATCATACAAGTTTTTAAACATTGAGTTTTTCTAGAGTTTAATAAGTACCGTGAACAGTAGCTGCCATGTGCTGTATTTTTCAGAAGAGAGTCAATGGTTATGAGCTCACTGCTTTGCTCTAATCTACCCTCTCCATGGACCTCGCCAGTCTCCTCCACTTCCTTGTTTTCCTCTTCCTCAGTCTGTGTTTCCATCTTGTAACTCACAGTGGAAAATCCTGCACTTGACCCCTGAAACATGAGACAGACCCTGTCAGATAATTTGCGGTTAGTGTAATCTTACACATATACTCAGCATTTCCTCCAGGAGAGAACGACTCACACCGTGCGCACACAGTTTCACAAAAATGGAACGAATAGGAATGGGTGAGAATACTACAAAAAATGACAATTCGTTTGTGGCACTATATGAAGTGTTTAGGGTTCAACCTCTGTGGACCATGGACATCTGTACAAAATGTCGCAGCGTTCCATCACACAGCGTAGTCGAAATGCAATCACTGAGAACTTTATTGAGAACACTGGTTCAGTCAAATGCAATCCAATACAACAGCTCTGCTATAAATTCTACTTTTACAAATCATATACATTTACAGTTTTTGTTGACACTGTCATAAAAGTAGTGCTCGGTACTGATCTTTGATACTTTTATGGCACTTACTGAATTGCTTTGATATTAGTGAGTATTAAAAAAATTCTTGTAATTCGGTACCAAATTTTGATACCTAAACAACAATGGCAGAGTGGTTTCATCAGTAACAGATAGTTGGACCAAAATACATAACCTGCAGGGAGGACAAGACGAATCTATATTAAAATATTAGAGATGCAGGTACTTGCCACTGTAACGTCATTTTTTTGGTTAAATTTTAAAAAGTCAGGTTCAGGAACCAGTATAGAAGTCAAGGTATCGGTACCAGTATCAAACATTTGTCAACAATACCCAGCCCTACATAAAGGTGATAATTTTACTTCATGTTTGTCATTGAGGTGGTAGTGGGCCCCACATTATCCCACTTCTTACACAGCTATTTAATAAAGAGATCAATAATTTGACGCATGATGTTAATTCATGAATTATTTCATTGGTTTAAAAATAATTGTATTACTTCCACTATGGTTTGCACTGCATCCATAGCAACGTAAACTCTGTAGGCATCTTAGGGTGAGCCTATGTATCATTCTAATTTATGCTAAACTGAACATTTCCATTGCTGGTGAAGTGAGACAAGATCAATGGGCCGTTTTGCAGATGACACTCTTGGAAACATAATTGTTATTAATGTTACATCTGGTAATAATATAATTATTATCACAGTTAAGAGGCGGTCACCAGACAGGATATTGGTCTACATTTCCCTTTCTGTAATGGTCCTTTTTTTGCCAAAGGGTTTCACGAATGAGCAGCAGGTGGTAATTTTACTGGACTTCTTTCTGTGGATTGATATTCAGTTCTTCAGCGTCTATTCTCAGACTTGCATCCATAGTATATCGGGAGCTTGTAAATGAGCTCATGATGGAGAAGAAACAGTGGGAGGTTCTCTCCCAACAGATCCTGGACCTCAGGCTGTTAAGATAGCAGACAAACTTTTCCAAAAACTGAATGACCTGTAAAACCTCTCAAATGAGCCCTCAGTTCCAACCCAGGTTCTCAATGAGCTTCCACCAAGAAATTGCAGACTTGAGCCAAATCCTCCAGGAGGAAAAGAAGGTGAGGGCTCAGGCAGAGGCTGACAAAAATGAAGCAGTCAAGATAACAGGAGCACTGTGCAAAGAAGTAGGACATGCAAAGTACTTTAAAAGCCTCGAAGAGCTTCTCTGGCAGTGCCTTAAAGAAGCTCAACACACTGGAGGAGATCGTTGAGAATATGGCCAACAAGAGCATGGCAGAGAGGAAAGAGGGATGCTCTCCAACAGGAAATGGAGGAGCTACTGCAGAGACACAGGGACCTGAAGGACCAGACTGAAGCTGTAAGCAATGAGTTTGGGGAGCCACTTTCCCATAAAATGAACAGATGCAAGGTGTGCTCAAAGTCCAAGGAAAAACAAAGGACCCTGGCCATGACAGTGAGGGAAGTGAAGTGCAACTGAGCATTGATCAATCCTTTTTTTTCACTGCAACTTGATCATTGTTTATTTTGTATGTATGATGGCACTGGAGGGAAAGTCAGGAGATGTTGATTGCTTACATATTTCAGTCTGGACCAAAGTGATGGACAAGCCATCTCTAGAAAAGAGAAAGTGATTGAGTATTGGTGAGTTAATGGATGTATTTGTGAGTTGGTTACCTCATGCAGTGATAATGGTGAGGCTGTGTGCATGCTGAGCGGACTGGGCTTCCCATACAGCAACTCTGTCATGGGTGTGGGAGTGGAGGAAGAGTGGGGTGGGGAGATCTGATCGTACATGTTTTTGTCTATCATCTCCTTTATATCCTCAAGGTGCATCCCTATCCTGAAAATGTCTCCCTCCACCAGCCTGCACACACACACACACACACACACACACACACACACACACACACACACACACACACACACACACACACACACACACACACACACACACACACACACACACACAGGCAAACACATGAATGAATGCATAAACATGTGACTGACACATCCACATGAGTGCAATAGTGGGGTCTTTTTTTAACCTGTTTGGGTCAAATGTGCCAGTGTTCCTGGATAGGCCCATGTAGTTCTGCATCTCCAGAGCTCTGTGCTCATCCTTCTTACTGATGTATTTTCTTTCCAACTGGTCCTGAGCCTCCATCATGCTCCTCAAAATCTGACAAATGACAAGTTCACACGCACACATATGTAGAAATAAAAGTGGAAATATACTGCTCTAAAAGTATTATAATGCATATAGGAGACATACAAATGAAATGTTCTATATTGTCTGTGCATTACACTGAAAAACTACATATAAGAGGTAAACAATACTTACCATTTGCTGTTCTGCTGTGCTAAATGACATGTTGCTTACACTCAGTTTTAATTCTTCCACCTGAGTAGGAGAAGGTTTGTTAATGTCTATTTTCATGCTTTATTTATTGGTAGTTAAGTAATATCTGGCATATCGTTCAACTAACCTTCTGCATAAACTGGCTGATGATGTCTCTTAGCTCAGAAGTCATTTGCTCCCCATCACTGGGACACTCTGGATCAGGCTGGCTGGAGGAAGCTTTGTTCAGCTCCTTAATGTTTCTCTTGTGGTTAATTTCTACCTTTTCACCACATATTTCTGAAATGTAGCAACAATGGAGTGGTTCACACCAAATGTAGGCTTATGAGTTCTCATATTTAAAAATTATAGTTTAATTCTAAACTTCCATTACCCACTCCCACTCTGAAATTAGGACAGATAATGGGAATCAATCAGTCAGCTGATACTTCGATCCACCTCACTGGTGTACTTCTTAAAGAAAAAAAACTGGTTGCATAGCTAATTACATGAAATCGTAATGTATAGAGCAAGTGATATTTTGATATAGTTGGGTTGTCTGGTTTACAGTCATTCTTTTTCTCTGAATTAAAGTGCTACAAAAGTGAAGAAGATGTGTGTCACTAGAATGGTGTCATCTGACCCTGTTTGTCTCTATGGAATCCAGTAGCATTTCATTGGTTAATTTGCAGTGGCAGTGAAGCAAAGCGTTGACCTGTCATAATATCAAATGTCAGACACAGAGACGTACCTGATGGGGGAATGTGAGGAGCCAAAGATCCAAGATGGCTTCCCTCACCTAAGTTTCCCTGATCATCATCATCATCATCATCATCATCATCATCATCATCATCATCATCATCACCATAGTCATCAAGCATCAGCTCTGAGGAGGGCTGAGTCTGCCAAAATGTATTAATTAAGTTAATTCATTTTTAACTTTTACCCCATGTTAATTTCTCCAACACCTGGATGGTTTAGATCAATCAAAAAAGTTTTTACTTACGTTGGTTTCAAGTCTCAGTTTGTCTATAAGATTCTCTGCCTCGGCATATTTGGTGAGTAATTTATCATATTCAGCCTAAAGAGATGAGGAACAAAACAAATGTTAATCGACAATCTACTGTTAAGGTCGATTTATGGTTGCTCGACACTTTTGATAAGTGTTGCTCATCAGAAATTATATTTTTTTTCAACAGAAAAAAGTGTTGCTCAACACTTTCCTTTCATGACGCACACCTAAAGAATTTTGCTGTCGTGGTCAAGGTCATATTTTGTCATGCATTGGAGATTGGGTTTTACTAACATTGGAGATTGTAGTTTTCATGGAACTTCTTTATTGATATTTTGGTCTGTAACTTTAAGTAACTTGTAACATCCTTGCCTTGTCTAACATCCTTATCATAATTGAAAAAGATGCGTGACTCACTTCAAAGTGTCAAGCAACCTTCCATAAGTCAGCCTTTACTGTGCAAGCAAAAAAAAAAAAAAAAAAAAAAGTTATGGGCACAGGTGCACTATGAGGAGTAAATCTTAAATCTTCCCACCTGCAGGTGATGCACCAGTGCTGGGGGAGTCTGTTTCTCCAGGTCTTTGAAGACATAGGGCTTCTCTGATGGCTGGATTGAATCCTCCAGGATTTGGCTGATAACCTCTAACATCCCTGGAGAGGACTGGGCTCTGTGCATGGTGCTGGGGACCTGAGGAACTGGTCTGGCTGGACCACTAGGGACTTTAGGGATTTTTACCTTGGGGGCAACCTTGGAGAAGTCAGGGTGTGGGTAATGGACTTTGCCTTGGCCATACTTCATCTCATTGAAGGATCGCACAAGCGGGACTTTCGGAACTGGACCATCCTCTTCAGTCTTTTCTTTACTCACTATATTTAAAGCACTGTTATCACTACTGCCATGTTTTGAGCTTAATGTAATGCTGTCAGTAGCAGCAGAGGTGACACTATCATTTTCTTTTTCCTCTTCTAGACTTGAATTTTTTGATGCATTATTTCTCTTATCATCAGTCCTACTATAGCACAAACTCGGATTAATCTTAGACTCACACGCACGGCTCTCAGAGTAGTTACTATGAATTTCTACACCATTGTGTGCTGGAGCCCAGCTAAAAAGGGTCTCGTCCACACTCTCCAGCAGGGACACTTCGGGCAGAGTCTCTGCCTCGATCAGCCTGCCTGACCGCAGTAACTCTTCCTGAGAGAAGTGTCGCAGCAGCAACTGGTTAATGTCCTGCAGCTGGTTGCCATCAGCAGGTCTAGTACATGATGGGGCTTCCTCTTGACATAAAATTGCTGGTTTCTCAGCATGAGGCTCAACAGGAGCCAAATGTTTCAGGGTATGGCTGCTGTCTCCTGTAGTACATTCATGCAGATCAGACACATCAGGGCTTGCATGAACAGTTTCTCTTCCATCAGACCTCATGTTGCCCTGAGAGCTTCCTGTCTGGTTGAAGTAGGGGCTTCCAAGGTCACCATCATAAGGTAGGTCTTCCTGATCCTCATCACTGGTACTTTGTCCTGGGTCCTGATCCTGCATGGTGTTGGGTCTTTGGGCAGACACATGCAATTTGCTGCTCTTGGTCTTGCTCCCTACCACCCTCTCGCTCTGGCTGCTGACAACACTAGAGTTTGAAGAGGTGTCGTCCAAAGCAGACAGCTCTGCACTCCCTGAAAGAACACCAGTAGAAAAATAATGCCTGATTACAGGGTAACAGTCTTTGCCATAATTCTTTTAAGATTGCCTCCCGTTACCAACGACAGCCCCATAGTACTGTCTGACTTTGCCAACATATGCTGTTACATGTATCATTTGAACTCTTTTGTATTTATATTTGCCCTTTTAAGTTGCTCTTATATTATATGTGGCTTTGTCACATAACATGTAAACAAATAAAAGGAAAAATACATTAGGTTTTCCTTTTACTGTTGCATCATATAGTATGCCACAAAGTCTTCTCCACTGGTTGAATTTAAATGTATTTCCAAGCCTACAATCGCCACTAATGAACTGTTGTGAATCTTTGAGAAGTGTGTGGCTTGTACTACATATATTTTGTAATACAAACTTTGCTACATACGTGTTTAAATCAACATAGAATTATTCACTCAGTGTAAACATTATAAACAAATACAAAGGTGGTGACTCCAGGTCTTACCACTGAGATGGATACTAGCTTCTGATGGAGCAGACTCTGCCTGTGAGAGATGCAAAGCTAAGGAACCCTCCAGATCACTGAAGTGGAGACTTTCGTCCTCACTGAGGTCAACAATGATGCTCTGCTGAATGCACTTTTCCCACAGCACAGTGGGTTTGTCCTCTCCCTGAACGTCCTCGTCAGATTCCTCTGGTTCTCCCTCCATGGACACTTTCTCAGTAACAGAAAATGTTAGGTGGAAGCGCTATTCAACCTTTCTTCACCTGCTGTAAGACAAGGGGGTAAGAAAGGAGGATGGAGCACCTGTTCATCACTTAGCAACGCATCTTGTGAACTGACAACATTGGATCAAAATGTGCTAAGCCGTCAATTATTTAACAATCTATATATTGTGTGGGCAGAGCTTTGCGTGACCTGAGTGTGGAGGGTGTTTGTATGAATGATCATGTGTGTAGATGAAAGAACTTGAGACAGTAGGGAAAAAAGCAATTAGGTTCTTTACTCATATAAAACTAGCAATTAGGGTTGCACTTAATATTATTTTCTTTATCAATTCATCTGTCAATTATTTTCTCAATTAATTGTTTCATAGTTTGGTCCATAAATTGTCAGGGAGTAGTGAAAATGTCAATCACAGTCACAATAACACAATCACAGTCCACAGCTCAAAGATATTTAGTTCACTATCATAGAAAGTAGAATATATAACATAATATATAAGTTGGAATCATAGAACTTGGACATATTTTTATTTTAAAAATAGCTAAAAATTATAATTTGATTACCAAAACAGTTGGTGATCTAATAATCTAATAGTTGGCAACTAATCAATTGATCGAATGGTTGCAGCTCTAGTAGCAATACCACAATATAAAAATATTCAATTACACATAAAAGTCCAGCATTTTAATCTTAATTAAGTAAGAGTTTAAAAGGGTTGTTATAATGTGGCCAAATAGCCCCTGGCAGTGCTATATTATTATAAAAATGATTATATTTGGATATTATTATGAATTAATTAAATGTAAGCAGTATTTTAATGCTGTAGATATTCAAGATTTCTAGGTAAAATTCAAACTATTTATTATACATTTGAGTAATTTAATGTATTAAAAATGCATCATATATTTTGTATATCAAATTATAATCTTACACAGTAATTGGTTAAAGTCAAATAGTGAAGTGAAAAGTACAATATTTTCTTCTAAATTGTAGGAGTATATTATAAAGAAGTAGAAAAATGGAAATACTCAAAGTACAAGCACTTCAAAAATTTCACAGTACTTGAGTAAATGTACTTAGTTACTTTCTGCCTGGTGAGAGAGGTTAATGTGTGCACTGTGTGAAAGCTCTGTTGCATTACCAGAAAGTGATGTAAGCTACTTTACAGCAGACTTTGACCATTCATTTTTGACAATACATACAGAGTCAGTACTGTCAGTCTGACCTACGTTTTACTTATATTGTGATATTAGTAGTGGTGGTGGTAACTTACTCGGGTAATGAACAGGTCCCTCAGCAGTGCCACTGTAGTTTTAAGTTGATCCTATCCACAGCCACGCTCTTACTCTTAATATAATCTTGCTACTAGCTACAGTATTTCTGTTTCTTTCTGTCTTGACATATGGCTTCTCGGACAGATTTGGTTTCTGTGGCATCATTAATATTGTATAAGGCAACCCTGCACGTCTGGACCCGGACTGGACTGGCAGCGTGCAGGCGGGGTCTGGTTGCTTGGTAACGGCGGTGGCTGGACGACGTTTGTTGGCAATATATACAGTCTATGGCAAGAATGAGCCGTTTTGGACAATCAACTTAACACGTACGAAACACTAATGTTTGTGCTTTTATTGTATTGATTGAAATGATCTTCAGCGGTATTTACACTCTCACTTCGTTACACAATACACAGCAGCAGACGAACACGAAGATAAACAGCGTCCAAAACTCAAACGTGAGTAACTGCCAGCCGGCTATCTATCTAAACCACGACAATACGTCATCGGCTATTCTATTCAAAAGCTATTGGTCAGATGACTATTATTCGGGGCGTGGCTATCTTTGAATGGCGTCCTCTGATTGGTCAGTTGGCAAAAAACACAGCGTACAGCAGCAAGGCTTCTCCCCGAAGTTAAATCGAAGTTTAAGAAAAGTTAAAAGGATAATGTAGTGTTAGGCTGGCAATGATATAGCCCTGCTCCCACGTACAACTGTCCACTTTTTAAAGGGAACTACGTTTTCATACTCATGACAGCGTGAATTAAAGTCTTGGAGAATTCACCATTGTTCGAACTGGATCGTCTAACGTAAGTGTCGCAGCTAACACGCTAACTAGCTAATCTTTAGCTAGATGTGATAACGTTACTGCAGTGACTCAGAGAGAATAGGGTTGAATTCACTACCTGAGATTGTTGCTTCAAAATGGTCTTAATGCTACTTTACTAAGAGTTACACAACAGGAAGTCTTTTGTTTACTAACTGCTCCGAGTTTATCGTTCTCAAAGAAGAGTAACATATGTCAGGATGGAGCAATGTGCCCAGTACAGATTAGTCTAAACGTTAATACGTACTGATATGTATCCCAAAATTTGAAAAATTAATGGCTACTGCTTGGTAACACGCCACTGGAAATGTCTATCAGAATCATAATGTTGTAGTATTTTAAGCTCGCTACATGTGTAAGATGTGTTACAATCATTACCAAGTGTATTTTGCATTAAATTACATCATTATGGCCAGTTTCATACCGATTTCATTCCATTTACACTTACATTTTCACTTTCCAGTATTCACATCAAGTGGTTCATATGCTTGTTTAGTAACAGACAGACTTGAAACTGTTCATGGTGATTTTGAAGGCTGTAGTTTGAGTTGATGATGAAATGTATTGTGTAATACAGGGATATGTTACTAATGTTTAAGTTAGGCTGTGTTCACAAAGTGTTACTGTAGGTAGATGTGCCTAATAAACTGGCTACTACTGTGTATGTTTATCACCAGTTGCACTAAATCACCAAGCACACAGTGTGGATTTAATTTGATATCATACTTGCATAACCATGTGAGGCAAAATACACAAACATTCATGCATAAAGTTAAAGAAGCACCTGCTGCAACACCAGCTTATTCAGATGTTAAGTTATTCACACTTTTCCTTGCAGGCTTTCCCGATTTCCTGTTCCTGTGAGGAAGAGTTACCGGTGAGTATCCCTGCACTTATTTAGTTGTTTCATCTCTTTCTTTCTTTTGTTTTGGTGTGCGATTTTTGCTTGCTCATGGTCTAATGCTGAGTGGTGTTTCCATATTTAGATTTTGCTCTCAGATGCAGTAGTCAATTTATCAATGAGCTGTAAGCACAATGAAAATAGATAACGTGTGTGTTAAAGATGAAATCATGTTCTGTTTGTGACTCAAAAAAGAGTCTGTGATTACCTCCTGTGAAGCTGTCATTGAAAAACAAGCTCTTGTTTCCTTTGATGTGCCTCTATTCATGAATCACTTCTCACTGTAACGCGCTAGCCATCAAACACTGTAGCTTTGTGAGCTGGTCAGGTCTCTTGGAAACACACCCATTTGGCACACAATGGTGGAAAAGGCTGCTCGAACACTGGCACACATCAATTGGTAATTATACAAATGTGCAAGAACATGAACAGCGCAGAGTACCAAAGCCCTGGGCTTCAGATTGTGTTATTACTGTTGATGCTTCTGCACCAGCAGGAATAACAGGCTGGGTGAAAAGATTATTATGTTCTTTTTGTCTTTCCATGCAGTTTGATTTAAACACAAGTAGACAACATACATATGGACTTTTATTTGCCAAAGGCTGTTTTTGTTTGTTCAAACATAGATTATGAAGGATACAAGCTCTACTCTATAAATGTGCTTTATCAGCAGCAAAGGTCCTCACACACACACAAGCCTTTGCCCATGTGTTTTAGTGGGTTCTAAAATGCAAAAGAGTTTAGTGTTGAATGTCAACTGACACTCATACTGTGTAGTGTATGGGTAGCCAAGCAGTTGTTTTTGGATGTGGTGTGTATTTTTAAGATTTGTGCTCTTCTTGCAACATGAGCTCAGTGCTGATCTAATAATGGTCACAAAAAAAACCTACCCACCACAGTTCCTCATCCGAAGATATTTTCAGAATCAGGTCGACAATATTTTGACTTTTAAGTAAGCAAAGTAAATATAAAGTAATAATCGTCACAGTTATTATAAGAAGTGATTTTACAAATCAGCATGTTCTGCTTATAAATGATGTTGACAATCAGAGACGGTCCAGTATTTGTAGTAGACATATAGTGACCCATATTATAAAAATTAAACATGCCTTCTGTCTCTGAAAGGGTATTAAATGCACACATGGCTTGTTGGTTATCACCTCTACTTTGTCTTTGTCTGTTTAGCTGCTATTCATTGTAAAGAATGAACCCAGTTTGCAAATATCTTGCCTGCTCTATTTCCCATGCAGAGGGGAGGGGCTGCAGGGCTAAACTTGGGGGACAAGTGGGTGCGGCTAGTATGACCTCATGGAGAAATGAGGTAACAGTTGGCTCTGGTCTCTACTTAATGCAGTTCATCTTATCCATGTAGCTTGCTTATCACTGTCCTTTCCTTTGGTGGAAGTCACGTACACGCAGTAGGTACATGTTTTACTTTTTCTCCTTTTCTAGTGGATTCTGGACTTTTTCAGAGCTGCTTCTTTAATTTTGTGACTTTTTTTTGGCAAATCATGCAAAAGGTTGTTACTGCTTGTTTTCAGTGATCATATATAATTTGCATCTTCACACCTTGCTGATTATATTTTCCCTCTCATCTCTGCTTGCATAGCTGTGACATCAGGTGTTCATACCCTGCTCACCTTGTAGCACCTTTTAGAGCACGTCTCCGAGCCTGGATCAGTTGAGTCACCGTCTTAAGATTGACAACTGATGACCCCGTCCCTCTCGTTCCTGCCCTGCTCTCTCACTTCCTGCCTGCCCCACTTGTGTGCACTGCTGTTTGGTTGGTGTTGCCATGGCACCGCTTGGCCCAGTAAGAGGCTTCACATGCAGCATCTTGTGTTCTCTTCACAGAGGGCCGCTGATGAGAGATTGAGGGGGCAGTGACGCAAAACGCGCAGTATACAAACGCAGCCGTGTGGACTGACGCTCAGGACTCAGCTCTTTCTAACACTCATGGGGTTACCTTCCCCTGTCCACATTCAGCAGAGGGACAATCGCAGACTTGACCAAATTGGGTGACTTTTTGTACGGTTCACCTCCTATTGCCCGCTTCCTTTTGAACAAAGTTTTTTTTTGGCTTTTCTTGTTGGCTCTCAACGCAGCCATTTTTTCGGGAACTAAATTGGGAATGTCACTCATATTATGCACTTCAATGGACACCGGCGGCTCAGTGGTTAGCATGCGAGCTGAGGACCAGTCCTTCAATGTTCGCTACAGGTAGGAATCTCTCCTTTCTCAACTAAAAATTCATCTAAAATATAGTTCAGTTAGTTTTAGAAGTGACAATTAATAAAACATTAATTATTGTTTAAGAGAAAAACATGGTCTTTATGCTCTATATTATTGCTTGTTACATAAAATGTGTCAGTGCCAGGTAACAGATGAGGTATTGATTTATTTGGCGTTGACTTGTTGAGGAAATAAACAGTATTGAGTGAAATACAGGCTTGACAATGGACGCCTAAGTTGAATTATAGAGTGGGAGTCCCTTTTTCACAGTGCTTCCTGTGAGTTTGTTGACTGAAGGCAGGTGAGTTTCCCAAAAAGGCGCCAGCCAGCTGTCCCTACGTTCCCAGGTGAAGAGCTCTGGCAGCAGGTGTGACTGCTCTAGCTACCTTCAATATTTAACAAGCCCTGAAAAATTTATCAGTGCCTGCTGCGTTTATTGCTACATGTGGGTGCAGATTAAGTGGATGGAGTAGGTGTATGCTTGGTGGTAGGATATCTGGGTTTTTTTTCTTGTTGTCCCATGAATACTACTGTCAGGATGGTATTTCTCAATGAGCTGATTCCATTAGACATTACTACAGACTCGGCTTGAGTCCGGCACGTCTAATAAAGCTACTTAGCCCTCACTTGCTCTGTAATCTGTCGGGTGCACACACTCGACAGCCAATAAGCTCAGGTGACCAGGTTAGAGGACAGAGCTTGACTGAAAGAAAAGCAGATTAGCTGAGAAAATACTGATTCAGCAGTTTTCCTGCTGCCTGGCATTTGGGGTTAATGCTGTGACAACATCACACGGGTCTCCTTGAAGGTTCTCCAACGTGCAGTGTTAAATATCTCTGACGTCAGAGGACTGATGGCTTTTATGTCAATGGATGTGAACGCTATTTTTTTAACCTGTTTTTTAGACTTAAATGAACACCAAACAAGATTTTCATCATTTTTTAGTATAGGCTACTGAGTTGGTCTGAGGTAATTTCTCCATGCTTCAGAGAAAGAGAAGGAGCTGCAGTCTGGAAGTTTTTCCAGTGGAAAACTCATTAGATGCCTCTCAGATGCTCCATGTGCTGCTGTTGTTGTAAGACAAGAAAGGCCGGCAGGTAGGCTAGTATTTACCACAGGTATAGTGTTGGAAGGTTTGTTGTTTCTCTTTGTTTTCAACAAAGATACAGTTCTTCTCATTTAAGGTCTAAGACCTTATGATTACATGGGCTTTATGAACCATTCAGGACACCATGTTTGCCTTTGTTAATTATAGTCTGCTGAATAAAGAAACAGACTACATTGTTCAGTGTTTTTGTGTAATTTTAGTATCACATCATAGACCATTTAAGCTATGTTTGGGTTAATTTTTTCAAACAAAATGTTGGGTGGTTCACAGGAGGAAAGCTTGAGGTAAACAAACTGAAAATACTTTGTGCTGGTTTCCTGATAAAACAAAAGTTGGCAGATTTACAGCTTTTGCTTTGCATATATACGCTGCTTAATCTGAAGTTAATCCATCTGCAGATAAGTCGCCAGCCATTGTCTGACAGTCCTTTTTATCTGGCCTGCCTGAGGCTAACTCGTTTGTAAGCCCACAATGCTTTATCGGTTGTCTTACAGGACGTACTTCAAATTGCGTGTAAAAATCACGTCCTTTATTTTCTGTATATTGATTTCCTACACTATAGGAAGCTATTTACTGCATCATTTTGATTTCAGAATGTGTTGAAACATAACCAACCATATCAACAGGTACATTATGTTAAGAAGGAAAACCTTGCTTTAATGCCATATTGTCAGAATTTCAAGATAATGTGAATTTGATTGTTCCTTATGTTAAAAAAAATGGATTTTGAGTTGGTGGAGCATCTGTGAACAAACCAACAAGAAAGTGTTTCAAAGCAGGGACTGCCCAGCAGACTGAACTGACAGGAATACAAATTTCTGCAAGTCCATTTTCTGTGGTCATGACTGGAAACTAATGTTAACATGAAAAGAAGGACTTTCATGTAAAACTCAATAGCATGCTTTTACTCTGCAGCCTAATAAATGGGAGTTATGAACATTTCAGCCCAGTTTTAACTTCATTTTACTGTAAAAGAAACCCACTAGACTTTCTGAGGCATGTCAAAAGGATGTGAGATCTACCATAACAAACAAACCCCAGTTGGAGCCATTGTTCTCTGTGGGTGGAAGGAAGTAGCTAAACAACATTCCCTGTCGAAGGTTTTAGCTTTGAAAGAGGTTGTTGGCCAGTCGGGAGCGAGGTCCGTTCAGTTGTCTTTAGGTTGCAGCTAATGACGATTCAGTTTACTACAACTTTGGACCTTAGTTTTGGTCCTAAATGCAGCACTTTTGAGCTGCTCATGGTGCTCAGTACAGTTTTTCATGAGGTTTAGTCGTTTCAAACAGCAGACCAGATCTGTGTTTAACTCTTGAGTCTTCTCCTGCTCGCTGTAGGATGGAGGTGTCCTGCTTGGAGTTGGCGCTGGAAGGTGAGCGTCTCTGTAAGGTGGGCGACTACAGAGCTGGCGTCTCCTTCTTTGAAGCTGCCATCCAAGTGGGTACAGAGGACCTGCAGGTGCTCAGCGCCATCTACAGCCAGCTGGGCAATGCTTACTTCCATCTGAATGACTACGCCAAGGCCCTGGAGTTTCACCGGCATGACCTCACCTTGACCAGGTTGGACCTTTACAAGAACCCACACAACTCTGGTAACAAGTCAATACTGACCTTTATTTTTTTTCCTAACATAATATTTGTTACATAGGACCATTGGAGACCTGCTTGGAGAAGCCAAAGCCAGCGGGAACCTTGGAAACACATTGAAGGTGCTGGGGCGGTTTGACGAGGCTGTGGTTTGCTGTCAGAGGCACTTGGACATAGCGAGGGACATTAATGACAAGGTGAGGCAGCTGCAGTGGTAGCTTTATTAACCTTTTGTAAAATAGACCATGTATTTTGGTTAAATAAATTAGCTGAATGTGAGGTATATTTTTTTTTCTGGATTTGTGTCAGGTGGGTCAGGCAAGAGCTCTGTACAACTTTGGGAACGTGTACCATGCTAAAGGCAAAAGTATTTGTTGGAGCGGAGCTGAGCCTGGAGATTTCCCAGAAGAGGTCATGATGGCTCTGAGACAGGCAGCTGAGTATTATGAGTAAGTCACTGAGTGTGTGTTTTAACCATATAAACCTGCATTATACAATACTTGACTGGGCTGCAACTTAATATTTCCATGATTGCTTTATCTGTGTATTACTTTGTTAATTAATCATTTGGCTTTTAAATATCAGAAAACAGTAAAAAAATAGCCATCACAAGTTCATTTAGCCCAATGTAACATCTTGAAATGTCTTGTTTTGTCTGACCAGCAGTAAAAAAAAAAATATATATTTGAATTTACTGGAAATGGAAGATTACATTTGAGAACCTGGAACAGTCAGATATTTGGCATATTTGCCTAAAAATGACAATTACTGAATAATCAATTAATCAATCATTGCAGCTCTACTTATTAATGATACATTGCTTGCAGCTAACCAGCCAACTATTATATCGGATTTCTTTATCAGGGAGCTAGTTGCTCTCTGATCATTAGATCATATGTTTGTTTTTGTTTTTTTAGGGCAAACTTGGCATTAGTGAAGGAGCTTGGAGATCGAGCTGCCCAGGGTCGAACCTATGGTAACCTAGGCAACACCCACTACTTACTGGGAAACTTTCGCAGAGCTGTGGATTCTCATGAGCAGGTGAGGGGAAACCCTAAAAATCCTTTGTTCACTATGACACCATAGACAAGCTTAATAAGCAGGACTCACTGACGACCTTCCTGTAATTACAGCGATTCTAAAGAAATGGTAAAATGCAATTCTGTTTCTTTGTTCAGCGCCTGCTCATAGCAAAGGAGTTTGGTGACCGTTCAGCAGAGAGGCGGGCTTACTGCAACCTGGGAAATGCCTATATCTTTTTGGGGGATTTTGAAGTGGCAGCTGAACATTACAAGTAAGCCAGCCTCTTCAGGCTTCATCACCGCCATCACACTAACTAGGCCAAAAAAAGATGTTTGGTCACTTTGCATGCTTGAAAGCCATCTTTTTCGACACGTGAAACAAAAAAAAGAGAAATATATTGGTGCATCTGTACACGTAGGATCTTATTTAGCAGGCAGTGTGCAGAATAAGTAAGAAAATATTGTAACTGGTATGACTTATCTAAGAAGACATGAAGTTATGCACTCTGCTTTATCATATTTCTTTTTCTTCTTACTGTTGCCAAGATTTAAAAGATGGGTGTGGTGTTACATAATCATCTTTGTTGAAAGACAAATTGTTGCACCACCATAAATGAAGCTTCCCTTGTGTGTGACATGACATGTGCTTTAGTGTATAAAATGTTGCCAGATTCCTGGGAAAGACGGCCTTTGTTATAGGAAGCCAGAGGCAAATACTGAGGCCTCACTGCAGTATTTTAAAACAGCTTGTCTGTGTGTTTCTCAGGAGGACACTACAGCTGGCGAGGCAGCTGAAGGATCGAGCTGTGGAGGCCCAGGCCTGCTACAGTCTGGGCAATACCTACACACTACTCCAGGACTACGAGAGAGCCATAGACTACCACCTCAAACACCTGATCATAGCCCAAGACCTCAATGACCGGTACCGACACACACACACAGCACACACTCACAATTGGCAGAATTGATGCAGGTGTTTACTACATTTTGACTATGCCCTATACATAACAGTCAAATGTGTTTTTGTTTCGTAGGATTGGGGAGGGCCGTGCATGCTGGAGCCTGGGAAATGCTCACACTGCGCTGGGGAACCATGACCAGGCAATGCACTTTGCTGAGAAACACCTAGAAATCTGCAAAGAGGTACACAAAATGATTGAAAGCTATATAAATTTCCTCTCACTCGAATATTCTATGTAGTTTCACTTTGAAAACTTAACAAAAACAGGTTAAGAAATCATTCAGTTGTAAAATTGTGTGTGTGTTGTTTCCTCCAGACTGGAGATAGGAGTGGGGAGCTGACGGCTCGTATGAACGTGTCTGATCTCCAGATGGTGCTGGGTCTGAGTTATAGCACAAATAACTCCACTTTTTCAGAAAATAAAGACACAGACTACAACGTGCATGGTAAAAAAAAATCCTGAATTCTGTTGTTAGAAGTTATTTAAGACTTTAAACAGTGCAGTATGTGTAACAGGTGGTAATACTGTTTGTTATAGGAGCAAGGCCCAGGATGAGCAGAAGACACAGCATGGAGAACCTGGAGCTGATGAAACTTACACCAGATAAGATGAATGTAAGAACTGCTCTGCTTCATATTGTATTTCCTCTCCGCTTCTTTGTGCACTGAGGTGACTAATTCATTCCTGTGTGACGAAGGGTCAGAAATGGAACAGTGATATTCTGACCAAACAGTCCAAACCCTCCCTGATCAAGAGCACCTCGAAGTTGTTCTTTGTCAGCCGTTTACGAGGGAAGAAGTACAAGTCTGGTGGCTCCAGTAAGGTCCTCCAGGACACCAGCAACACCCTGGATACCAACCAGACAGCTGCACAAGGACCACAGAAGGTAGCAGATAACCACACATACACACACTCATGTCTCTTTCAGTCTTTACAGCTTTTATCAAACAATATATTTTCTTTCATTAGCGACTCAGTCCTGACATGCTCGGAGACGAGGGCTTCTTTGATCTACTCAGCCGTTTTCAGAGCAACCGTATGGATGACCAGCGCTGTTCAATACAGGATAAAGGCAGCAGGTTATCATTAAACAGTGGACCAGAGTCACCTCCCAGATCCATCAGGAAATGTAAGTCCATTCATTCACATAGAAAATTCAACTCATCGCCACAATAAAAGTTAACGCTGAAACTGATTTTCTTTGTCTTCTTCTGCCTCTTCTTTGATCCTCTGACTATGTAGCTGCGTCCGAGTCTGCCAACGTCTCAAGTGCCCAGGGCCGCCGTTTGGAGGAGTCGTCTGCAGCAGGGGGAAGCCTGCCCGGCCTCAGAGTCAATCAAAACAGCAACCAGGCCGTGCTCAGCCACCTGATGGCCAACGCTGACAACGCAGAGCCCGACGACGACTTCTTTGATATGCTTGTCAAGTGCCAGGTGGGCCATACCTGCGTTTTTACCACATATTCAGAGCCTAAGCAAAAAGGCTGATTGAGTCGGTGCAGCACATTTAACACGTCTCATTCATTGTAATGTGCCTTCAGCTTTAACCAGATCTCAAACAAACTCTCATGACCTCCTTTCTTGTCCTTCACCAGGGGTCACGTTTGGATGACCAGCGCTGTGCACCTCCCCCTCCTCCAGTCCGTGGGCCCACTGTACCAGATGAGGACTTCTTCAGCCTCATAATGCGCTCTCAGGCCAAACGAATGGACGAGCAACGCGTCACCCTGCCGTCTGCAGCGAACGCTTCCGCACGACCCAGCTCCAACTGAACTAAGCACTAAAGGGACATACAGGTGTTTTTATTTCAAATGTCATGAAGGTGTGGACAGCGTTGTGATTAACCAGTGAGATGGTCACTCCTAAGAAAGTTGTATGTCTCTACATTTGTCCTTTTGGACAGAACAAAGCACTGTCAGCCTTGTATATAGTGTACAAAATAGAAAACTCTCAAATTTCAAACTTTCCTCGCACAAGTTGCACAACACCCACAAAATCTCAGTGGTAATCAGGGATTGTCAGTGTTGTTTGTTTTTTTAAACATTGTTTTCATGAATTCTTTTCACACCGTGTATTTTTCAATACACAACTGCAGTTTGTATTTATTGTACTTTTTATTCTTTCAACTGCCGTCCAACCACCTTCAACTAATAAGAAATGTGGTGTCTGCGTCAATGTGGACACAGGTACAGCGCATTCTGTATTTTGTATATATGTGAGGTTTTTGTTTGATTTAAGACTTAAGAAGACAGTAAATTTGCAAAAAGCTATTTTAAGCTGTAACTGTTTGATAAAATAATGAATTTAACCCGTGTACAGCTCTTATACTCTTTTGTACTAATTGTTTTGAGTGCGGTCAGAGGAATAAAACCTCTCGTGTACGCATTTTGTTTAGACCTTTTTAAATATTCTAAGTAAACTGTTCATTTCAACAAAACATACAGCTTGTGTAAAAGACACTTTATTGAACATACCAGCAGACTCATTCAGTAAGCTTGAATTAATTTGTCACTTTTAAAAACAAGAATTAGAAAGGCTTGATACGAGAGCCACTAGCATTTCAAAAACATACTAATAACTGTACATACATAAACACAACTGAAATAAATACATCTAGGTACGCATTATTTTGGCCTTATTTGTTAAAATAATATACTATACATAAGCATAAAAACTTAAATATGCATCTTTGAAAGTAAATCAAGAGAATAAAACATTGTTAGAAGAACAAAGTGCGCATGTAAAATACAAGAAAAGAAGACAATGCAAATGCCCCAAATACTGGTTTTAAATATCTAAACAACCCGTGCTTCCATTCAGATTCATTGTGCATATGGTTAGACCCTTTTTATGGGCAAAGACTGCCACCTACTGTTGTTACATTACCACAGTGGGAGACAAACCAAAGCTTTTGAACACTGAAAAATCCTAAACTGAATGCTAGAGCTTTCAACCAAAAATTACATGTGTATTTCCCTTTGATGCTGACATAATAACACTCTTCCATTGCAAGCAAGCCATTGCAAGACACTGTAACAGCTTCAGCGCAAAAACACTGATTTTCAAATTTAAAATGCACAAGCTAATTTACACATTTGGAGTTGCAGTGATGCAGTGGATACAGTAACATGAGACATCAGTACATCCCGTGGGGAAGCAACAGCTGACTGATGGACAGATCACAGCTCACTACTGACACACTGAAAATTTTACGTTTTACACTATAAATTCAACTCATGTTTTCCCCCAAACAATAGCAGCATAACACCAGCTGTAAGAAAATAAAATGCAAAAGAAGAAGGAATGTACGATTTAACAAAATTTGATCTTTGTAAAATGATCTATATTTACTTTTTTTAAGAACATTTTTGTTATGGAAACTCAAGAAAGGCACCGTCATGAGCAAAGCACTCTGTCCTGTCTATCCTCGACAACTCTTCAGTGAAAGAACATGCGGCGGCTAACCAGTGTGTGCAGGAAGTGAGAATGAGATGCCACCAAGTGGATTAAAGGATGAAGTGATGAGTGACAATAAGGAATTATCCTGCCGTTTTACCCTCAAGATGACAACGATAAGTGTGATCGATGTGGTTTGAGAGCTGTAAAGAAAAAAGAGAACGTGTAGTGTGTGCTTCTGATGTGTTTGAATCCATTTGATTTCCTACAGACAGGAAAGAAAAGGCTCATTCATCTGTTTGTGTGGTTTCTTTTGTTTGTGACCATTTGCGTCGAGTGTGTTATAAGGGTGTGACAGAGTTGGTGATGCAGGAGGAATAGTGTTTTTTGAGGGGGAATGTGTCTCTCAAATTAAATAACTGTTTGTGTGTGTAGTTTTTCATAAGCTACTTTTGGGGACAAGTTTCAGACTAAAGAACAGTTAATTGGTGACAGATTGTCCAATTGGGGATAAAAGCAGCATCCCCAATTGGGAAAAATCTGATTTTTTTTGGTTAAGTAGTTATGGTCAGGTTGGTGTAGGTCTCCAGGAAATTAATGCAAATCAATGTGAAGTCCCCAAAAGTGACCATGATATGACGTGTGTGTGTGTGTGTGTGTGTGTGTGTGTGTGTGTGTGTGTGTGTGTGTGTGTGTGTGTGTGTGTGTGTGTGTGTGTGTGTGTGTGTGTGTGTGTGTGTGTGTGTGTGTGTGTGTGTGTGTGTGTGTGTGTGTGTGTGTGTGTGTGTGTGTGTGTTTGTTTGTTTGTTTGTATCATGGATTGTGTGTCCAGAGTGTGACAGTGCGGTCGGCAGAAGATGAGAGGAAAGATAGGTCTTGTGTGTGCCATCGACACTGTATCACCTTGTCGCCGTGCTCTCCCACCACGGTCAGAGGCAACTGCTTGGTCAAGTCACCTATACACACATAGAGGAAACTTATTCAAAATCATGACACACACTTACTGGAGGCAAAACTACTTCCCACATAAGATAAAAGATGAAGATATTTTTTATTGATGTGGGGCTCCACTCACATCAGTCACAATAACCTGCAGCAACATTTCTCTTAGTTTGATATTCATGATAACAGACACGTGGAGTTCTGTTAGAAATGCTGATGTTAATGTTTGTAATGTTCTAAAGGGCAAGTCTGATGATATTCAATATTTCTCTTACTGTCAACAAATGCCAGGCAAAGACCAAAACCAAGAATGACATGGTCCTACGAAGTGCACCAAATCCACAGCTTAAAATAGTCCCCCCACGATATTGAACTATATATTTGTGACACTTGAAACTTTAAAGATTTACAGCTTTAGTAGGATTTAGTAGGATTGAATGGGTTTGGATCAAAGTGCCACAGTGTAGGGAAGTTGGAAGGCATTAAGACACAGACTATAGCTATGTTGGGTTTTGCTCGTTTATGGGATTTGCTGACAATAACAAAAATATCACCAGATTTATATTTAAATAATACAGTAGATCAGTAATCCCAGAAATACACAGTATGAGCCAGAAGGACGCTTGAAGCAAATTCTCTTCTGCTTATCTTTAAAGACTAAAAGCTTGGGGAAAACTTTCTTCATTGTAGGTACAGAAATAATGTGCACATAGAGCAGGCAGATCCATTCATAGCAACAATCTGCTTAGGTGAAGTGAACTCTGAAGACCAAACCATGCGTATTGCAGCAAAATGTTTCTTTGATGCTAAATGTTTTTGCATATAAAACACTTACAGTAGCTGCACCTCAGGGCAAGCCACAGAATGCAGAGTGTAAGCAGAAGATCAATTGAAGAGCTTTAAATCTACTGTACCTGCAGACTAATTTACTTTGCAGCTGACATAATGAAATGCCATAAAGATGTGCAAGTTGCAGTGCCTGCCTGCATAGCAAATGTTATCAGGTCTCCAAAAAGTACGTGACTGTAAACACACAAGCATGACCAATTGCATATCTACAGTCACAGTAAAATGGGAAACCCCTGGTGAATAAAGGCCAGAAAAATGAAAATTAAGGGCAGCACTGTTCATTACCAGAGTGGAAATATGTGAGCTTTTATCTGTCAGCAGGTTAGACGTACCTTGGAGGTTGGTGACCATGACCTTTGTGTCGTAGGAGCCGGTGAGCAGGTAGTGAGCTCCAGGAGAGAACCTGACAGACCGCACATCGCTGCCGTGCGGTCGATACACTTGCACGATGCGTCCTCCTCTTATGTCATACAGCATGCAAGCGCTGTCTTCCTGTCCTGTTGCTAAGAGACGACCGCTAGGATCGACTGCTACCGAGGCGACAGGACTGCCTGTGGAGTGAAGAAGAAAAGTGTGACTGTGAAAACCAGCACAAGATACCAGTAAAGCTAGCAAGAGATTTATTGTTTTCCAATGGAGAGGCACCGGCACATTATGGGAGTGGTGCTACTTCCGGTGTAAAACATTGCAAACATGGTGAAGTGAAACTTGTGATGCACGCATGAACCATACCTGAGCCATGGAAAGCAGTTCCCACTACTCGCACACAGCTGGGCACCCTGAGGTCCCAGAAACGCACCGTCTTGTCTTGGGAGCCAGAGGCGATCATCCAGCCTCCCCACGTATAAAGAGACAGAATGTGACCTGGACACAAAACCCACAAATCAGATTTCTCCCCACTCACGGCAGAAGACACCTTTAGGGTTGAGAGGTCAGGAAAGCAGGTGCATGCAGCAGTCAGGGTACCTGTGTGTCCGCTGAGGGCATGCAGGCCCTGTCCTCTCTGACAGTCGGTGGTGTAGATGTTACAGTCTCCTGCTCCAGCACTGATCAAGATGGCTCCTCCGCTTTCTGGACCCTCCATGAAGGCCAGGTCTCTGATGGTGCCGTCGTGCATGCTGAACTCCAAGTCTGGGCCTAGAATGAGCATATTATACCCTCTTAATGTGTGCTCACACCATCACAGAACAGTATTGCACCGTTTTCATGCAGAGTAGGCTGACCTGTGGCGTTGCAGGTCTCTGCACTGAAAGGTAGGACTTTAACATATTTGTCATTAGAGCCTGTCGCCAGCAGCTGCCCACAGTGGCTCCAGGCCACACAGTAGATGGAACCTTTGTGGTGTTTATTCCTCTTGAAGCGGACGACTGGCTGCTTCGTTGGACTCGATCTATCGAGGGCAGAAAAGGCGGAGATGAGAAAAATAAATTAGCAAAGGGAAGAAACAAGCAGTGGCAGATTAGATGAGTAAAACAGGCAGACTGTGGCAAATAAAAACTAATTGGCTACGGTTGTAAAAGCAGCTGGGTAAATTGTGGGTCACAAATTAGATTAGATGGTTTGTATAGTACTGCTGTATACAGGAAAGCTCTGCGTATTATTAATGACACTGAACAATCTCCTATATTCTGAATTTGAGTTAATGCCTTCTGGTCGATGTTACAGGACACCTCTAGTCAAAAATATATACAAAGGATCCTTCGTTTGATTATTATCGAGGGACAATAAAGTTATATTCTATTCTATTTTATCATTTTCCGAAATTAGAAAACTACAGTTACAGATTGAGTTCTTTTATGTTGTCAATTTATGAATACAAAAGTTACAAAGCTACGGCATGCTAGCTTAACACAAGAAGGATCAAAACAAGGTCTAAACATCTGCAGTTTTAGATTCTTTGCAATCAAACAGTTTACTGTGTAAACTTTCAGTCACCAGATCTTCACCAGAGCCCTACAGCATCAGAGCTTGTGAGGTGAAGAAGTCTAATTTACCATCAACATGAAAAAGCAAACAAAAGTACACTTCTATCTCCTTAAAGTCAAAAATGTTTTTCTTTTCTCTTTCCTCTCTTTTATTTCTATCCTGTTGTTGATAAGAAAAACACAAAAATGTTGCCATCATTTTTCAGGCTGATTGCTCAGGTGTTACCTTGCTTCCGGTGTTTCTGGATAAGCACAGACACGTAGCGTTTTGGAGTTGGACCCCACAGCGTAGAGCGCTCCAGACGGGTGAAAAGCAACGGCCCGAACAGCCTGAGTATCTTCTAGAGAGTGCACTGGCACAAACAGGCTTTTTGGTTTGTCATCCTATTAAAGAAAACACACCCACAAGCACACAGAGTACATGCAATTAGCAGAATAATCTACCCTGATTTCCTTTACCATATGACATATCTACTGTCATGATGCTTGTTATAATCTGCTTAATCAAATGAGAATTACTCTTGATCATCCAACACTATGACAGAAACAAGGAAATGTGCTCAACATTAAAATTAGATCTGTTAATTTCAGAGAGGGCTGGATAACACTTATTTCTGCTGAATACCAGAATGTAACAGTGACAGTAATAACAGATGAAATGTGAGACGATGAGTGACAATCAGGAACAAACTATCCTTGCAAAACAGTGGATGAGCAAAAATAGTTCCAGGATTATTACTCAGCACAGTGAAACACTGACAAGTATTATTAGACAAATTATTTACAGCACATATGACAGAATAATTGTTTGAAGGTTATTTTTGCTGTGGCTTTGTGGCTGCTGTGATGATACGTTTGTGTGCATCCCCACCTCTTTACTCCGGGTTAAGGAGCCTGGAGAGTCACCTTGTTCACCTTCTTTGTGTTTCTTCTCACTGAAAACAAACACAAAACAAAGTTATCATCTAATTCAGCCCTACATCCAATCCCACTATGAAAACAAAGAAGTCACATCTACCTCTCGGAGACGACAGGGGACTCGTTTGGGGGTGGGACTGCGCGGCCTCCCACGGGGCGCTCTGGGGTGCTGCTGAGCACCCCTCCCCCTTGGGTGCTGTTCTTCTCCGGGGTCACAGATGGAGAGTTATTATTGTCCTCAGATGGGGCTGTGCTCGCGTTGCCGTTGCACTGCTGAGCCAGAGACTTCACCTCCTCTCCTAAATTCTCCATCCCCACATTTAATTCCTCCAGCTTCTGGATGGACCTGAAGGACCCCACACACAATCATTAAAAACATCTCAATAACTGTTTTTTTCCTTTTCATATTTCTTACTTTCTTAACCTTTTTTGTACTTTTAAGCCATCAGGAAAAGGAGGAAAGCTACTTCACATTTCAATTTTGCCTCCAGACTGTAGTAGACAAGCTAGTTAAATCTAGTTAAAACTATAAAGGGCAGAGGACAAAAGAAAACTGAATGATGTCATTATGCACAACTAGCCTTGTGAATAATGCAGAGGATACAGAGACAGGGAGAGGGGGGACTGGAAGGAACTCTCAAGGCGACAAAATCAAAGAGCTTTTGTCCTGATGACAGAGCAAATAAAAAACAATCAAATTCCCCACATTATTTTTGTCATGGAATCAAATCTAAATATACTTTTCTGGTGGTTTTAGAGCATGCTTATCTTGCAACGCTCTTTCAGAGAGGTGCTATTTCTATAGGAGACAACTGTCCAAAACCACAGATGGTACAGTGTGGACTGGAGGTGGGTTTTGGGGGAGGTGTGTTTTATTGTGTGGAAACCCCATGAGATTCATCATTATCAGGGCGTTAACATGTATAACACCTCTGACAGCTGCTGCTCTATTGTATGACCGTATTAAAAGCCATGCAGTAATTAGCAAGCTTGATTCAGGAGAGCTAAACCAGAACTACGCTGACACAGCAGTCCACCATGTGACTTGACAGTTGACTACATGTTACTGATGATGTGCTCCCTGTCTGGCATGGATCATTTAAGTTTCTATTGTGGTGTTTTTACCTGTTGAGGAACTTCTCTGTGAGGCTGTGCTGCATTTCGCTGGGCGGAGGGTCCTGCTGCACCCCTCCCTCCAGCAACATCTGCTGATACATCTGCCTCTGCTGCTGTTTCTGCTCCAGGTGCTGCTGCACACGAAGACGCTGGCGATAATATTCCTCATACTTCTCTGTAGAGTCCCGAAGCTGAGGATTGAACAGAAGTTGTTCATGTATTATGCACATAAAAAAGAAAACATGGAATATATTTGAACGTTGTATTGTACATAGGTCTTATTAGTCATTTGTGAATTTAACCTACTGTTGCATTAATTCTAAATAAGCATGTTATGTCACTTTGTATAAGTGAGTCAGTTAAATTACCGAATATATGAAGATTGGTCTGTACAAATGAGGCTAACATCTGAACAAGGCCAGAACCAGCTCCTATTAACACTATTCAATGGCAGCATTGACAGAAGATGAACCCAGATCCACACCATTCTTCTGCCAGTTCAGGTATTTGAGAAGGAAAAAGGCTGAGACTGAGAGCTGAGGGCAGGTCATTTCCCCCCTCTGCTCTTTGCTTCCTGTCTGGACTATCTGATAGGAACAGATCTATGTTTGTGGAGGGGAGAGAAACTGGCACTGTGCCAGCTCTGGAGAGGGGAAGGAGGCTAGAGAGGAAAACAAGAAAGAGAGGGGAGGAGTGTGACAGTGAGGACACGGAGGCCCCTAAGTCTGCTTCTGTTTCTGGCCTCTTTATGTGTCTCCAGGGTGACGGAAAAGGCAGAGTTTTTACCAGTTTTTAATTCCCATCATAATCACATAACATATAATCACTAGATTATGAAACATGAACTTTTAATTAGCAATTTTCTTTGACAAATTGGGTGTTACTAATTCAACATTTGTGTCTATAAGCATTAATTAATTAATAAATGCCCTGAGGAGTTTTCTTTTAAATAAACAAAAGCAATGTTAAAATTCACACCACATGCGTGCATCCTAGGAGGTGCAAAAAACATGTTATTGTATTCCCTTCCTCTTAAAGTTCTTTAAAAAACTATTTTTTGAAAACTTTAAATTGCATACATTGTTTACATCCACGTTTGCTATCCTGCAGTCTTCTTCTTTCCTGCTTTTGTTAGTGTACTGCTACGCTTTTCTCCACATTACCACCACAAACTGTCAATCAGCTGGTGTAGCTTGAAACTGGCTTATATAAGTAGGTTCTTGTTCTGTTTGTTCTCTTGTACACGCACAAGGCTATATTCACACTGTTCCACTGATCTACATGAAGCAGTACTGTCCCAAGAAACAAAAAAATACGGCGAGCAAAAGCAGGGAAGAAGACTGCAAGCATGTCAGCATGGATGTAAACAATGCAGGTTTAAAATGTTTAAAGACCGATTTTCAGTGAGCACAGAGCAACTTTTCCTGCAGTAGACACATTTGAAAACAGCCTTCTAGTTTCAAACTCTGCACATACATCATTGTGCACAGCAAAGCTCAAACATCCAACTGAAGGAACAAGAAGAAAAACACATCTTTTGGGTGGACGCAAACTCATGTTTTCTTTCTTTCTAATTCTTTATAAGGAAGGAAATGCATGTAACATGTTTGTTAGGCCTCAAGGGAAAACAATGCGTGTTGGTGGGTAACACTGATTGTCAAGAACCAAAAAACTCCACAGGACTCCCTCAGTAAAAAAAAGAAAAAAACAACAACTTAGTAGCCATGTCATTCTTAACTGAGCTTGAGTCACTGTCAAACATGTTGGAGGAAGATGACTCAGACTCATCACACTGCAAAGATTCCTCAGAACCAGCCTATATTTAGACATTCACTGTAAGCACAGCCCATCAAAGGAAGAAAACAATGTAGGGATATGAAAAGAATAAGTTATGTGTGACATACAACAAGTCTAACAAGGTCAGCTGTGTTTGAGATTTACCTCGTTTCTGTCAGCAGAGCCAGCTGAAGGTGCATCCTCTCCCGGAGCTGAGGCAGGACGCACGTTTTGAGCTCCACCTGAACTCATCATCTTATCCACAGGTGTTTCTGTCCTTGAGCTTCACACAGAAAACCAAAAAAGGACCAAAAAAAGCAAAAGAGGAGTGTTGTGCCTCTGTGATCATAAGCATTACTAAAACATTTGAGCAGGTGATGCATAAAACCAAAGTCCTTACCTTTCAGGGGATTCCTCAAAGATGCTGTGGCAGTCGGAGCTCTCCATCATGAGACTCCTGCTCAGGCTCTGCCCGCCAGCTCCAGGGTAGTGGAAGTTGGCAAATGAGTGGGACATGGGAGAGACCCCTTTGCCCGGCGCACTCTCCCCTCCGCTTGCTCTCTTATCCTGGCCAGACAGCCCATAAGACAACCCATCCAATGCTGGATTCAAGGAGCGCGACATGTAGGTGTCGGCAGACTGGGGGCGTCGCAGGGGGGAGGAGGGGTACGGAGACAATTTGCTGATGAGTGGGGTGAGGAGGTCAGCGTAGCCGGTCTTTGCCGGTTTGACCAGGCGGTCCACGTGGATGTTGAGTTGCTTCTGTTCGAATGCGCAGGAGAAGACACTTTGGGAGAGGTTCTGCATCCAGGAGAGCAGGGACAAATCCAGGTCATCACAGCCGTTACCACACAACATGTCAACACCCAGGAGAACCTCACTCTCTGTGATCTCCTCACCTGTTGCCTTGCTCTGCAAAATGAACAATAACAACACATTTTATTTATTTACTTTATTTTTGATACAATTAATCCGCCAACCCCCTCTGTATTACAGAGTTAGAGGCACAACCTACTTTTGGAGCTCAACTGATTTACAGTACCAGTCAAAAGTCTGGACACACTTTCTCATTTCAGGGAATATGAAGGTGTGTCCAAACTGTTGACTGGTGGTTTAGTTTTAGAAGTTCAAACCTGGCAGAACTCCACGCAGCACTCATAGAGGACTCCCTTGAGAGCCAGCTGGAAAAGTCGATCCCTGCTAGCTTTGAATCCGGCCTCACTAAGCTTCCTGTCTGCGGGGATGAACTCTGCCACCATGGTGCAGGCATCTTCAAAACACTGCACTCTGGCTGTGCTTGGGTTCCAGTCCTGCAGGACATCAGCAGAGCAATAAGAACTTAACATAGTACATGCCAAACACACAGGGGCAAACATTTCAACAACATATACTGAGTTATCCATTGGTCTTGTAAAACTGTTATTATAAGTAGCAGAGAATTAAAAGTAGATGATTTGAGTCACAGCAGAGTGTTAAAAAGAGTAAAATTGAAAAATCCTTCTCTATTCTTAACTACTGAAATATTTCAGCTCCATATAATTTAAATCCTTTACCTTAAACTCAGCATGGTTTGTGAGGCGAGGCAGGGTGAGGAGCAGACACAGTTTACTATAGTCGTCTTTAGAGGGACAGAACTCCTCCAGGGCATGGAGACACTTGACTGCTTCCTGCATGGTGAACTCCAACTGAAAAACACAGCAGATATTTCTGACTGTAACATATGATTGAGTAGAAGTTTCTCTCTGATCAGTTGAAGTAGATCAGTTTGGTACCTTTTGAGAGAGCTTTATCTCTCTGGCAGCACACCGGAGGCACAGTTGACTTTTAAATATCAGTTAGGACTGACCAAAAATTTAAAATTGCTTCAAGGCTAACATGCACCAGAAATCAGAGAGTGGTTTTGGAAAAGAGGAAACCCCACCTACAGATTACTAAAAGATTGTCTCACATCATCCTACTAAATAATTCCCAACACTCAATTCAGGTCGTATCACATGTACCAATACACACCCCAGGGCACACTATTGCCAGTGAACACACACACACACACACACACACACACACACACACACACACACACACACACACACACACACACACACACACACACACACACACACACACACACACACACACACACACACACACACACACACACACACACAGTCCACAGATGTCCAAAGAAGCCTGACCTAATCCTGTTAATAGGACACGATAGCTCTGGCACAGAGTCACAAGCTGCATTCAGCAACAGCTATGCCATGTGACAGTGGGCCCACAGCTAGCCTAATTTAAGAGCATGAACAAAGATGATAGAATGAGCTCCAAGTATGTCACTGTATGTGTGATTAAATGAGACTGCGATTAAGAATTTGATTTCAACCTGCTTCTGAATATTTCTTCAAAGAGTTTTAGTAGCTTCTGCAAGGGTTTGTTAGCAGAAGCAGACCATATAATGCATTTTTTTTGGTCACCAGAACCAGTAAATTATAAAGAAATGATGCTTGAATGAAACATTAGGATTATATTTATAAGTTGTTGCAATTTTTAGGTGTATTTCTTCATTTGGGTGGCCAATTTTACATGTATGTATAATTCAGTAACAAGCTTTTGCATTGGCACAGCAGCATATTCTGCCATAACATTGCTATTACAGTCACTTGTATGGTAATATTGGGGTACAAGATCTACTTAGACCTCAGTATGCAGGGCATCACAGGTAAACAAACCGATATGTTAAGTAAACATAGCAGATGTTACATGGTATGTGTATCAAAGGAGCACATGAACAGCTTAATCCGGTTAAGTCCTCGGCTGCAGCGTGGCCAATAGTCCCGTCACTCCTTGCATGCAAACGTAAGCACACACACACATTGCCTCATCCTGTCTTTATTACCAGAAAAGATTGTAAAGCTCATTCAGATAACTTGCAGTGTTGCCGTGTCAAGCTACATGTATTAAAAAACATATATGGAGCCCTTTCGCACTCTCATGTCAGTGGGAAGACAAAACAGGGCTGTTGGGAAGCCTATTTAAAAGTTGTGTCATCATCTTGGAAGCTTAGACAACATATAAAATACTTGGTAAAGTCACCAAATTTAGTGCTTTGACTTACGTGCTGTGGTTCGTCCTCTGCAGACATGGCGTTATTCACACACAGAGCCTCCAGAAACTTCTGCTTTAAGATAATGTAACGGAACCTGACAACATGACAGCACCAAGAGTCAATATTAGAAATCCTGACACAAAAAGAGGCAGTTTAAGTATTGATGCTGTTTGTTTTGAAATGTGTTCCCATGTTAATACGAAGGCTGTTAGCATCAACTTCCAGAGTCCCATAACTTCAAGTCAAACAACTAATAAACTAAAAATACAAAATGTACAGACATACACATATACTCAAATATACTGAAAATAATTCAGACTTTAAAACACACTTTTTTCTGTCAAACTTATCCATGCACTCCAAAGGCTGGATGAATTGCAGGACCTCATCCCACTGGCCATCAAGCACCAGTTGCCTAAAACAAAAACAGTGCAGTTTTAATACAGTTAGTTTATCAACAATTAATTTTCAAAGTCCTACAAATTTGTAAACTCAAATTATTTTTCCATTGAAACATAGAGACACAGACACAACATAACAAAAAGAATGAAGACTTTCAGAATCTCTGTCTCCCTAACTTGTTAAATGTACACCATGATAACATAAAACTGCCAATTAATCTACGATTCACATCAGCAGGTGAAAAATCTAAATGTATTTAATACTCCGGCTGTGTAGAATTACAGATCACAGACTGCACTCACATCTAATGCTGTGGTGCAGTGTAACACCATCTCTAATGCAGAAGACACTATCAGAAACATGAAACGTATCACTTCAACAGTTGCCTTGTAGTTGCCGACATTTGGAGCAGAAAGCAGAGACGACGACACTCCTGACTGTCTGCTGTGACTGTTTCTGTCATTCACCTACCTGAGGAAGAGCATGTCGTCTGAGTAGAGCCCGTTGATGACGCCACTTTCCTTTTCCAGAGCCAGCATGCTGATGTGCAACTTCCTGGAGTTAAGAAAGTCCAGGATCACCTTGATGAGCTCCACCTCCTTCACGTTTATGGTTTCCTCCGCTGTCATGGTGACGACGGGCTGCACAACAACATGGACCAGGATGAGAAAATGTTGGTTGCAAGTAGGGTCAGGTACTAATTCAATATCATCAATCAAAGACTTTCAGCCAAATCATATCATGATGGTATGATCTCTGTTCTACAAATTTCTATCCTAATTCCTTATTTAAAGCAAGATGTTATTTAAATACTAACACATTTTTTTTTTTATATTTTGTATTACACAATAAAGACTGGTCTCATGTATCACACATAACAGTCTAGCACATTTTATTTTGAACATCTGTTATTCTTCTATATGTAATAGTGCATGCATTGGCCATATATATCTCAGGAAATATCCTTCAGATGTGTCACCCAGATCTAGAGGCTATTTGCCCTTGAAGAAAGCATCTAACATGAAGATGTTTACATTGAGCTGCTCAGTGGCAGGGGAACTTCAGGACTGTGGTTAGACTGTAAACACTAACAATGAAAGTGTGCAGCTTTACGAATGAGAAACGAAGCATTGCTAAAAAGCAGCTGTGCCAAAATGTACAGATTCCTTCATCTTGGCCCGGAAGCTGTGTGACATGCATTAATCTCAAACATGCTTCCTTTTTTTTTTTTAAATGCAGTGTCATCAATCCCAAAACATCTCCTACTCTGCAAAGTTGACGATCAAAGGTGTATAAACCTGAAAGCACAGCAGACTGTTGTGATTTGCAACAACCTCAGGTGTTGTTTGCATGTTCACCTTATATTACGATCAACTTATCTACGTACGCAAATCTACACATACTGAACAAGCACATTAAAAAACCCTCAGGATGTATTTAAATTATCTTCTGCATGTTGGTTAACCGCTATCCAATTATTATTTGTATTAGATTTTGATTTCTTTATCAGATGAGCAGGACTATAATAAGAGCAGTGTTGATCCTTGCAATCACACCAGGCTCTTCTGTATTTATTATGACATTGCTCTTTTCCATTCTTATCATGTTGGGTTTTTTTTAAAACTTATTTTCTAATTGAGTATGTATTGAGGGTTTTTTACATCTCCCCATCAAATTTTTTATGCTTGTATCCTGTATGTGTAAACAATTAAAACTATTTCCCAGAGACAAAGACAAAGACAGCAGAGAGGTCAAGAGTCAAGTGAATACCTGCTGTATTAGCCTGAAGGGATGCACACTGCTCCACATGTGGTGTTTACAGAAGAAACAGTTATTTCTATAAAACTGAAGCCATGACAATTAAAGGCCTTTACAGCATTCATCTATCAGGTTAAGTGAGCTTCAATACTTAACACCAACAGCAACAAAACTATCAGAAAAAAGCAGTTGTTGTCCTGCTTACACATTATGAAAGACGAGCACTGCAGTCCTGCTAAGCTAGCATGGGAGATGGTTAGCTAATAACACTGGCAGTAAGCCACAAGTCACACAGTATAAGAAGCTTTGGCTACTTGTTAGCTTCGCATAGCTGCTCAATTTAGCGACCGGATTAGAGAGAAAAAACAACAAATAGCTAGTTACCTAAAGCTGAGTGATTTAACAGGCGGTCGGGAGGGGAGACTGACGAGCTAGCCAGGCCGAGGGGGAGAGAGGCATCATCCGCTAGTTAGCTGGGCGGGCGGGCGGGGTACGCACTGACAGCTTTCACACCGGCAACACAAATCTGCGATTAATACTCACCTGTTTCTAAAAATACATGGGATGAAAACGCAGTGTCCCGGGTGTTTCCGTTGTTGTAACCAGCCGCTGTCACCACGGTTGTGTCTCAGTGGTGTTTGTCTTGCCTGGCTGTCCCTCCTCCTTGTCTGACTGACTGTGTCCCCTCCTTGCTGGATCTTTCTCTGCCTCTCCGTTGCGGTCTGCTGCTGCCCAGCCCTGCCTGCTGCCTGCTGCCTGTATTGTAGGAGCACCGCCTCCATCCATCATCCACATATACAAACTTCACATCTGCGGCAGCATCAAGACACACGACATGATGGAAGTCAATACATGATAAAAGTCATAGTGCTGATGTTGTGAGAGGGACATGTACAGAGGCCCCGGGGTGCAAAACATAATAGAAAACACACAAACAAAACATGAAACACAATGACCTTTCACAAAAGACAATACAATACGTCACAAAATAACAGGACAAATAACACAAACAAACACACAACATGTCACAAAACACACATACATAAAACATAACAACATTTCATAAAACACACCAAAAAAACATAAAGCCTAATACATAAAAAACATTTTAGAAAACACAATAACAAAATCAAAAACACAAAATGTCACAAAACACAACTAAAACTGGCCCAGTAGCATCCAAATATACATCCATGACCAGTCAGTGCACCACTTTACTTCCATATAGCTTAATATCACTGAACAATCTGGTCAGGTCATGTTTTAATTGGGAGTTAATTGGGTTCTGGCCAATCACAATCATGAATATTATCCCTGTTTTTTCCCCTATTTTGTGAAACATTGGTGTTTTTTTGGCTTTGTTGTGTTTTGGGAAATGATGGGCTCAATTCTCATGGCAGTGCAATGACCGGCAAAAGGCATTCCTAAAGTGTGTTATGTGCTTGAGCCTCACTTTGCCAATATTTGTGGTATTTTGATGCCCAGTGCAACGCGCATGGTTATGGAAAGCCAAAAGGGTCACAATTTGTCTCAGCTGCCTCTTTCAGCTTTCAGAAATGGTGAACAGATGGGAGGAGAAGGGCAAACAGATGGGAGGTTTTATTTCAATGAGGCAGTGCAAAGCAAGTTGTGTTTTACTTCAAAATAAGTCCTAGATGTTGCATTGAGAAGAGATGTCAGAACTGTTTCTGCTGCAAAGCCAATCTGCTGACACTTTGGGGATTTACCAACAAAAGCAAACTAAATACTTGCAGCAAGTAAACACCAATAACATATCCACACTTTGCTGTAGATATAAATAAACTATTTTGATTAAAAATCTCCAACCAATAGATTTTTAAATCAGTGTACAAATTACAGTTTAATGTGATAACAGTAAAGCTTTGATGTCAGTAAAGCAGGCTGCATTGTTCTGTCAATTAAAATGGGTGATTCTTGTAGTATCTGTTACCTACAGCTGCTTTATACTGTATGCAAAGTTTCTCCTTCAGTTCATCTGCAGCCTCTGAAGACAGCAGCTGCAGGACAGATATGATGATAAATTGACAGCCACTGAGTGCAGTGCCATTACACACAGTCATTCAATCTGTGTTTAGCTTTATCAAATTAGGTACAAATAACATCAGGCTGCAACAGAATAACCACAAACACCTCTATAAACATCAGACTGGTCAATTATAACTCGCTCGCCTCTTACAGCAAACATATAGTTTTTATGGTTTTATTTCAATTTCTAGTCTATACCTTCAATGCACTGAGAACATGGACTGAATCAAGAGTCAGACTTGGGGTTTTTCCGCATAAGCTAAGTTTAACTGTTATTATCTAGCTATGATACAATTAGTTTGACATTTTGTAAGAATTTTATTCTTTGCTCTCTTGGGTGGTTTGATTAGTTTTGATTTAAAAGATAGGCTCAAAGTTTTAAAGTCTGTCTGTCTGTCAGTAGTTTAGCCTAGTCAGGTCCCAAAATGAACATTGACACCTTTTTGTGGTTGCTGCAATTATTCCTCATGTTCATACTGACCAGTAAGAGATCCCTTCATAATTCTCCTTAAATGTAAGTGATGAGGACCAAAGTTCATAGTCTTCCCTCTGTGCAAAAATGTATTTAAACATTTATTTGAAGCTAATGTGAGGCTTCAGCCATACAAATTATTCGAATCAATATCTTTAAAGTTATTGTATTTTTTGTGCCTCTTTTTTCTCTTTTTGTAACAATCCTTCCACTGCAGCTGAACAGGAAAACACTGCCCGTCGAGACACAAGTGGGATTCTTTTTACTGAAAAGACTGCAACTGTGGAAGAAATACACTTTATTTGATTAACTCTTATGGTTAAGGATTATCTTCAAGACGTTGTCCCCCATCACTTACATTGTAAATGTATTTGGAAAGGATCTTCTAATGGTCATTATGAACAGGAGGAATGATTACAGCAAGCAAAACATTGTGATGACAGTTATGACAGATTTAAAAAATGAGTGTATACTTTAACCACAAGATGGTGCTAGAAATATGTAAAGCAAAGACAGTTGACAATACAGGTGACACTATGATTAAGGTGTACACTGTCACGTTGGGCTTTGATTCAGCATTATGCTGTTTGAATAAAGATGTCTGTGTGTGGTCATCTTCCTTTAAACATAAATACATTACATTTACAAGACTTTTTACCAGGGTCCCTTAAATTTGACGATTTAAGAATGGTGACCTATCAATAGTGGGGCATTTAGGAAAAACAACCTTAACAAAATATCTTTGTCATTTCTGTCAGATAGGCCTAATCTGCAGTAAACTATAAGGGCCCTGCTGATTTATAGCTAAGATATTGTGGAGAAAAATGCTAATTTTCTGAATAAATACAGGTTTTATTTAATAGCCTAAAGTCTATAATTCCACTCCAAAGCTTAATTAGTCAAAAATACACTGTAACACTACAACCTTCAAAAATGTAATTGGTGTTGCAGAATAACTGGAATTTTGATCATTAATAACCGTTACAATCAAATGAATCACGACACCAGTGTGAAATAAGACACCATGAATGCTGTTGATAGCTGGCATTTTAATAAAGCTCAAAGGAATAGAAAAAACTAAACAAAAAATCCATGAACAGTTGACCATATTCAGTAAAATGAAAGGAAAATGAGTTCAGAGTTGGAAAAAAATACTATGATTTTTCTCAGTATACTTACTGGATTTGATACTTTTCCACAATAAAGCCTTGAATGAGACTTTACACCTCACCTCTCTCCAGCTACACGTCGCTTTCAACACACTTCCTTCAACTACTTCACTGCCTCAAACGTACACACCTCCAACGGGTAAATGTCGTTACAAAAAATACTTCTATATGCCAAAATATATCTGTACAGTGTCAACACATACTCAAGGAAAGCATAATAAAAGTGTAACAGTAATGTAAAAGTAACAAGCACAACAGTCATGAAGTGGAAACATCTTTGATCAGACTGGACGACGGGGACAGTGGGAAGGGGACTGGGGTCTTGAAGTGCTATTACAGGTGAAGTCATTTATTTACAATTGTGGACTACTTTGACGGTAATCAAGATCTACTAGTTAAGACAATATGCACATTAAAGTGACATTTTTGAGTATTTGTTAGTTTAAACTGCAACATGGTCAATGGTGATTACTTCGATTGCACAGACTGATGACACAGTGAGGGATTTCTGTCATTTCTACTACTGATGATCGTCTTATCAGTGACACTGTTGAGTGATCACACTTTTTTGTGTTTGCAGCACAATAAAAGGCCCCAAACGACAACATACTTATACACACAGGTGATAAATTATAAAAGCTACTACAAGCTGACTTTGTGAATGGAACTGCCATTATATACAAACTAATTTAACTTATATACGTACTGTATATTATGTTTCTCTGAATAAAATCTAAGACGCCTTTTTAAAATATCTTCAAAGCATTATTCAAATGAAATAAATTAGAGTTTATTGCAGGTGCTTTCCAGAACTGTTCGATGGTACTCCGTATGTTCAACAATCTCATCATTTCACACTTGTGGAAAGTAATTGCAATCACAAAAAATGAGGTATTTTCCTCACTCTTCATGGCACTTCACTATACACACACATACACAAATTGGAACTGTTTATAGGTTTTCAGTCATATGTAAAAAACAAAAAACAAAACACAAAAACATGCCTGTAAAGCAGCAGGACTCATCAGAAAATGCTGCCTTTACCTGATCCCTGATCAGACAGGCCACCCTTTGCACGATCTGGGCTTGAGGCGTTGTAATCTGATCCCAGACCTATGTGTACACACAACCTCTCCTATATCACAACAGACTGTCGCTGACAAAATGACACCAACACTCACAGCGCATCCATATAACACAAAACAAGCATAAGGCCACACATGATCAACTTATAGAAACCAAACGGCCTCTCTCAGAGGCGTGACATTCAGTGCTTCAGTGGTTCAACTAGGTAAGGCATCCGTTCGCCTATTATTTTCTTCTCTTTTTTTGGCACACGAGAACATTGATACACATGCTGACACGTACACACTTGTGCCCCATTTAAGTGTCACAGTCAGCTCTGTATTATCTCAAAAAAACGTCTGTGAGGCCCACTTGTGTTCTACATTCCAGTTGTGAATTACAACAGTGCCCCTTAAAAAAAACAAAGAAGGAAAATCCACAAATTCTTTTGTATTTCCCAAAAGGCATGTCCAAATGGTGCCCAGCCATCTGCCACTACTTAGTGTGCAGTTTTTTGGGCGTCCCCTGCTTCTTGGTCTGCCACAGATGGCTGGCAATGGTGATGGCGTCCACACTGGCGGACATGGTTTTGGCTGGGATCTGGCTGAACTGCTTCCTGTCTGAGTTGTATTTGTACAGGCCCTCAATCATCTTGGCTGTGATGCTCCTCGGCCCGATGCCGGTCAATCTGGTGATCGCTTCTGTCTCAGGGCAGTAGGTGTACACGGACCTGAACTGGCAGCCGGCGTCACGGAACAACACCAAGAAGTTGTTGGCTTCAGATTTCTCCATTTCCTGCAGAATGTAACAGGAGAAAAAAAAACAATCATTGTCGAGTGCAGACTGTTACCTAAATGCACACATACGAACACATAAATGCAAAACATACATCAAGTATCTTGTTTTTCTGCCCTTCGTTAACCTTGCCAGCCAGGCAGCAGTGAGCCAAAGCATTCTGGATGATGTGCTTGTTGGACTTGGCACTGGGCTCCTTGTATAATTTAGGTCCTGAAAGAATAAAACACAGCACAGGCATCAGATCGTCAACTCATTACAGTAACTGTGTAAATGTCCATGAGTGAACAGCATCTCTAATACCTGTGTACTCCGTGTTGGAGGGAGTGGAGGAGGTGGTAGAATCGTTTTCCCAGTCCTTCTCTCCGTTACGACTCCCAGCGGACGGGCAAGAAGAAAAACCTTCTGCAGAGTCTGGCCTGGAGATGATTATGTATAAACCGACAAATAACACACACAAAATATACCAACAAACACATAACGGTGGGCAGACATGAACATGAATGACGTCCAGAAGCACAGACAGATTGTACGAACAAACATGCACACAAACAAACACACACACAGATATATGGAAAATTAAGGTCAGACACTGTGACACAATTCTCCAACCCCTGCCTGTTGTCTTGCATTACATCATACTGTATATACTCCTGCGAAGCTGTGCAGTGGGGAGACAGAAAGGCATGTTCAGCCAAGCAAAGCAAAGTATTAGTGCTGTCTTTGCGGCTACTGTTAGAGACAAGCCCAAGTACTTGTGGAAGAAACAGTAAACACAGTGGTAAAGCGCAGAGCAGCCAGCATAGAGAAGAGAGCAAACGGCCCGAGAACAATACTGCAAAAGACAGAAAGAGGATAAAGAGCGGTACAACTGAAGCGGAAGCAGCTCAGCAATGCAGGTCCAATGAACCTGAAGGAAGAAGCAAGAGCTAGAGCTACAATGACAGAAAATTACGATGTTAAATTATTTTACTGGTTACACATCTGTCTACTTTTATGTGTTTGTGTTTGAAGACATGTAGGATTTAATGGAAGTTTAATGGAGCTACAGTATATCAACATAGACTCATGACTACTTTAATACACCAATTGAGACTTTTGGTAAAAACCACTACTTTCGGAGGCTTTACTAACCTTCCCTTTCTCTCTTTGGGAGAGCTTAGAAAGAACGGGATATGGGAAGAAGCTACTTTATTGCGTCTGAGGGAAGCATGCAAAGTAGAGGAAAAAGGAGAGGGATAAAAGAGAATCAAGATGTCGAGCATAAAACCTCATAAAAAATACATATCGTCAAACATCCAATTAATAAAAAAAAAAAATCACAGCACAGTTTTTATATCTGGTAGTGGCGTTATTATGGATCTTACTTTTCTTGGCAAAACCTGTCCTACTCTGCCTCTGATTGGCTAGTACTTGTTGCCTTCATTAGTTAGGTTTAGGCATGAAAAGTGAGGTTGGTTAGGGTGAGTGTAAGAATATCAGGGTAAGCCAATCAGAGGTAGAGAAGGATATGTCTCGCCAAGAACAGCAGGTGGATCCATAATAAGGCCTGCTGGGACATAAAGTAAATATGGGAGGGAAGTTGTGATATTTTAAAAGGTGAACTGAGAGAGTTAACATCACAACAGTGAGAATAATAATAACAAGCTTTACAGCACAAACTAATTATACAGTTTTTGAAAATGTTACAAAGAGCAAAGAAAGTAATTCCAAAATATTGGTTATAGTTCAACAGATTTTATAAACATACATAACTAAATGAGAGATTGTGAGACTTTAAAGACTAAATATGATTGTGGAGAGCTTGAGGAAAAGGTGTATGAAAATAAGATGTGAGTACAAAGTTAAAACACTTTGAGGATGCTAAATGTGACCTTTCATAAAATATGATGTAATTTCATAAGATCATTGTTTTTGTAGAACACAAATATGATTTTATTAAGAAAGACTTAGTAGAACAGTTGCTTTTCTTGTGCTTTTTAAATGAAGGGTAATACAATAAAAACATCATCAGAGTGGGCCTTACCTGTTGTTCTTCTTGTTATCCATCTTGTTGCTGTCATTGTCTGCCAGATTGAGAGAGGCCAAAGAAACACTTGACACAGAGAAGCCTCGAGGACGAACTCCTACCCCACAACAACACATGCAGATAAAGCACGAGTTAGTGACTACAGTCACACAGTGATGTGTGTCGTTTTTTGCATGTGATTTGTGCATTGCCCACCTGTTGCTCTAACAGGGGGAGTCGACGACTCCATGACGTCCCTGTGGATGGACTTGGGCCTTGGCTTCTTCTTGAGACTTCCAGATCGGGGCTTGATGACTTCGTTCATGTCGTCCATCAGCTTGAGTTGCTTCCTCCTCATATATTCATGCTTGATGTATTCCCTCCTTTCTTTCTCGTCATCCTTCTTCTGCTGCTCCTCCTCTGCTTTCAACCTGGAGGACAAGACAAAGATTAAGATGATGTAAAGCAACAAAATCCACCAGGATTTTGCTGGAGCTTAAAATTAAGATATTTCTTTCACTGGCCAGTAAAATAATGCTTCATCAGTACCTAAGGGCTAAGAAAAACAGGCAAGAAGTAAGAAAGATAGACATACCGTGCAGCTTCCTTATTCTGCTCCTGGTCCAGCTCCTGCTGTTGCTTCTTCTCCTGTGCCTCCTTTTCCCTCCTCAGCCTCTTCTCCAGCAGAGCTGCTTTCTTTGCTGCCATGTCCTGTTCCCCTTTCATATCATCCTGGTGTTTGATGGGTGGGGAGCACAAAAACATAAGCACAGTATATAAAGCTACTATGATCTATCTACTATGACATCATGCTGTCTCTTCATAGTTATGCGATCATTTTTAAAATAATCTCATATTTATATTTATTAGATTAGAGATTAAATGGATGTAAAAAAAACCAAAGCCTTCACTCCTTCTATCAGCAAAGCTCTGGCATCTCTTTATGATGAACGTCTAATTGTCGACCATGAGTCTCTGTTCTGGCTCATTCTTTTTGGCCTAAATTCAGTCGTGTATTGTGTCTGATCAGATCATGGCTCAATAGGCACAACACTGCACATATGGTGCCAGGCTCACACAGTAAGAGATTCTTGCTGTTGCCGCTACCTGCATAAAGGACCATGACGCTGTATAGATGGCTTTATTCATGAGAAGTTAATGAACTCTGCATATCAGTTGTGATTACAGTTTTTCTGCATTGGTTCCCAAAGTGGATGGTGGGACCAGCTGGGGGACTGCTGTGTCATTGCAGCAGGGCTTACATGACAAGGGGTAAATATTTTAAAATCAATAATGAATCAACATTTTGTCCTGTAAAACATAGCTTTTCACCTGGAAGAAAAATCCACAGCACATCTTCTGGTCTCCCCCATAAGTTTCTGCTCCTGCTTCTCCCTCTCCTGTCACCTTCTGACTTTGGCTATCTGGAGGCTTTGACCCAGACACAGTCACCTCCACCAGGTCTCTCCTGTCCTGGGAGTCTGGTTTGACCTGGCTACCTGCGGCCCCTTGGATCTCAGACACAGGCTGAAACAACACCTCTGATGTCCTCGACTTTTTGACTTCGACCTGCTTTGCCTCTCTCCTCTCCTCTGGTCTTTCATCTTCCTTCTCTTTGGCTGATTCTTTAGTGGGAGACTGAGAAGTGCCTGCACTCCTGTTTGCTGTAGTATCTTCTTTGTTCTTAGTGTTTTCTTTGCTGTCATTGGCCTCCCGGCTCTTTAATTCCCTGTTCCCCTCATCGTGACCCAGGTAAGCAAACGAGCAGGTCTGTGTTTGGCTCGGGTTGAAACGCCTCAGTCTGGGTAGGCTGTCCACTGAGGTGGGAGTGTTGAGCATTCGGCTGAAGGGTGTGACCTTCAGATCATTTGGTCGTGGAGTACGAGGTGTCCTGGCATGGAAGGAGGCTGGCCGTCGCTTAATGCCAGCAGGGGAACGATTGGGAGCATGAGGAGAGCCGGAAGAGGACAAGATGGGAGACAAGGACCCCACTGATCCTCGGCCAGACCCCCGGCCTGTGACACTGCTACTGCGTAACTCACGGAGCTGCCTGTGGTGGGACAAGAACATTTAAGAGGGTCTGCAGGATGATGGTAAATGTTTTTTCTACTGACATTATTAGTATTTACCACTAAGTTATACCTGTGTGGAGATGGAGCAGGAGGAGGAATGACCCAGGACTGTTGATGTTGCTCTCTCATGGCCATGATCTTCTCCTGCTGCTGAGCCAAACGCTGCATCTCCGTCTGCAGGAAGCCCAGTGACGTGTTCAGCCTCTCGATGGAACGTGTGTACTCTGCAAGGTCGATTTCACCTGGAGCCACACCTTTATCATTACAAACAAGCAATTTCAAGAAGTTTTCTTGGGCTTTACAAAACTGTGATGAGCATTTTCGCTGTTTTTTATTCATACATAAATAATGAATCCTAAATCAATAAAAAAAAATAAGTGACAGATTAATCCATACTGAAATAATCAATGGTTGCACCCTACGAACCTCCATCCTCACAAGGCGATTTGGGAGCTGCTCCGTCTGGCTTGCACCTCTCCGCCCGCTCCATGCTGCCCTGGCTGGTTTCCTTTGTGGATGTGAGTGGCTCTGGAGAAGGTGTTTCTGCTCCTCCTGAGCTGGGGCTGAGTGGGGCAGTGACTCCCTTTCTTCTCACTACATTCAGAAAGGCTGTTCTGCCCATCCTCTGACGGTGGCGAGTGAAAGCTGCTTCCACCTGGAAAAATGGCAAGATAGCATCATAACCTGGACGTTTATACTGTGAATGATCTGCTGTCGACTATCTCTCTTGTCTCTATCTATTTACCTTCTTCTTCTGGGCTTCAATGGCTCTGCGTTTCTCTTCCAGCTTCATCCTCAGTTGAATCATCTCTGAGGCTATCAGGTGGGAGGGGTCTCTGGGGGAAGGCGATATTGGAGAGGGAGATGTGATCGGCAAAGGGGGTGTGGAGATCTAGAGTGAAGAGAGAAGAGTTAGTATGCTGAGCTACATCACTCCAGTGCATTTCGGACTTTGACACACATATTTTAGAAAGAATTGATGTTTGAGTGAAAGAACGAATGGCACAAACCTGAGAAGAAAAGGTTTTGGTCTGGTGTGTATATGGTACATTGAGATCTGAACTCTCTGGTGTTGTTCCTCCACTACTCCTCCCCTCTAACTTCCTGAACTTCTGCTCAGCAAAGCTCGTCATTCGCACCATGCCGCCTGCAGAGCCACCAGAGGATGAGACAGGGCTGGCTGTGTGGGATCTGGGGATCGTGGGTGCTGAACTTGGGCACGGGCTGCTCCTGTCGACTCCATCTCCCCTCTCACCTGCAGGGCTAGACTCACCAACGCCTGTACGTCCTACTTCCCCATTTCTTTCACTCTCCGCCTGGCCAGGTAGAGGGCATGACCTGGTCATGGCCTCACAGTCTGGGTCTATATCTGAATAGTCTCTCAGAGAGGAGGAGTCCTCATCCAAGCTTTGAATGTCCTCTGTCCTCACATGGATGCCCGTGTCAACTTCATCAGTGGAGACAGAATTGGGGTCATGGTCATTCAACCGGGCCTTAGCTGATCCCTGGTCATCTCCTGGACCCGACGGTCCTGGAGGGTCTGAAGTCTCTGCATCGTGAAGAAAGAAGCCACTGTCTCTGTGACCCACGCCCAGGCTAGCATGGGGCCTTTCTGTGTCGTGGATGATCTTCAGGGCCTCTTCGATGCTCGGAGGAGATGATGGGCTTATTTGGCCACTGTGGTTATCATGGTGATTGCTGGGGTGGTGGTTGCTGTCGGGGATGACTCCATTAGAGTACCTAGGGACAGGTTTAAGACTATTAAGATTAAGATTAAGATTATTCTACTTAACTAAAGTGAAATAAACTGGTGGATGCCTTTCATGCAGTTTGAACATGTAGGATGTAAATGTAAAGACAGATAGACATCTGGTTTACCTTAACAGTGCAAAATCTCTGTATTTCGAATGTTCCTAATTTTATTATGAACAAAAACGCTGAAGTATACAAGAATGGTACAAACAAGTTTTGGAAAAAGGTATTCCAAATATTCTGTAATTTTTTGACTTTGTAGAGGCCCAAACTTGCAAAAAATTTAAAGAAAACATGTTAACACTGAATAAGTATGAAGTATTGAATCATCAGCATTGGAGAAGGTGTACTTCTCTACTAGTATTTGTCATCTCATTCCAGCAGTCCTTACATCATAAAACAATCATTGCATTGAACCTTCAAACTGCAAAGAGAGTTATAAATCCATGAATTGTCTCTCATGTGAAAATTGCAAAATTCTCTAAAACAAAAATGAACATTCATCTGCACCTGCTTTGGTTCTTGATAGAGAATGTGTTGTTCCGCCCGAGTGGTTTGTGGGAGGTTTCATCTTCCTCTGGAATGTGTCGGCTCTGGCCATTTATGTTGTTGTTGACGGGCATGAGGGAGAGGTGGCGCTTCATGCCTCCTCGAGATGCATAGTGAACTTTGAAACCGAGACCGTCACTGCTAGCAGAACGGGTCATACCGCGGAGGGAGGGAATTTCATTAATTGGCATGGTCGGATCTCCATCCAGAGGAATCTCAAAGGAGATTCCCCGAGAGGAGGAGCTGACGGAGGAAGAGGGAAAGAGATATGGTGTTAGTTTAACTAGGAAATTACAGACCTGTCTTCTCATATGCAGCTCAAAGAATGTCATCTGCTCTGGTGGGGCAACTTTAGCCCTTACTTTATATACTAACCGTTTCTCCTTTGGCCATGTACCAACACAGCCATCCATGTAGGACATGGAGGTAGCTCTCTTCATTACACCTGTTTCAGAGACAGATAAGACAGGAAGAAGAAGGCTTACATATAGGATGTACCCACAATTCAACTTAAAAGTAGAAAAACCGGGCCATTTTTCCAGTTATTCTGAGGATGTGAACTGCTCACTCAAGACATCACCTTCAGGCTACAACTTCTAGATAATTACCTAAATATTTCCCAAATAATTCATACCACTGAATTAGCTAAAAAGAAGCTAGAACATGTTTAGTATTTGGTTTCAACAGCAACATGGCTACATGAGCTATTGTATGTCTGTACACCAGCCACTAGAGGGCCTCAGGTATCAAAACAAAAAACATCCAGATTCTCTTTCACTGTTTTGTATTCATACAACAGGAAGCTGCCTTTAGTCATGTTTATATCATTTTCAAAGCTAAACAAAAGCTTTGTATGTGCCGATTCAATGAAGTACAGACTAAACTGTGTACTGTAAAAGTTGTGTTTTAAGAACTGTGTTAAGAACACAGCTTCTGCTGTTTCTACATGCAACCTAACCTACTAACATTTTGATACCTCTGCCTTTATGATCTAAATATAACAATTAAATTAGTGATGTACAGGACTCACGTGGTTCATATCCAAGTTCTGATTTATGCGCATTGTTTGGACTAGAGCTGAACAGTCACACATTAGTAGATTGTTCCACATCACCAACTAGTAACAGATAGTTACCCTCAGCAGGGACACTCTCTGGGCTGTCAGGTCTGTCTGCATAGCTCTGTTTAACTGGGCTGGATACAGGAGCCATATTTCTGAAGGATGATACAGGCTCAGAGGCTGCAGAGGGAAACATGACATACAGTCAATATTCAGCTGCAACCTTGAGTTAATTATTAGAGTTTACAATTAGCATGCATATATAATTGTCAAATAATCATCATTATGAAAACGGACAAATTGCATGCTGATTTTATCATGAAGTCGTACGGTACCATTCGGGTCGAAGACTCTGGGCTGTACAAACGAGGGTTTAACCACTTCAAACCACCAGAAAAGCTCAGCCATAAACACCAGGTAGTTACTCTGCAAGACCACACACACATACACACACACACACACACACACACACACACACACACACACACACACACACACACACACACACACACACACACAAACGGACACACACACACACACACAAACCTTTGTAGTTATTATATATTAATGTCATTCGCACAAGATTGGTCTCTTTGCTCTCATTGCAGCTCTTCCCCCAGTTGTCTCTGTGAAGATGTTGATGAGCTACAATCGCACTTTTATATATCCTTTTGAAAGATCAATGAGGTCACGGCTTATGTGTGTATGTGTGAGTGTGCGTGTGTATACACATGTATGTCTGCACATTTCATTGTCTGAGTTGTTTAATGTCAAACCCTCACGCCTTTTAAAAACAGCCAGAAACACCATCTGGAGTTTAGTTTGAATATGTCACATATGGAGGGATGGATGCACAAAGCAGTGAGTGAGTATTCCAAATCAATGATAAATGCATTTGTGCAATAAACAGAAATACTCTGGAAGCTTATACAGATGATGGACTATATGAAACCTTTTTCACAAGGGCAAAACCAACAAAAGTGGGCATTTCTATTCCTTTGAACTGTTTTTTCCAAAGAGTTGGTCCTTCATTTTGAAACGGCTTAATGGCGTAAACAACATTTTGTTTTGTGTAATATATTAAATGAATGGACCCCCACACACTGGTTAAGATTCAGTGGGCAGTGAATCTGTGGTGAATGGGCAGTGTGCCAGAGTCTTTAGCTGCTCCTCATGATCATTTTCCTCTCTCTCCTCCCTTCCTTTGCCTACTTGTAATTTTGTAGCACAATCGAGTCAATACAGACACACTATAAACAATGTAGAGAATGAGAAAGACAGAAAAAGGAAGTAATACAAAGCAAAGAGTGTTGAAACTTTCTGCTGTGTTGTTTTGTAGAATGGAAAGCCCTAGTCAGCTGCGACCGTGACTTGAATCTCAATGTTTCTACCCACGCTCTCCGCATACTATTTACCCACACTGGCTTCTTAATGTCTGGATGACACAGAGATCTTCTTACAGATGTACAGTGAGTCTTTTATTAATCAGAGACAAATGGGTGTGAAACAGTGAGATTATTGCCTGAGGACTGAGTGAATCAGCAGTTGTGCTATCTTTATAGTACACTTTTTTTGGTGTTTGATTTTTTTTTTTTTTTTAAACAACAGAGCAGGGATGAGGAGGGAGAGAACAAGAGAGGCAGGCAGAGACGGGTCAGGACTGTGAATCTCGTCTGAGGAGAATCTGCCCTCTGTTTGAGAGCAGGGGACATTTTGCCTGTAGCATCTGTGTTAGAAATGCACCAATACACACACAGACTGTCATACTCATTTCATCTGGAAACGCAGCAATACTCATTGTGGCAAAATGTTCTTTATGTCCCTTCTAATACATGCACACACACATATACAGACAAACACATGCAATATCAACCTCAGTGAGAGCCAAGCCTGCTACACACACAATTATTAAACTTTTCCTTGAATGACTCATTTTTCCCCTTTTGTCATTTCCCACCCATGCTCTCCTCTTTTCCAAAAATACTTTTCTTTTCTCCCTTTCTTCAACTAAAAGCACATTATGAAAACAGCCCCCAACAAATCCTCCACATGTATGTATTTACTCTTCGGCTTACCTTTATGGATGCATGTGCATAGAGCATATCCTCCAGGGTGAAGTGGCAGCAGTGGTTGAGGTTGTTCCTGCAGAACTCCTGTACAAGCTGGAGGTTGTACAGACTGTCAGCCAGAGACATGGTCTCTTTGAGGCAGATATCTGCTCCGCCAGGGGAGGGGTCACGCACACACGCACACGCGCACACACGCACACAAACACACACACAAACGGGAAGGGTGAGTTCAAAATCCAGACAGGAAGACAAGGAAAAGATAAGGCATCATTTAGTTTAAAAAAAAACAACAGATGAGAAGAAAATTACCCTACTTTTCCTAATTGTATTTGCACCATATGCAGTATCTGATTTAAACCCCTTCAAAATCACTGAAACAACTCCTGACACAAGTTTTCAAACTTCAACTCCTTCTAGATGAATCATCAGGATTTATATCCCCTGACTAAAAGGGCGGCCCGTGCATGCGTAGGATGTCTGACAAGAGGGAACGGATCAGGGACTAAAAAAACAAACATTATACAGCAGCTGACTTCTTTGGAATTATGATATTCTGTCCTTTTCTGCATTTCTTCTTTCAGAGCAAATTACAGACCTAAATGAAGTTTAACTCACTCTCACATCTGGCCCACATGTGTGTGGGCTCCCTGTGAACTACAATCAATCCCAAGAGTCTCGGAGCACTGACAAGAGAGTTGTTTATCTTTGAAATAGCAGCCAGCTACTCCTCTAACGGTTCTCCGTCACATACCCCTCGTGACCAATCCCAACCCAACCCAAGGCATTTTTAGAAATGAGGGCGCATGCAAGCACTGAGGAAACGAGCCTTTGTTTCTCTTTGTCTCACTAGCCTTCTCCAAGTCTGGCCTCAATACTCTCTGCCTTGCGGTTGCTTTCTTGGGTCATCATCCTCAACATAGTCCTATTTATAGCATTAACAGTAAATAGTCAGAACAGGGTCCCGAATCTCCCGAATATGTCGTTCTTTAAAATTAGGATAAGAGTTCGACTCAATAATACATTGATTAAAAGTACTTCATGATACATGTTATCCTACAAAATGCTACAATTAATTTCATTTCATTTTAATATGAGTAAACTGCTAATAAATACACTCTTTGTTTAAATGTGTCATGACAGTTGCAGAAGTGATGAGAGCAGAAGACAGCATCTTTTGTGCTTGTTCTTTGCCATTTTTACCTATTTCTCAGCGCATAACTAAACTGACTTTAGTGTGGTGTGTTTACTTGATAGACAAACTACAATTAAATGGGGTGTAGCTACATATGAAATGTGGGTGTGGTTACAGATTGCGGGGCGGACCCTACCTTCCAGTCTGACGGCCTGTGGGCAGTAGAAATGCAGCAGAGCAGTCAGGGCGCAGCCGTCCGTGTTGTCCTTCAGCAGGTTATCCACCAGGGGGAGAGATGGAGCACTCCTCTGCTGGGCATGCTCCCGTCTATAGCGAGCCTGAAACCATGGCAACGGCACAAAGACATCACCTATATGTGTCATCAGGGTGGATGTGTACGTACAGTTGTCTCTGGTTTTCACTTTTATCTGCATGCACCAGTACGAACACACAGTTCAATAAAACTCTCTCACACACACACACACACACACACACACACACACACACACACACACACACACACACACACACACACACACACACACACACACACACACACACACACACACACACACACACACACACACATAAAAGTGTCCAGTTGAGGAAATTCAAGCATAGGGTGGGCTTCAGGCTCAACTGAAATAATGCAGATTAAATTAATCATGCAAATAATCAGATGCTAGCACAAACTGCATGTAGAATCACTGCAGCATCTTTAATATGCATGGATAAAACAAAGCAATAGCCCATCTCTATCTTCCTCTTTTTGATTGCTTGTGAGGAGCTGTTAGTTCTCTGGAAGAGGAGGCGGAAACAAAATGCATGCTAGCAAATGATTTATTTGCAGCATCATACATCTACTGTACAGTTCATCGGCACTCAGGGGGTCTAAACTCCGACTGTGGTGCTGTAGCAGACAATTCAAGTGATTTAGAGTTTAATAATAAGCTACATGAGGACATCCTTCCTGCCTGCAGATATTCTTTGCATTTCTTTGGGGCTGTAAAAAAACTACAGAGACAACATTGCTAGATATGCTTTCAAGGCATCGGTCCTCCCAGTTTGCCCGTAAACACAAAGGAGTTGCTTCACGGCTGCATTTTACAACAGATATAAAGGAAGCTTTAATCACAGCAGCTCTCACAGTCTGACAGCCTCTAAGTCTGCACACCAGACTGTCCTTTGCTCCATTTGGTTTGCATAAACAGGTTATACAGTACATATTTGACCTTTTTTCCACAGCATAGAAGAAAAACTAGGGCAGTGGCATACGTTTCTAATGTGTTTTTCAGGAATAAAATCTTTTTTTTTGGCTGATCCCTGATGCTCATTTGATCATGCTAATCATTTGGGTGCTCTTCAAAGCAGAGTGTAGTTCCTACACTGCAAGTTCAAAATGTTCTCTATGTTATTTAATCAGATTTCAAGGCATTTGGGGACAGGGATGGGGTGGGTGGTGTTGTCTGAACAGTACATGATGGGGCTCAGGGCCACATGCAATGACAAATAAGAGGCCTGGGGAATGGGGGTTAGGGGTGTGAGAGAGTGTATCGCAGGTTTCAGGTTAGATAGAGGAGGCAGTTGGTTAGTTGGTGAAGAGGTATTCTTCTCATTGGATGGACTTACAGGTACTAATCTCCTGTACCATTTGCTAGGAGACTTGATGGTGGATGATGATTGGACAACAACAGAAGAGAATGGGAGAGGCGTTAGGCCAACAGCAGGCTAAAAACGTTTGGCTACTTATACTGTGACTGAGGGACAAACTCTCTCTTAACACTAGAAAACTTTCAGAAAGAGCTTACTACTACTCTGCTGAGGCTGCAAATGATAGTAATTTATCAATGTAATAATATAAAACATGTTTAAATTTGTATCTAGATCTGCATGAAAATATACTTATAGATCTTTCTATACCTTTCAAATGATGAAACAATATTTGTAAGAGAGGAATATAATTTATACAGTAGAAAATTACTTGATATTTACTGTAAGTTTGTAAAACAAACAAACTGTATTTAGAATAAAATGAATCATACTAAGTACAGATTTCACCTCACTAATCAAGAGATGCTCACGCAAAATGTCTTAATTTAAGATATTTCTAGTGAGCTACTTTTCAAACATGTTTGATCCAAAGCCAGACTTTTTCTCATTTAATTATACTAAGTTTAGTTAGAAAATACTTTAATAAATGTGGATCTGTGGACAAACATTTACTGATTTCTTGGCCTATAGCCTCAGTTCCCACCAAATTTAATTCAATTCAGCTAAAAGGTTTTTGAGATTTTAAGATTTCCTCTAATAAACAGACAACAATGGGACCTACAAATGAACCTCCTTAATAGAGAAAAAAATCTAATCAAAGTCCTTATAAAAGCAGAAACGTCCCACTCATTCATATGTGTAAGCACCTATGTTAAGCACAAACATTCACACAGTATCCACACATAATAAATGCTGAGCACTTAGTCACAAGACCACTGTTGAAGATTTTTCACATCATCCCAGAATAAATGAGACTTACTGAGAAGCGCCTTGTTCTACTCCAGTAGTGTGTGTGCGCGCATGCATGCACATGTGTGTGCGTACGTGTGAAATTATCTCCTCTTGAGTATGTCCCACTCAGTGAATAGACTTCTGTTGACGCTCGTAATGCAGAGAGCGAGCTGTGTGACGGAGCATGGAGTAGGAAAGCAGCTGACTGATGTTGCACAGCATCTCCCTCACACTCTTTTAAAAGACTCTCTTCTTCCCTCGTTGTAAGTAGTGATTGAAAGAAGCTGTGTGTATATGTGAGTCCGTGTGGACAGCAATTGCACTGATCCCTCTCGCTATATTGAGACAAACACACTCAGACAATGAGCAAGCGAAAAACACCCACAGCAGATTAAACGCTCCCTCTGAACTGATTTAGCTACTCATGACACCCTGCAGCTCCTTGAGGCTAATTTTCAGACTTTCATCACGTGACACTGCTGGTGTACAACCTGTGAATGTAAACAGTTTAATCTACAATCGTGTTTTTTTCAGCTGAAGCTATTTACACATACACTTGAATGAGAGTTTTAATCAGTGTTTACTACTTTGAATTACAGGAAGTTTACCTACCCTATCCCATTTACCACAGCCGAATTGTATATTTGCCTGTGTACACACACACTTGCAGTGAAATAACATTTGATTTCCCCACCGTTTTAGAGCTCAAAATCGAGGGTCGTGACCTGATAAGGCGCTGTGCTGTAGCTTTATGGTTAAGTGAGTAGAAGAGGACACTGGCTGGCTGCTTTGTTTGTCCCAGTGGACTGACTCGTTGTGTCACACGGCCCTTACATAACTACGAGGCCATGCAGTATGACAACCCTGTCTCTGTCACTGCTGGCTCCCTTTTGCTACAGCTGACAAAGTTCCTGAGTGTCCCTCTCTCCATGTCTCGCACATTGGTGTCATTTCTCCCCTTTCCCCCCTCGCTCTGATTATCCCTCCTCACTTTTCATGTCCCTTACTCCCCTTCTCTGTCTTTCACCCTTTCTCTCCTCCTCCACACATTTCTTTGTCTTCTCCAACCAACTCTTGCCAACATCTCTCTGCAGCTGGTCTGTGACTGAGCTCATCTGTTCCTCTGATTTGTAGGCTTGATCTCTGAACTGTGGGTATGTGTGTGTGTGTGTGTGTGTGTGTGTGTGTGTGTGTGTGTGTGTGTGTGTGTGTGTGTGTGTGTGTGTGTGTGTGTGTATGCGTACGTGTGTGTCTGTGTCTGTGTGTGCCTTGTGTGGAAGCAGACATGTCCAGATATGAGTTAAAGTAGGTAATATTTAAAATCCATAAACATTAACAGAGTGTGAGAAGCACCAAATACAAATACAATCAAATTAGATAAAAAGATTATAAAGGAAATATTGGTTTGCAGATTGTAATTTGTTTATTTCAGTTTCTGTGCATATTTTCAAATCCAATGTGTTTATTTGTGAGCTTTACATGTGTTAGCATGTAGAGTTTTCTACTTTGAGCTACTGTTTCCCCTCTCTTTTCAGTCTGTATGCTAAGCTAAGCTAATCACTTGGCTCTTGCTTCTTATCTATTTATTTATTTGGTAAATGCACTTATCTTTCAACAAGTTTAATGGGAGGATTGATATTACTCTCCTATCTTTAGCCAGGAGACAGTTAGCTTAGCTTAGCATAGAGAATGGAAACAGCTAGTCTGGCTCTGTCCAAGGAAAATAAAATCCTCCTGCCAGCACCTCTACAGCTCACAAATTAACACGTTATGTCTTCCTTGTCTAATCCATATAAAAAGTGTAAAGTGTAAAAAAGGTTGTGGTTTGTTTTATTATGTGTTGATTCTCAAGTCCGCACAGTAACTCGAGCTTGGCAACCAGCTGGGAACTAGTCAGATCCATTACCTCTGTTAAGCCATAACTTGACACTTTTACACTTGCACATGCTTTTAGTAGCCTAGAGATTAAACAAATGGGATATAATGTGTTAATTGGTGAGTTTTTCAGGTGCTGGTAGGTAGATTTTGATTTCTTCAGATGGAGCCAGGCTGGCTGTTTCTTGTCTTTTCTTGCTAAGCTAAACTAGCCATCTCCTAGCTGTGGCTTCATATTTCTTGTACACACGCAAATAATACTGAACTATTCTTTTAAACACCCTGTTGTTTAGATGATTGATATTTGATGATTTTATGTGCATTCGTTTGTGCTCTTACTTTGTGTGTTGTGTTAGACTCCTGGAAGGAAGCTTCTCTCAGCTTCTGCTCTTCTACAAGGATGTCCCTCAGATGCTCATTTACCTGAAGAAAGACAGAGAGAACGAGAGACAGACAGAGAGAGAGAGAGAGAGAGAGAGAGAGAGAGAGAGAGAGAGAGAGAGAGAGAGAGAGAGAGAGAGAGAGAGAGAGAGAGAGAGAGAGATATCACATTTCACACAAGTATTTGGTGCTGACTGAGAGGCTGAATGGTGAGTTTGTGTTGAAGCGAGGGGGAACTTGAACATGAGAACAAGAGAGTCCACACATGAAAGAAAAACTTTTCACCACCACCTCTGCCCATTAGCCAGTGATGCTAAACATTACTGTAACCTAATATAAGACACTCAGCTGACTTCCGATTAAAGCACAATGTAAAAACAACTTCAAAGAATACTCCAATGACAGTATTTTTCCTAAAAACATACCCTTTTTTACGATTGCTGCTCTCCTGTCTTCAAAGGGTCTATATAAACAGTGTTGCAACACTTTGACCTGAGGACATAAAAGGCCTCAGACAATCCCAACCATGCCGTGCAATGTCTCAGAGCTAAATAGAGACAATCTGCCATGTGTTTTTTTAAGTGTCTGTTAATAAATCCTGCATGTGTATCTTCTTGCCTTTAGCCTGCAAATGGGAGCAGAAAGCAGATTAACTTCTTTCACTGAGGAATGAAAACTATGGAAAAATTTTGGGACAACTGTGCAAAATTTCACAAACATCTCCTGCGGGTTTTGTAAGATGATGAAATAACTAAAGGTGCAATTACACAGACTTAACTGCGGCCTTCTTACAGCTTAAAACTCAAGGTTTGACTTCACCCTCCAAGCATGCTTTAGCAGACTGGAAGATGTTAGGTCGAGTCAGTTAGCCCTCAATAATCTCTCTGACATGATTACATGTGGTTATTGCCAGGTCTTCAATTGGTTTTCTTGCCAATATATTAGATTTTGAAGCAGCAGTGTAGGATTTGAGTGCTGACATACTTTCCAGCACCTCTCGTGTCTTCTACATCCGGAGTGAAACAAAGAACTGTGTGTGAAATAAAAGGCCACCAGTGTGTAAAGGGCTCAAGGATGTGTACAGTTGTTCTCCCCTGAAATGAGAAAGCATGTGTCCTGGTGGTTTTGTGTGCACACTAATATGCTCGTGTGTTTACCTTGTTGATCCAGGTGGTGATTGCATCCTCTGTGTCATAAGGCAGCTCCTGCATGTAGCCGTCACTTTGGGAGTGCTCAGCGGAGGAGTACCTGTTGATGCAGGACATCACCCTCTCCACACTCACCATCTCCACCGTATATGCCATCATCAGGGTATCTATAAGCGCCAGATGGGAACTCTGTGGAGACACGCAGCAGCAAGTTGAAACAACAAATTTAAGTACATATCTAGAATTTCCCTTTAATCTCCTGCTTCTTTCCAAAAGCATCAAACCTCATTTATATCATTTTAGATTTTCCATGTCTGTCTGTGAGAAAACTGAGAAAGTGTAGGCTTTCTCAATATTCCTGATCAGCAAAGTTGCCAAAAAACTGTTGAAGCATATGTTTTCATTCAAATAAGAACGCTAAAATTATCATAGGATTTGTTCTCTTGAAAGAAATAAAGATGTACCTACTCTGACCTGCGAGGCTGTTTTTGTGAACAAAATGAAGTTTCTAGGGTGTGAAAAAGTTTATTTTTAGCAAATCAAAACTTCTGATGGAAATTTTTGAAACTGCTGAACTACCTTACACACGCTACCTAATTTTGAGTCATTCACTTCATATGGTGGTTTTAACAACTGTCAACACTCACACAAAGCTTGACATTCTCCTGGCCTTTATAATCCCATTCCAGGCCGGTCAGACCAACAGACCTCCCCTTCCCTTTCCTGTCACACCACAGGTCTACTCAAAAACATTGACACTCTCTGTGTTTTATGTGCTTACAGTATGTGTGCTCGTATGCAAACATCTGGAGTCAGGTGATCCATGACCTAGGACAGGTGACTCAAGCCAATAGACACAAACAAGCAGTGAGCACCTTGGCTCACCAGAGTCTGTACTGCCAAGCACAGACCTCGATTCATAACCACAGAGCCTCATGTAACAGCCAGTGTGACCATGTGTTTCCCCAAGAAAAAAACAACTGATCCAGTACAACCACTCTGGACTGCGCTGGTTCTCAACGTCAGCTCCACATGCTCTCCTGCCAGTCTAAACAGACAGCATGTTCAGAAGACATACGGCTGTTGGGAACAAACTCCTCATGGAAATAACTGCTTTTTTTTTTACATACTTGAACCACATATAACCACATTACTTGTTTTGTCCCATCAGTAGTGCAAAATCCAAAGATGTTCAATTTACAAGAACATTCAGCAGAGAAAAGCTGCTGCCAAACAAGAGAATATTTAGAAATTTTTATTACACCAAGAATTAATCAGTGATCCAAACTGTTAATACATTTTCCAGTACAAATAATCAATCAATTAATCAATCGTTTTAGCACTAGATCTGAAATAAATCTTAATCAAATAGACATGAGAGCTACAAAATATTGAGCTGCAATGATTAGTTGATTAATCGAATAATAATCAAATAATTGCTTTGGTAATTTTTATGGAAAAATGTCAAATATTCAGCTTCTCAAGCTTTTCATTGTGAAGATTTGAGGTTTTTACATATCGTACATGATAGTAAACTGATTAGGTTTGGATTTTAGACTCTTGGGTTGGGTTTTTAAACAGGACATTTTTCTCTCTTTTTTTGATATTTTATAGACAAGACGGTTACCTGATGAATCAAAAAAACAATGGGCAGAGTAATTGGTAATGAAAATAAACGATAGATGCAGCCCTAATAAAATCTAAACTTACTGGGAGTTTAATTAAGTTTGTAGACACTGATGCTGAGCTGACCATAATGACGTATGTTGTATTGACACCTGAGTAAACAGAAAAGTTCTGACATTGTTTCTTGAACACAAAGTACCCACATAACATGAGCATGATTTGAATTCCTGCATCTTCAGGATATTGCCAAATATTTGGCATTGTGTGCATTCTTCTTCAGAGGTACTGTAGCTGGTCTGGTTGACAGCTGGACTGCCTGACTGACACGCAGACATGCAGAGAGACAGACACACAAACAGACAGACGGCACACAGAGGGAGAGACAGGCCAAGTAACTAAGACTGGAGGTGGAGATCCAGAGAACGCCATTTTCATGAAAGCTGTGATGGAAGCTTAAAGCCTGCTGTTAAGAGGCTTGTGTGTGTGTGTGTGTGTGTGTGTGTGTGTGTGTGTGTGTGTGTGTGTGTGTGTGTGTGTGTGTGTGTGTGTGTGTGTGTGTGTGTGTGTGTGTGTGTGTGTGCGTGTGTGTATTCAGAGCTCTGGGCAGAGAGGCGACATGAATTTTAATATGCGTGACAAATCACTTGTGATCATTTCTTTTTCATTAGGGATTTTACAACATCTGAAAAAACACATTGAGTGTGACATTTGTACTCATGTATACTGATAAGTAGAGGTGTGGCCATCACTTGACAAAACTACAGATGTTTTTTTATCTTAGAGTTATGTGGACCGAGGTCAGAGGAGGGGGGAGTTTATGTGGTTTTCTCTCTTCTTTTAACTGAAGGATGGTTAGTCTCATTTCTTCATTGGAAGGTTTAATAGTTTAAAATTCAAAGCATACAGCAGAACTTTACCACGACATGTTTTCACGTCTGTTTGTGTATGAATTAAATAAACAGGATAAAATGTAATATTTGACTTTTAAATGTGCCGATAGGCATATGTTAAAACTTCAGACAACCAGGGTAGTTGTAATATATGACTCTCATGTAAATCTGAAACAGAGGGCATTAAACACATTTCCCAAAATGTCAAACTATCCCTTTAATTATTCTGCGGAAGATTTTTTTAAAAGAGAAGGGATTCAACCTCTCTACTGACGCTGATCATTTTCATACAGTCTCTACTTTAACAGAGAAGGAAAATAAGTATTGTTGTTGCTATTGTTAATATTATTGATCAAATAATTTTATTTTAAAAGTCTTTACAAAAGTAAGAAGATTAAAACTTGAAGGCTAAATTGTAATTAGTTTTTTTTGACAAATTTCAAAGGTTACTGTTCCCCACTCTGTTGTGCAGGTTTGCTTGTGCTGCTGTTTTCTCATTGTTTCTAATGGGGAATTTAATTCAGAGCTAAAATGCATGTCTGTGTACATGATTGTGGCTGTGTGTATTGTGCATATAGGTGTGTGCCCAAGGGACAGACAATATGTTGAGCTACAACTTACACATATCTACAGACTGCTCATATCCACAAGACTTTTTTTTTTTTTACTGTTGACACTACAGCATGGATTTAAAAGCCATGTGCTGTCTATTATCCCTTCACAAAGACCTTTGGTGTGCGTGTGTGCACAGAAGCAAGTCTACACCACTCATGGTGACAGGCACGCCTTATAAGGCTGTGGAAATAGCAGACACTGGTCATAAGAAGCTGTAAAGAGCTGCAGTACACTCGTGCACACTAACAAGTGCATCAGTATTCATTCACACTGTTGTTGTATGGTTGCGCGTGTGTGTGTGTGTGTGTGTGTGTGTGTGTGCCCTTGATCAAAGGCATCTATGGGAAAGCACGATACAGCTGAGCAAACAGATAATCAAAGTAGCCTCTTTCTCCTCAAACATCACAAGTGTCAGCTCAACGTGGGTACACACCCAGAAATGACCGTGATCTGAGCAATACACAAGCGTTTTTATTGCACAACTTTACACCTACACGTCTGCTTCTATTGACATGTTTGTGTGTGCTGACAATTATGGTGCAATATTGTCCAAACTGCCACTAAGTAGATTTGACCTCTCTCGCTATCTACCTCACACACACATCCATAAAACCCTTCCAAATCTTTCAGCGTTATTTGGCAGAAAGCTTCTAGATGAAGGAACACGCCTCTCTGCAGGCGCATTCAATTACCTTTCCAGCTCCCTCTCCTTCGTCACTTTCTCGTTTCAGTGTTTTAACTCTCAGAGGGCAGCGTGAGCGTGTGCACGAGCGGAGAGGAGAAAAAAAAAGTAAACAGGAAAGTAGAGCTAGAAAGGAACACACAGGTCTTGTGCACGCTGTTGGAGGTCTGACAGCTCTTTGGAGGGTTGTGAGAGTGTGTGTGTGTGTGTGTGTGTGTGTGTGTGTGTGTGTGTGTGCGTGTGTGTGTGTGTGTGTGTGTGTGTGTGTGTGTGTGTGTGTGTGTGTGTGTGTGTGTGTTTTATAAGAGGGGGTAAGGCTGGGTGGGGGGCTCTCATTTGTGCACCAGACGTGCTTTGACTCACTGTGAGACCCCACCCTCCACCGTGCTGCAGTATAGCACATCATGTCTTCTTCCCTCCTTCCTCTCCTTTCCTAACCTTCCCTACTCTCCATGTACTCCACTCTTCTCCTCCCCCATCGTCTCCCTTACTCCCCTCACCCCCACCACCCTCCACCCCAACATTCTCCCCTCTTTCCAGATGGCCACATCAACAGTAGGTCTTTTCCACTCGTTCTCTGGCACACACATGTCGTCCTGTCCGCCAGAAAGGCAATACCCTACCCTTTCTCTCCTCCTCTCTATCTTTCCTTAACCGCCATCTCCCCTTTTCCATTCACCCTCTTGTAGTCTTTCACATTCACCCTTTCCTCTCATCTCTTGCTCTACTTTCCTGCTTTCTCCTGGATTGCAGCCAAATGGCAGCCCCTTAAACTCCATCGCTCCCCTCCCTCCTCCTCTATATTCGTCCTCTGACAGACTGCCACACTCCTCCTCCTCCTCCTGCTCCTCCTCCTCACTGACATGAGTTATCCCTCTGTTACACAGTATTTGGAAAACCATGAGGTCATCATTTTTTCAGCAGATATACTATAACCCAAAATGAAAAGCCTCGACTTAGGCGTGACTGAAATGATCCTGCTGAGTCCACAAATACACACAGAGACAGTTACTAGCAGCTACCTCTACTTTTCCCAACCAATCTAGTGAATTCAGAGAGGCACAGAGTAACAATAAAGGAGGACACATCAACAAATAGCCTGGCTGTGTGCATCACAAATGAAGGTCAATAGTGTTAGGCTTTAGCTCCATTTGTCTACTTAACATGAGGTCACTAAAACTGTCCAGTAAATCACCGGCCACGAACACAGAGTCACAGAGAATAAAAGAGAGATATATAGACATTTACCAGACTACACAGGTGTGAAAGGGGCATGGGATCATTAAGCGCTGCAGCAAATCTCCACCCATCATGATCCTAGCTAGGATAAAGAATGATGTCTGGGCACAGAAGGACTTGATGAAAGATGCTAAAGCCTCAATTAAATATTCAGGAGATAACAATGTTCCAGTTTCATTTAATCTGCAAAAATAGAGTTTCGATAAGCTGGAGCTGGGGAGGGAAAGGCTAAAACGCAGAGCGTAATTGGAAGAGAGAGCGAGAGAGATGGTGAGGATGAAGCAGGTGGCAAATAGACAGAAAGACAGAAGAGTTGAGGGAAGAATCGGTGAGACAGACAGAGGGAGAACAGGAGAGGGAGGGGGTGGAGAGGGTGCACTGCAATGCAGACACCTTTTGGCGTCAGCAGAAGTACCCGTCTCAAGCCATGCGTGTACTAGCAGTGTGCCTAACACAGACTCACCCTCCTTTCATAAATGAGCTCAAACTTAGACTCTATTCCACGCTGCTCACTTCCACTAAAAAGGTGACAATCATGTGATAATGCTGAAGCAATTAGATGATTGGTCTATTGACAGATAATTAACAACCATTCAAGTCGTTTTTCAGAGAGAACATTAACTCGTTCCAGCAACTCAATCTTGAGGATTTGCTGCTTTTCTCTGTTTAATCTTACTGTAAACTGAGTATGTATGGATTTGGGGTGTCTTAGTTGGACAAAACAAGCGATTTGCTGAAATCACTAAACGGTTCTCACAATATTTGATATTTACCTATTGTCTGACATTATCTACACTAACTGACTATCAGATAAATCAAAACGTAATGAACACATTAATTGAAAATGAAGATAAGTCACTGGTCTATTATGTTCTTCTATCCAGAGCTGTATGCACTGGTGACAAAATAGTAAAACAACATACTACTAGAATATGTCATAGTGTGTTAGGCTGGTTTAAGGTAAGGCATGTTTGCTCTGTGCTGCCTAATGACACAGAGGCTGAACAGTGAGTAATAAGGTTGCTATAGGAGACCTGTCATTAGCGGTTGTTTTTCTCTCAACAAGACGGATCTTGGAGGATAGTCTAACAGTAGGACACATATGAAAACACAAAATATCATCCAGTGTTACAGTTTGTTTATATTGCTGACAATTAATTGTCACAAATGTTGATAATCTAGTCGTCACTTATCAGTAAAAATATGGCAAATATTGGCTGCTTACAGCTTCTCAAATGTGGGAAATTGCTGCTTTTCTCTGATTTGTTTAAATGTAAATTTCACATGTTTGGTTTTTGGACTGTTAGTTGATTAAATCAAGTAATATGAAAATGTAATCTTGACCTCTCGGAAATCGTGTTTGGCATTTTTCTCAAGTTTCTGACATCTTATAGACAATTAATGAAAGCAATGTTTAGCTGTATTATATGCTTATGTACATGTATGTAAGCATATGTATGCATTTGCAAATGAACAGATTCAAACCTAAATCAAGTAGTCTAATTTCACCATTAAGACAATATATGTGTATTTTTAAATGGGAATCTGTGGATTTACGTGGAGTACAAAAAACTTTATACCTATAAAGACTCTGAAGAAGTACAAACTTTACAAGAGTGTCGATAAATGCAAATGTCTAAGTTTAAAGTACACACACACACACACACACACACACACACACACACACACACACACACACACACACACACACACACACACACACACACACACACACACACACACACACACACACACACAAACAAATTACCTTGAACTGTAAAGCATAAAGGTACAGAAATAAATCTACTTTTTAAATCTATTACTTTATCACCAAATACATCTATGTACTCTGTGAGATACATCTTCACTCACCATGTGTATAGGCGTGCTGGTCAGATCTCTCTCAGTCACCAGTCGGTCCTGGTCGGTCACATACAGGCCTTTCTGGGCCAGAGCCTGGATGACAGCATTGTGTCCCAGTAAAGGTTTGACTGCATCGCTGCGGAGGATCAGACTTCCGGCACGGCAGTAGAGCTCTGCAGACTGGAGCAGGCAGGCCACTGGAGGCTTCAGATGCTCCTGGTTGTACTGATCACTGTAGAAAGGCTCCACCAGCTCCTCTGGTACTGCATCTGAGCAGAGAGAAAGACACAGGAGAGAAGAGAGGAGATGGGTTAGGGCTAGTTTTGATTAATGTGCATCTTCTTGAGTCTTTTGTCACTACTGAGCCACCATCATCAACAAAGAAGCAAACGATGAATGCAAGCAATGCTGAAAGAAGGTATGCCACTATTCTTTCTATATTTTTATAGCCTTTGTTGTTGTTGCTATGGCTTCACCACAGTATAGCTCAAGAGCCTCGCCTTCATGAACACAACCAGCTCAAAGCTTGTACACCCCAAAACCTTTTGAACATCATCATTGCAATATAAATTTTAGGCAACCACCAGTGGTTTAGGCTTGTAAGCACACATGTCAAATGCACAGAGAAAGTAAAGCTGTTAGCTGTTTAGCCAACACAGATGAAAAGTCCTAAAAGTGATATGGATTAAATCCTAACCTGCCTGCATGTCAACAGATCTATCTCAGGGACAACTGAGCAAACTCCAGCCACTGATGAGATACTATATGAAAGCTCTGGAAAAAAGCTAATAAGTGGACCTTGAGTTAGGATTGTCTCGTCAAGCAAGTTATAAGTCATAAGACCAGGTAATGGTGAGTTGCACACTAGAACATCACAACAGTAAGTACATCAATGTCATGTGTGTACTTGTTGGGGTTTATCTCACTGAAGATCCACACAGGACAGCTATGTTGTGAGTGCAAAGCTGCAGTGTGTGTGTGCGTATGTGTGTGTGTGTGTGTTAGTGTGCTAAGTATACTATGTGTCGGTGGAAGTGTATGTTACAAAGCATGGAGTCACCTCTAATCCTGTTACCTCATCCAGTAAATCTGATTAGAAAAAAAAGCAGGACACACAAAGACTTCCAGGACTCATTCACTCTGTTTCTGTCTCCATTTTACTATGTTGTTTTTAACCACATGTTCTGACTCAAAGCTACACTCTCCTAGTCATCAGTCTGTCACTTAATGACATACAGACTATATCCATGCACCACTATGCCATATATATCATTTTAGTCAGTTGAGACCCTTTAATAGGACTGTGTAAGCATTTAAGTGTGTATTGTGACGCATAACTTTGTCTTCCAGTATGAGTGTGTATTCCTGGTATGTGGCGTCATTTCCTCTCTGCCCGCCTCTGAATCCCGCTGAGTGAAACAAAGGACACTAAAGGAATCTATCTTAAAGGTGCAGCTTTCTGTTCTTTTATACTCCAGAATAACAACAGTGGCTGTAGTGTCAACAGTACCAAAAAAACAACAGAACAAAATCAAGTATTTAAAGCTCAGTCCTAAAAAAAAATCATTAAACTTGTGATCAAACCTCGGCAGTTTTCCAGTGGCTGTGGTTAGTGCAGCCTCCACATGCCTCCACGCTGGGTGATGAAAACATGCAGATGTTAAACTACTTCAGCATAACAAGCTTTTCTGCATTTACTATTAAATCCAACTTTTGTTATAAATACAACATTTTATAGCTGAAGTGTCTGTTGTACAGAAACTTTCTTTCTTTCTTTTCAGTTTTCATTCACATCGGAAGGTTATTCAGTATTTAATCAGGTGATCTTTAAGCTTAAACATGAATAAACTAATGGATTAAAAAAAACATTAAAAAGAACAGCAGTCTACATTGGCAACAAGAGCAACTTTTTCTAGAGTTCATGGAAATCTGCATCGTCAAGGAAAATTCCCTCTCCTTTGTGTTGGCCATCAAAGCGGAAACAGCCAGGAAGTAGCTGCCACAGGAAGTCCAGGCATGGAGATGACTGCTCCCCTGGAGACCCCCTTGAGATCACAGCTCAGCATACACAACCTCACAGTCAGCAGTGTTTATCACTGCTGGCCTTCTGCTCATTGGTTAAAAGAAAACCTCAGTAGGTGGCTAATGATTTATGATAGAAAGAACTAGTTATTTAATTAGCTTTGACCTATATTTTGCATTTAGTAGCTGGACTGAAATATTACATTAAAGGTTCCCTGTGGAGTTTTTTTAACAATACAAGTGATATGGAGCAGTTTTTAATGAGCAGTACCCCATTTTGTTTGTGTCGGGTACACACACAATAATACACATGATGAATGTGTACAAATAACATGATACACAGTCCCACCAATCATTTCACACTATTCCACTGATCTACAGGTGTCTGTAATTTGCAAAGAAACAGAAATGCACCAACTAAGGCAGAGAAGAAGAAGACAGCAAGCCAGTAAACAGGGACGCAAACCATGCAAGATTTAAAAGACTTCAAATCTGTTTTGCAACCATTTCATGAAGATTTGTAAATCAAAAGGATACAAATAACAAGTTTTGGTGAGTAACTGTGAATATTAACACTTAGGCCACTTACACTTTTTCCAACTACACATTGGGAGCAATGTTGAATGGGTTAGGTGTCTGAGAGGTTGGGGATCGAACCAGTAGTGCTAACAATTAAAAGCTGAGGTGACAATGTATGAAGTTTACAAATTATCTTCTCGAAACAAAGTTGCTACATAATGGCTGGTGGCAAATTCATCCATTAACTAAATATGCAATATATATTTTTCTACTCTCATGTATGTATGTTAATAGACAGCATGAGCTGTAAATCTCAAAGTACTGTAATATCTGAAACACATAGCACAAACCCATGAAAACAACATAGCTGTACCTCAAGGCTGGAGTACACGTTTTTTTTTTATTAAAGCCAATCACTCCACCATCTGATTTCATCTTCTATAGCTGAAGAGGAAAAGCATAATTCACTCCACCTCAGCTGGAAAGGTAGTCTCCTCTTGGACCTGCATGGTCGCTTTACTTTGCTTTGAGTGATACAGATGCATCGCAGACAGCCATCTGAGGACATCTGCTGCATGAGCTAAATAAAAAGTGAGTGCTGGGGACGCTGGTTACATCACTGCTGTGGTGCAGCCGAATCCAGCTGGGGTCATTGGGGGATCTGTGCTGCAACTGATAACATGATATAACCCCTTAGTGTGAATTCAAGCAATGATTTTTGTCTGACAGTTCTAGCTTATGTCCATGAACAATGAAAAACTCATATCACTTTGTGTAATAAGATATAAGATTTAAAGCTTTAAATTTGTATCAGCTGACCTGCGATTTCTCAAAGATCATTTTAAAGTGGCAGATTTGTTTAAATATTCAGTTTATGACCACAAGTTTTTGATGAGTGAACATCTTGAACCACTAGACCAACCCTGAGACCACTGACCAGAAACCAATAGTTACATTAGTCTCAGGATAACTTTACACAAATCAATACTGTTCAATAACTGATTGTTAACAATACTTAAATACATTAAGCTATTAATAATTGCTTTAGTGTGGTTGTAGACAACCTTTATTGGTCCTTTGCTACTGTGGGGTCCGAACACTGTGGAAAGCTGAAGTCTGACATTGATTACACACCCACTCTCCATTGTTTACTCTCTACATTTTACACTTGTAGCACTGTGCATGTAGTATATGTTTTTACACAAACATGCACAACTTTTAGCTTTTCTTACATCTTAGCATCACCAGACTCACCACCATCATTCATCCGTCCAAACTAGGCCAGATCAGGCTCTGAGGACTGGTTATGAATTGGGCCACAGTTCTCGACGGTGCTGGGAGCTGAAACTGTGTGTCAGCAGCAGGTCTTGTAGAAGTGACTTTCTCACATGTTGCTGCATTATCTACCTTGCATGTCTCGCCACCATTTAACGCTCTCTGACAGTGAAAAAAAAGAGTTCTGTGCAAGTTAGGTTTGGCACACACTGGTGGATCAATGGGTGAATGTGATTCAGGGGTCTCTCTTTTGATCTCTCTCTCTCTCTTTCTACGTTTGTCCGTCCGTCTGTGTGGCGGCCACAGAGGCTCCATGCACTGTATACGGAGGAGCAGCCGTTGAAAGCATTCATTAGGAGCCGGGGTAAACCTCGGGGCTCGGAGCAGGCTGGAATTACTCAGTCTTTATGAAGCCGGGCTGCCAAAGCTGCTTCCAGACCACACTGAGGGCAAGAGGCAGGCCAGAGCTGGGATACATACATGTGGTCATGCGTAATGAAAAAATACTGACACACAAATACACATGAAGAAATCACTCCTGTGTTACAGACAAGAAAAGCAAAACATTACAGTCAATTGCCTGTGAGCTACTATAAACTACATAAAGTCAACTGATGAATTAATCAACTGTTTTACTAATTGATTAATCAACTAAACCATTTTTAAAAGCTAAAACACCAAACATTCACTAGATGTTCTACTTTTTTTTGAGGGGAGGGGGGTAGAGTGTGAAGAGCATAAGTCACTGTTTTCTGACATTTTAAACACTATGAGATCCACCAAATAATTGTTTAGGTCATTTTTCACAAACGTGCACTAGATCCAGATTCTCAGTTGCGAGGATTTACTATTTTATGCGATAAGAAACAGAATACTTTTGAGTTTTGGAGTGTTACTCGGACAAAACAAGCACCTGGGGCTTTAGGAAAGTGCAATGGGCAATATTTTCCAATACTTTCAGAGATCAAACCATTTATCAAGATGAAAATGTGTAATGAATACACCCTTTAGTCACAGCCCTAAACTTGTATTACAGATCTTCTGTTTGTTGATCAGCTACGAAACTGAGAAGTGTGACAGCAAAGATCTGTAGTCAGAGTGTCAATATGCATATTACATAATAGGTTTGGCTTGACTTCTGCAGTGGGGAATAATTAGCAGTAGATAGGTTACACCAATAACCCTTCAGTGACGTAGTGGTTATGACCTATGACCTCCAGGTAAACACCGCCATATGACAAATAAGGCAATGTATACAGAAATGCATTAATTGAGCCTGAAATACATCAGTATTATATTACTCACTTTTCATTTCATGACATTTATGTGAATATACAGGCTATTTCTATTTGTGTTTATAATAACAGGCAGGAAAATGGGGTTTAGATGGGTTTGATACTGAGTGTCTAATTACAGGCGGTTGTTTACAAAATAGTCCCACTCTTAAACCTCCTGATTCCTACACAACAGCGGGTTTATTACACATGTCAGATGATTATCTTCACCGTGTTTACCGATAATCTAATCCAGAAATAAAACACGATTAGGAGGCGCCACCTACCCGAGCCGAAAGCCTTGGCCACCAGCCACGTCAGGCTGCATGATATCTTGGCCCTGGTAAAGTCATAGTGGTCGAAGCTCTTGATGGCAGGGACTATGAAGGTCCGTCTCATCCCTCTGTCATCTGTCGCATCTCCCATCTTTTCCTGTCGGGGGTCCCGCTACACTGCAGCTGGAGGATCGGTCAGCCTGAGGAATTCCTCCTGGCTGCGGATGACATCCCGTCCAGAGGAATTCGATGCAGCAAAATTTCCCCTTCTCCTGAAAAAAAAAATTAAAAAAAACTTTGCGCGTGGCCTGATGTTGGAGAGCACGACGAGTTGGATACCAAAAGGGCGCACCTCGGTTACATTAGTACCATCCTCATCCTCACTTTTTGGCCCTTATGTTTCAGTAATATATCCCCCCAAAAAACCCTGACAGCACAGCGCAGTTTAGTGGCTGGATTTCTGAAGATTTCCTCCATTCCCTGACATGATCATCCTCATGTTGCCCGACATAACGGAGCAGCTGTGTGTCAGAGGAGGAGGCTCCGGTCCCGAACCAGAGGACAGCTTCACACACACACGCTGACGAAGCTGTTTATGTCCATATTGTTCTTCTTTTCCTTTTCTAACAGTTTTCCTCTCTTCCCCCCCTCTCTCTCCCTCTCCGCGGCGTCTCCTCTGCGCTTTTCCTGCCGCACTGATCGGTGGATGTAGCGTACAGCGCATGCGCGATCCACCCACCCAGTCTATTCAATCCTGACAGTCTCACATAAACCAAGGTGGAGTTAACTGGCAGCGTGATTTTTCACTTATTCCCAGATGTTTCCATGGAGGAATGGAGAAAGAAATACATTTAATATTTCTTCAAAAAATAACTTCCTGTGACAGCAAGACACTAACAACTCTACTATAATTGTGGATTTCTTGAGTTTATTTTTGAGTTTTGGAAAGATTTAGAAGAAATTTTCAACTGACTTGTGTTAAAGCCTTGTTGTTTACTTTGAGCCTAACCTGAAAAAAATGTGTTTTTAATTTATTTCGACATACATGAATTTAGGGGTGGGAAGTAATAAAGTACATTTATTCAAGTACTAAACTTAAGTACAGTTTTGAGGTAGGGGAGAACAGGGTTGGTAGTCACACTTTTTACTTTACTTTGAATTCCTCATAAACCGTATGCTGATTCCCATTAATTTGTAATGAAAGCTAAAGTGTCAGGTAGGAATAGAGAGGTACTCTCCTTCAGCTGATTTTGTTTAAAAGATATGGGCCGTCAAATATGTCTTGTGCACTTGTGACAACCGTCCCCATGGTGGGGTTGGGAGTCACACACTATGGGGATGGTTGTCCCTGTGTTATTTTAATGGAGAAACATAAAAAAATGTAGGCACCAAGATAACATAAACAGGAACAATCATTCCTAAAAGTGCATTTTTTGTCATTATATGACAATATTGTGTATTTTCAACTCTCTGACTGCTCTGAGCTTTACATCTGGAGGAGTCTAGCTCTTGTTTGTCTTCCTGACAAAGTTCTTGGTCATTTTGCTATCTTAAAGAAAGAAACTGACTGTATATTAATTAGTTGAAACTAGCTCCACCTCCAGCAGCTACACCAGTAACATGCTGCTCTAACACTGATGCTTTAGTATTAATAATCTAATGATGTCATATATAATAATATTTTAGTCAAGTTAAGCACATTTTGCTTTTAAAACTTGTAGTACTTTTAGTTAAGGTTAATGCAGGACTTTTATTTGTAATGGAGTATATTCACATTGCTGTATTGGTACTTTTACTGAAGTTAAGAATCTGAATACTTCTTTCACCACTGCCTATAAATACTTTATACATACAATGACTTTTTTGTATTAGCAGTTTTGTTTGATTTATTTAATTATAAGGCTTCTTAAAAATCAATAACCAATGATAAAAGGTCAAGTACAACTGCAAATTGCCAAAAGTCCCCTTAAGCCTCTGTGGCACTTTTTTCTGTTTCATTTACATACTTCTTTTCATTGTAAATCATCATTTTTCTTTTTATCATTTCCATATTCTGATGTTTAATCCTCCCACTTTTTTGTTAGTTGGGATCTCTGATGCTGTATACAAATTCTGTTAGAGGTGGTTAAAAATAAAAAATAGAAATGTAAATTTTTAGATGTAAACACAACTGCCACTGATACAGCTGACAAATACTATAGATATTAGAAAATAGAGTATTTTCATCTTGCAAGCATACTTTTACCCCACTATGGTGTAGGCCAGTTACAGGATCCACATTTGATAACCCCCAAATTATTGTTGCCTTGTTGAAATGTTGTGTCTCCAAACTCAACTTTTCAGAACCGTTTTTACAACATATAAAAGGTATCAGATCATGTTGTTTGTTTTGTCCATTTTAATGTTGTGTTTTCATGTTCCATTTTATTTTTGTGTTTTGTATGGAGCCCAGGATCAAATGTGGATCCTAATAAAGAATAAAAAATAAAGGATAAAGGATCAAAAATAAGTTTCACAGGCTGAAGAATTTTCTCATCCTATTGATAAACATCAGTGACGTGCACAATCTCAAAGCAAGAGCCAAAACTTGAATGTGGAACCTGCACTCACCTCACAGTATGCACATGCTGTAATAATCTAGGTTGGATTGACTTTTGGTTTGCACAAATATGCATGCACACACACAAACACTATAAAAAGACTCAGACTTGTGTGTCTTATCTGTGTGATTTGCATTGGGCCTTCACAGAATTACTGAAATGTGCACACACTCACACAAACACTTGGAGCAATATAGAAAATGTTGCAAATCAGAGTTTATTAATCTCATACAGCTATCAGATAACCAGAAGAAGTAATGGTATATTGGATGACACTGCATTTAAGAAGATCCTGATGCAGTGCAATGAGGAGTGTGGAACAGCATTGCTCCCTAGTGCCCACAGCAGGTTCATGCAGCTGAAGAGGACAGGAAGTATAAATCACACAATCGGTCAGTAGATGGCAGTCCCCAGCTAATTATTCACCCAAAGCCACAGACTTTCTCTTAAAGTGTTATATCAAATCATTTAGATGGCACTTCTTTTATCTTTTTTTGAGAATTTTCTGCACTTTTCTTCCAGGTTTAAATTCAATGAAACAATACCCCACAGTGGTTCTGACATTTTAGTGTTGAAGAGATAGGATTATTTCTCTCATTTTATACATAAACTCACTCCCCAAAACACATTTTTTAAATTTCCATCTTTACATTTATTGCTCCTCATCTCCCTGAATTGAATCACCTCCACCATGACCCACAGTCATTTGAGAGTCATCACCAATCATAACATACTGAGAATTTGTAATGTTAATGATTGGTTGACACCCTGATTGAAAATTGCGGTTGTGTATCATTATATGGTTCAGTGTTTCCTGTTCTAGCAGCTGTGTTCTTTTACACTCTTGGATCAGCTGCTTTTGATGTTGATTTAAATGTTTAAGTGCCTCCTGTCTCTCTATCTGCAATTTCACTCTCTGCTCCTCCATCCAAATTCTTTTCTGTTTATTAATATTCGCTGGTGACAATATCTTGCGTGCTTTTTTGTCAAAGTTCTTCTTCTCATCCAGTGGAATTATACTCTGCAGAACTATGGGCATGCTTAGTTTGGGCATGCGGTTCTCCATTGGCAGCAGAGGGATAACAGTGTTGTACTTATGTTTGTGGTTTATGGAGTTGATGAGGGCCGAGTCTGTCATCATCTCCTGCAAACGAGTGAAGTTGCAGGTGAGCAGCAGAAGGGTAAAAGCTGAGTTGTTGATAGCATCCTCTATACACCTAAAAGTGCTCTTTCCAGGGATGGCAAAGTCATCAGAGAAAGTTGCGCCTTCGCTACTGGCGATAGCTTCCAGTTTTTCTTTCAAGCTTTCGGCTACTTCCGCATCTTCCTGTGCATGCAGGATAACAAAAGCGTAAAATATTTCTTCTTCCTCCTTTTCTGCACCTTTACATTCATGCATCTTATCTGTTTCAGTCATCTTGGGTGTTGCAGTAGGTAGTGAAAACTTTGGTTCAGTGGTTTGGTTTGGAGTTTCTGTCTTACTGCACTCCGTTGTAAACGCTGTATCCATCTTTGTGTTTTTAAACAGAGGAGGTTCATTGGATTTAAGCTTAGATTCCTCAGGAGCAGTTTTCACTTCATTACCAGCGGAGACGGCAGTGCTTTGTTCGGCGCTTCCTGATGTTTGTGGAGTTATTCTGTCCCCATGAAATGTGGCTGTTGGAGGAGTGCTGATCTCCAGATGAGTAGGATATGATGGTAGTGAGGAGCCCGCATGCAGTGGGCTGGGCAAACCACTTTCTGACTGATCCTGAGACAGAGTCACTTTTAAAGTTGTATTTCCTTCATTCCGGCTGCTATGAGAATCATGGGAAGACCCTAACTTGAGGTTGCTGAAAGAACACATCATCTCTGCAAACGAGGGCCCACAGACAGTTTTAGCTTCCTCTCTGAGTAGATCATATTCCAGATCCACACCGTTGCTTCTTTTTTGGCTCTCAGTGGAAAGGGCTCTCTTGTACGCCAGATTTCTTAAAGGTTGATCGCACAGTCTTTGTTCTGACAAAACTTTAAAAATTCGAGCTAAAGCTGCAAGAGACTCTCTTGTGAACTCTTGAGAATTACTGCAGCGAACTGCAAAATCTTCTAATTTGCCTCGACTCATTTTCCATGTTTCAACCAGATGGTTAGCGAGGTTGTTGTCTGTCAGCATCTGGAGTTTGTTCAGGGCCTGCTCCTCTTGCTGAAGAAAAATCAGACATAAGGCATGTATGATATTATCTTCAGTAGACTCACGCAGCTGGAATGTCAGACTCCGAAGTCGCTCGGGAGGTACCTTGACTAGAATGTCATAAACGTCTCTCAGTCCTGTTCCCTGATTTTCTGGTCCCTTGTGACTCATTTTCAGTTTGGGTTTGTACTACAAGCAATCACATGCAATTTTCCAACATCTTCGTCCTTTGTTGTCGAGAGAGGTGCATAACTTCATGGACTTCTTTGTTTCTTCGAAGAGATAAAAACAACTAAAATCAATAATTATGCAGTGAGCGTAAAAGGTCATAACATAATATGCTTTCTATACTTCAGCAGTGTGTTACAAAAAGTAGGAATCATGATGACCCAAATACACTAACTATACAAACTTTATTGTTGCAGTAAGATGATTTTCTGACAAATATAACAGTCAAAAACTTTACTTTAATTACTTACTTGCACGGAGTTCTCTGAGCCATAACAATGACTTCAGTCTGTGTTTCCAGCTCAAATAAGGAAGTAACTCTCCCTTCCAGTTCAGTTCGGCTTTTAGAAAACTCTATTTTCTGCACAGGAAGCTCTAAGAGCCTTTTTGAAATAAACCTGTTAGAATACCACTGAGTGTGACATGTCTTTTCAAACTTTTTGCATCAAGTTCATAAGTGACTGTACCTGTGGCAGTTGAAGGCCTCTGCCAGCTTCAAACACGTTTGCAAAAAACATGATGATGTCACAAGCTGGAAGTATGGAAGCCCATGATGGACAAAAGACAAAAGCAGGAAAAAGCATTCATGACTGCCAGATATGTAGTTTTGACCAAATTAACAAAATTGTACCATCATTAACAGATGTTATTCGAAATGCAAACATTCACCAGTATTGCTGTTCGCCTCTATAAGATGTGCTATAACAACCCATTAACTTAATTTCTCACAACATTACAAATCTACCCAAAAAAGTGATGATTTTAGCTCTGTGTTCACAATAGGCTTAGAAGAGAGAAGAATTCTGCATTTTCTTCCTCTGTACTGAAAGGCAAGTGTATTTTTATCCACGGAGGAAACCTCCAACCCTGTATTTACCAGGGGTGGGGTCACACTAGACAGAGTGCAAGCCAACATCAAGTCCCTCAATACAGTGTAGACAGAGAGCGTCTCTGTTCTTAGTGCTGAAAGCAGTCTGATATATTTACTGTGCAACCACTTCTGAGGGATTACAGTAACTCTATAGGATGAGTGGTTTGTATGCCTTCTATAAATATGACTATTGTAGCATTGGTATGTTTCTTTACAGAATGAAATATTACTATTCAGCTGAGCTATATAGCACATGCCATTCAAACCACAGCACTCTTGTTTTAAGCATTTTGCTAACAGCAAACTGACTCAACTATCCAACCATGATAATCACATACATTTCCTTCACACTCGTACACCATGTATGCCTTCGTTTCCTCCCTCAAGAATAAACACACATGCAAATACTTATTCTGAACATGAAAGCACTAGCGACAGCAGCACACACACATCCACACAGCCTCAGGATCATCCTCAGTCAGTTACATAATGGACTGCCAAACGTCCGTCTTTATTGAGGTCAGTTCTTTTAACGAGAGACACACTCTCCCAGCAGCTGTGTTAGTCAGCCTGGCGGTAAATTGGTCTTCACCTTCAGGCATAAACATATAGGCTCTGTCAGTTCTGCAAATTGTGGTATAGTACAGCTTTGTTTTATTTCTTTTTTGTGAGTGTTTTGAGCAAACACATTCTGACCTCTTCTTGTTTTTTTGGGTGAAATATTACTTTATTATTCAGCACAAAAACATTTCTAACTATTTCTTCACATGGCAGATTACTATAAACTACAAATGCACAGATGTATGTATCTGTGCTTGTGTGTGAAGTTGCTGGCCGTGGGAGAGAGCCCTGAGGGAGACACAGAGGGGTCACATATAAGAGGCTTTAGGGCAGACAAGTGAAAAGGAGGCCCTTTCTTGGACAGAGACCACAGATTAGGATGAAAGGCATAAGAGTGGGGGATGCTCTCTCTTTTTTTTATCTGTCTCGCTGTATCTCTCTCCCACACTCTGCATCATGTCTATTCAAAATGAAAAAGAAATAAAGAAGAAGACACACAAATACGGACACGGTGGAAGCTACAGATGGAGACAGGGAGGTGATACAAAGCCAGATAGATCAGATAGTGAGATAGGGGCAGAGTAAAAGATGTATTGAGACCTTGACAGATCGATAGCCTCTTTAGAATTCAGTTTGTGAGAGGCCGAGAGAGGCCATGCAACACGCCGCTCTTTTCCCAGCCACTTGATTCGTCACACATGCTAAGAGAATTTAACACACTCGCTTCTGGCAGGCAAATATATGCTCCACACACATGTACATGTGAAGACATACACAGATACAAGGCTGTGCACTCTTTCAATCAGGCGTTCACGCCCACAGTTTGGCCTCTATTGAGACGATGAATGAAACACCTGCACGATAACTGCCACTGCTCTCTGAATAAACCCAAAAGTTTTCTATCCTCTACGCTTTTGTTGAGAAAAGACAAAGCCACTTGGTATAGCTATAGCTTTAAAATCTTATGCAATAAAGCATTTTGTTCAGATAGGATAAAGGTTATGTATGGATGGATGCAGCATTAAGAAGCCTACGTATATTTGTGTGCTGTGCATCAAACCAAAAATAACCACGGCTATCACATACTGAGGCTAGTTTATGTTGTTGACAAAGGGGGCCAACAGATCTGAGTTAATGTGACAGTTTACTAGCATTAATTCAGGAGTAAAGGTAAATGAAGAAGGCCTGCGGACACGACAGGGTAGTGCAGTGGGGATGGGAAGATGTGTGTACTGTACCACACTGGACCATGCTTGGGTGAGCATGTAGGCCATGCCAACAACAATGCATAATACAGCCTCTGGTGATGGGGGGATGAATACATACACACACAAACACGCACACACACCTCTCATCTACAGACACACTCACATAGACATACACTTGCACAAAGACACATACACACAAACTTGCACGCATGCACAGACATTGACGGTGATGGGGCATGGAGCAGTTTATGCTCATATCAAGAGAAAGTCTTTGATCAGTGTGACAGGAAGGGCACTCGCCCCAAAGGAATTAGACAACTCTTGCCTTGCAAAAGCACATCCATAATAACTCACTGCATTTGCAACAGAGGAGAGAAAATATCTGATATTTAACTTCATTAATATGCTAAATGTATGAATATGATTTGTTCCAGTTCAGTGTCCAGAGTAGTATGTCCGGAGTGGCATGATAGCCATAAAGAGTAGAATGTGCAGAAATTCAGGTTGCATGTATAATCGTCTTAATTTAATAGGTTCTTAATCTGCACAAGCAATTTACATACAGGCTTTTAAATGCCATTTTTTTTTAGTTTTCCTGTGTAAAAATAAAAGTTTGTTTTTGATAAATTGAGGACTTTATAACAGATTTAAGATTTTTTTAAATTCTGTGCTGGTTGTCAGATGTTCCAGCACTTTCATTACATATACAACAAAAATAAATGCTTAGTGACACCTAGAGAGGAGACATCTTCCCTGATCCACAGACCCAGCAAACATGTTTACAATCTACCGGACACCCTAACCGTAACCCAATTTCTTTTACTTAATATTGTCTGTTTATACTTAATTTTTTCAGGCAATTTTGGGGAATACTCTCATTTGCATTCTTGCCAAGAATGACATGGCAAGATTGACACTACTCTCACATATATCAGTTAAATATGAAGCTACAGCCAGGGGACAGTTATCTTAGCTTAGCATAAAGGGTGGGGAGAAACAGTTAGCCTGGTCCGAACATAAAGCAGGCTTTGCAGGAGGATTTGCACAACCAGCAGAGACTTTATGAACTCCTTTCTCCCTTAATTTTGTATGAATTAAACTCACAAGATACAATATGTTAACTGGTAAGCGTTAAATGTGCTGGTATAGGGATTATTATTATTATTATATATTTTGTTACCTCTGGATAGAACCAGGCTACTTGTTTCCCTCCTTCCAATCTTTGCGCTAAATGTCAGCTGGCAGTAGCTTCATATTTAAAATGTGTGCAATACTGAGCCTCTAATCCAATTTATGGCAAGAAAGTGTATTTTCCAAAAACTATTCCTTTCATATTGTCGTTGGGTCTCTCCATATTGTAATTTTACTGCTACTCTGTATATGATGTCTTTTTGTCCTGTTCGTCTTGTGTTTCGGAACGTAAAGGTTTCTCCCATTGATCCTGTATGAAGTTTTTCCTCAATTGAAGGGTCTAAGGAGGGGGTCGTGTGTAACACGATTGAAAAGCCCTCTGAGACAAATCTGGGATCCTGGGCTATAGAGATAAAATTGTCTTTATTTGACCCGATTAATATGATATGGATCTAATTTTGGCCAACGAAAAGGGTTGTTAAAGGTTGTTAAAGTTGTCCACCCAGTCATAGATTTGTGACGAGAAGAGAGGAGAGGAGAGGAGAGGAGAGGAGAGGAGAGGAGAGGAGAGGAGAGGAGAGGAGAGGAGAGGAGAGGAGAGGAGAGGAGAAGAGAGGAGAGGAGAAGAGAGGAGAGGAAAGGAGAGGAGAGAAGGGTAGAGGAGAAGAGAGGAGAGGAATTAAAACCCACATTGTATCAGACATTAACAGAACTAAAAGAATAAGTGGACCCAATCTGGCTGCACTTGGCATTAGAATGGCCACCCATCCAAAAACCCATGCCCACCCCCCATGTCGCTTTTGTCCATCTCCAAACCCTGCGGATGCTCTGCTTGTGTAGCAGATGCACATAACCAAAGGATGTGAGGCATGAAAGCAATGGGAAATTCATTACATATTCCTACCCCCCTCCGTTCACCATAATCACCACAATTAGCAGACATCTGCAGTGACTCCAAAGCTGGGAGTGTATTCAGGCAATCAGAGCAGCTTCACCGACGGCACTGACTACAGCCCCCTCTGTGATGGGCCTCATCCTGAAGGGAAGCATTCCATTAGAAACTCAGTGATTAATTGAGACAGAGGATTCGCTCCTGGCATCAAGCAAGAATGAAACCCGACAGGAGGCATCCATGATGGCAGAGTTGTGCGTGGCATTGGTGGGGACTGTGCCATACTGTTGTTGATGTGAGATAAGGTGCTCACACTGCGGTTTCGCAATTAGCTGTATGGGAACAGTTACCAGACAACAGCTATATGAAGATTTTCTGACCCATCAAGTAAACAAAACCTGTGTGTGTCTAATGATAATCCAGAGTTAATAGCTCCTTACCGTTTTGAAGGGGGAAAACTGCCTTTTTCCTCCCTCAAAGTTTTTTTTTATTAACAATTGGATATCTAGCTAAATTCCCAAAGAACCCAAAGCACTATAGCACTGTTGGTCATGCGCACATTACTTTAGTTTGTAGATAAATGTATCTTGTGTGTAAAGTTAAACTTGGAAAGAACAGTTTTTTATTTTGGGTGCCTCCTTGATGGATCAGAAGGGGACATATGAAGCTATAGGCAACAACGAGTAATCAAAGCTTGGAATGAAGACTGGAACCAGGAGACACAGCTAGCCTCTAAAGCTCACTAATAAACGTTACATCTCTTTTATTTATTTATTTTTTTTTAAAGGTAAAACACATGGATCTTCTAGGTTTTATGAGGGCCAAAAAATACTAATATTACTCCATAATATAATGCCACTTAAACCCACAATTGGTAGAGCTGGGTATAGGTTCTTAATACATTTAAGGTATCAATACTTGCTTTTGCAACTGAGTGCTTCCATTTACATGATGGATATCAAATGAAGTACTCTATTTAAAAAAAAATCAGTATCACTTTAAGGGTACTGTAGTATTGGTGTCATAATTCTTTAAACGATACCAACAATGGGGGTTTTTTACACTTTCTAAAGAACAAACAATTTATTGCGTTTTTTTTTTTTTTTTACTTTTGGACAGGCTAACTCAAGCTAACTGTTTCCAGTCTTTGTGCTATGCCAAACTAACAGTGTGCTAGCTGAATAGTTTCATATTTACCTGACAGACATGTGGGGTAGTGGTATCCATCATCTCCCCCTACTCTCAACAAGAAAACCAAAATGCTGAAGTATTCCTCTAAAATGTTTCTGACTGGATAATTCTAAGTGTTGAGTGGCCTGTATGTACTCCATCTGTACAGGCTGACAGCATGTTAGACAGCTCATTACTGAAGCAGTTGGAGATGTCACTCTTACTAGGCACAGTATGGTACAGCCGTGGTTTAAGCCTCGACATGATACGTTGTCATGGAAATCAACAGTAACACATAGGATACTTTCCATTCGTGCTGAATCCAGGGTTGGCTTCTGCATCTCACGCACACATACAGTATGGTCATAAGAGTAAATATGCACATCAGTCTGGCTTACACAGGCACGTCACCAGCTAAGAATACAAACTTCGTTCCAGATTGATGACACATTTTAGAGTTTATCAAACTGTTTTTAGGGAGTTTCAGTTGCCAAAACAATTGACGAATTCCTTGTACGACGTTCTTATAAATCACCCTTTATAAAACAGTGTAAGTTCTAACTAGTGGTTTTGTTCAAATGAGACTATGCAGCTTTTGCTAAACAGCCCCTGTTTCCCCAAGTGACAATTACAGGATAATGGCACATTGAATTCTCCTTAATTTCCCAAGATTCCTGGTTGCTTTAAACATCTGCAACCTGACTGAGAGGGAGTGAAAGGGGAATATAATCAGGAAAAAAATAAAACATGTCTCCTGTGCGGCACAATCATTGACTGTATATAAATATGGATGACGTGTCTCTATTTCCTACCCCTATGCAAAAGTGAAGTCAAAACATCTTGTTTCTGGGAGCTGCCATCTTGTTACATCATTGTGGCTGGTCCATTTGTGCTCGGAAGTTGGAATTTTCTGAGTTCAAATTGGAAGTTTCAACTGGAATGGATTTCCAACTTAGAAAGTTGAAGTCCCCTCAGCTATCCCGCCACCTGATGAAGGTGTGAAAGTGGCTGCCACAGCTGTCAATCATGATGTCATACCCCTTTTAATATTGCTAAATAGTTTTAACTAAAAAAATGTATTAAAAAAACGTATCAGAAAAATGACCGCTTTGACAAACATTAGCATGATAACAACTACCTAAAATGGCAGAAACCATCTTTGGGGAAATGTATTCGATGTGTTCCTTGATTGTAGTTTGGCTCATGTACCATCTGCCAATATGGAGAGGGTAGGATTCATGACCTATATTGCAGACAGCCACCAAGGGGACACTGAGATATTTTGGCTTCACTTTTGGGGAACTGTCATGACTTCCATATTTATATTCAGTCCATGGGTACGATGTGTTTATTTTTGACTGTTATTTTGTGATTAAACCTTAAAATATTTAGCGGTGACATGCTAAAGAAGTGTAACACAAGAGCAAATACAGAGGAGACATAAAGTCAGCAAACTGACCCAGTAGTAACAGTTATGCAGTGTAATGTCCGAGCTTTGCTAACATTAGCTAACATTAGCAACAGTTATGGTCGTTCCAAACAAGCAAGTAGCTCAACGTCTGTAAAGTGAAGCTAATGGAAGAGTGCCTTAAATCTGCATTCTCTCTAATGGCCATCAGGGGGCAACTCACCTGGCTCCAAATAGAAGTCTGATCGTTTAGAAGTTTATGAGAAAAAGACCCTACTTCTCACTTTATGGTGTCAGTCGCTAGTGTCAAGTATTCTTCAACACAGCATGATGTTCATTTGTAAATGATGGTCTCATTTAATTTAAATTTGACAATAAAGTAGGGTAGGCTTTAAGGCGTGGCTACATCGTGATTGACAAGTTGCTACCATGGGGACAATGTTGATTACATAACGTAACCATTGTGTAACCCCAGATTCACAGAGTAAAGGCATGGCAGTCAATATTTCACTGCGTTAATTATAACATTTTGGTGGACTAAAAAGTTCAGCGTTTGGTTGTACTAAAAGACCCTCTAAAGAGTCAGATGTTCAGTTTTTCCGGTAAGTACATTTTGTTGTCATGGTTTGAATCCCAAATTAGCATTACTATGATCACAATTAACCGTACTGTGTAAATTCATTGTGCTAACCAAAGAAGCAGCTAGCATTAGGGTTATCCCAATTCTCTTGTCCAAATACGGTCACTTCTCATCACTTTTCACTCAAAAAAATCAAAAAATCAAATGCCATACTTTTGGCTTCAAATCCTAAGTCCACAGACCAATGGGGGACATCATGGTGATTACGCCCATTATTTTTATACAGTCAGTTCCAGACCAAGTAAAACTGTAGCAGCAAAACCCCTCATGAGTGTATTTAATTAAGCAAACATTTGTTTTATTGTATCTTTTCACTTGGAATGTTGTATCTTCTTTCAACACTTACATAGTGTTACTTTCATGTATAATAAGTTAATATTAATGCTTTTTAAAATTAGATAATTATAAGCTGCTAATAAGAACATCTTCTGTATTGCCAGGATGGGAAATTTCCTTTGGCTGGTGTTTATCCTTTCTACTTGGTAGTAATGCAATTCTAAAGGTTGGTAATCCATAAATAAATGCTCTTTTTTCCACTGTCTTATAAGCCATAAAGTGTGCAGTATTACATGTTCATAAGTCATTAGAGTATTTCATGATGTTATAAATGTCAGTAAATAGTTAATGCAGTTGTACCTTTAGAGAAGGTATGTGGCCCATTGAACAAACATTAGCAAAAGTGATTTTTCACAACCTGCCAAAAACGTGTTTTTATTAATGATGAGTGATCTACAAAGCATTCATATACTATTTGAGTCTTTAGGTACACCTTTTTGAGCCATTATAAAGGGTACCTTATCAGAAAGTGGTATCAAGTTTTTTAACCTCATTAAAGACCACATGACGAAAATATGAATTGCACACAATAAAAAAAGAAATAGTATTACAAGGTTTTCACATGATAGCAGTCACACACATGTAAACACCCACATGCTTAGATTTGTGAAAGAGCTGTGATTGAGGCTGCAGCTATATTGAGAGGAAAGAGATTAGAGGCTTAAAGGAAATCAAGCCAAGGCTGTTCCTCTCATTTGAATGTTTGAAATTAGACTGAATACTGAGTAAATCTAGGTGCTATACTTCTGAGAGCATCATTCCCACCAGTTATACAAATTAGCCTTTAAATTCACACAATAATCAGATGATGCGCCGCTTTGTTGAGATGTTGAAAGCTGAGCATCTTGACAGCTTCTTGACTGCTGTAAAATTGTAGAGTCACAATGAAATGGGCGTGATCTTCCAGTCTGTACTTCCTTCCTTCCAGTCCCAGGGTCTGGCCCTAATAAAGGCCTGTGTGGTGCAGCACAGACAGACCTCTCTGCTGTGTGAAGAAATGTGTTCAATCACCATGGCTACCGGTCAGAGAAAAGCCCCTGCTGTGGTTATTAGGATTTCTCTGTCTGCTCACACACCGGCTCAGTATGCAGGTTAACAACTCACTGTCTGTATTATGGATGTGGGTCTATATGAATGTGTGTGTATGTCTGCGTGCATGTGTGTTCAGAAATCTGTATGGGGGTAATGACAATACAGCATCACCCCTGACCTGCAGGCCTCAAGAACACACGCACATTACTCTTCGGTTGTCCATTGAGGACCTGGAGGATGTTGCTGCTGACTGTACCGCATGGCGACAGCTGTGTAGGGATGGAGTACGTGCGCTGTAGATGGAGAGGACAACCAGAAAACAGCAGAAAAGAGCCAGGAGAAATACAGCCACGGTTGCCACCACTAACACATGTACATGCCCCATCTGCAACAGAGCATGTGGGTCCAGGATAGAGCTGTTCAGGCATCAAACATGTCACCGTTGAAAGAGTAGATGCTGGAATGCCTTGGAAGTTGAGTGGTTGAGGCACATGTCACATAATGGCAGCGTCCCAGGTTTGATTCCGGTAAAGGACCTACGCTGCAAGTCATTCCCCTCTCTCTTTCTCTCTCTCTCTCTCTCTCTCTCTCTCTCTCTCTCTCTCTCTCTCTCTCTTTCTCTCTCTCGCTTTTTCCTGTCAGCCTCTCTGCCATGTACTGTCAATTAAAGGCAAAAATGCCCCAGAAAAAAAACTTAAAAAAAAAAAAGAAAAGAAAGAGGGGATGCTGTCATCTGATCTCAACGGAAACCTGTAGAGATGAGAGAGTGTGTTTGTGTTCATGAGGCCTGCAGGTCAGTGGTAATGCAGTATTGTAATTACCCCTATACAGATGAGTGTTGAGAGTTTTTCATTCTAAGCATCTCTAAAAGACGCCTCAAATGGACTGTGCCAGACTACTCCTGTGGTAGCACACACACTGCTTCCCAACAGTATAGCACCGAAGTGAGAAGGGGAACATGAGAAAGCTTTGAGCAGTATTGATTCAGCCGAGTACTCTTGGAGTGAGTACCAGAGGATCTGAAGAGAGAATTATCCATGCACCATTTCCTCCCCTACTCCTGTGTGGAAAATTCTGCAGTTCCAGCTTTTCATAGCCTACATACAGCAGAACACACACACACACACACACACACACACACACACACACACACACACACACACACACACACACACACACACACACACACACACACACACACACACACACACACACACACACAAACAACACAAGACTTCCTTGAGGTTTTAAGCTGCACAATAATGGTTGTTTGATTTATTTATAGCTGTTCTCTTCAGACTGGTTAGTCCAGCATATTTTATTTTAGTCAGATTCATCTAAAAATAGGACAAATATGAGATGGAAATTGAAAAAAAGGAAATATGTTGTTCTATTTCTGCAAATGTTAGGCTTTTCTCTATATCACAGAATTTTTTCCTATAGTAAAACTGCTCTCATGGGAATATTAGAGTCTATATTAAGTATGAGGCAATTATAAACTGCAACGACAGACATATTTAGGTTAAAATTGCTCAAATTTAGACTGTTAGTTTATATGAAGAGATGAAAGCCAGAAACTGTCCACCAAGAGAGAGACACAGGGCATTGTCTGCATACTCCGCTCTGCCCCGAGTATCCTCCTCCACTCCCCACTGCGTTTCTCCTGAATAATACACGACAGGCCCCCTCCCCACTGCCCCGCCGTCCAATGGCAGAAGCGCATTTTTATCAAGCTATCTCCTTTGAGCCAATCCCAGTCCTCCCGGTGATCCCTGTTAACCGGATGCCCTCCCTTTCTGCCTCTCAAGCAGACGTAATCTGTGGATCGGAGAGGCAGGCGCACAATTGGTGTGGAGTTGGTCTAGGATGGAAGTGATGAGAGTAAAAATAACCACTGTGGCAGACGTGAAGAAATCGGTCCACCTCACCAGGACAGTGAATCCTGAAGGATTATTTGTAAGTATGCCACCATGTAAAATGCAAAAAATAACCTTAAATAGGGAGGTAGTGTTTAGTTTAATCTAGTGTAACCTGTGCAAAAAGATGTAGTAGTTATAAGAAAATATGCTTCTTTAACATCCAGGCTACTTTATTATATTATCTGAAGACAGCATGGTTATTCTGATGAATTTGTACATGTAATGATTGTGAAACTCTGTGACAAATTGTGATGGGGTTTTGGGGTTGGCGCTCTATGAGGCGGCTTCACGTCTCTAAAATCAGCGCATGTGAATTTGTTCAACATGCCAGCGGATAAAACAGCGTCTCTTTCTTCGGTCATTTCATAAGGGCATCCGTGTGACTCCGAGGGGAAAACGTGATTTCCAATCGGTCTGCGCAACATGAAGCTTCTTTACGCACACTTCAACTTTTATACAAAAGCTTTGCAAGACGCGTATGGTACATATTGTACAGAGAGGCTACACGCTGTTTCAGTTTCTTGGAAAGTTTTAACGATATATTTAAAAAAGCAAGTGGAGCCCAAAGGAATCCTGCTAGATTCCCAAACAATATAACTTTGATTCATTTCACTCACCAGACAGTCTCCCGTTCCTATTGGGCCTGAAAGTCAGCGAACACTGATAAATGGTGGCTATTATTTTTCAGCTGAACAATGCGCACCGGCTTTGTGCGGACCATCTGTCATTGTATCGACGTTACCCTCCCGCCCTAAAAGAATCCGAGTGAGGCACCTGAAGAGCAGCAAACAGACAGCGATCATTCTGAGCCGCCACCCGTCTCTCGTCAAGCCGTGACTCATGGTGTGATACGTCTGTGTGGATGGATGGGTGCGTAACGTAGCCACAAAAAGAATAGGCAACGGAGCAAACTGGTGCAATTAAAAGATTTTATGTTTCGTGAACAGATGCATTTCAACATAATGAAGCATGACTGTTGTGCTTTTAAAATGTAGCAGACAATACGCATGGCTTTGCGCATCCTGAATTCTCGGAAACAGTTTTTGCGCATCTGACTTCCTACCGGAATCTGGGCCTCCAGCACATGGCAAAAACAGCCAGACTGCCATTTTCAGGGTGGGCACTCTGAGAAGATGCACACTGACCAGATTAACACAGACTACATTTTGGGCCACAGTAGAGTAATGTGCCACTCAGTTTATCTTTCTTTCAGGTAGTTAAAAGCAGCTGAGAGGCCTTTTTAAAAATTAGACTTTAGAAACTGCCATGCCTAGTCTCTCAGCGTGCAGTGCCAAGCACTAATATGCCTTAAGGTTAATGAGGCAGTCTCCATAAATTCTTCTGCCATCTGGATATAGTAGGTCTAGACGCTTAGTGCAGCATTACATTTTACTGGCAATGGATTGTACACAGCATTCTTTAATGAAAATACTAAATACATGGCCCTTTATTGAAAAACAAATATTTAAATAACTGACACACATTTAATGGCTTGTACTTTAATTTTGTTGTACATAATTTATTGAGGAGAAAAACAAATCAGTGTTCTCAATAAATTTGAATAGAGAGATGCACATAATGTAGGTGCTTTTGTGATAATCTGTGATAGCCTCACTTCCGTCCCTCTCAGGGCTGAGTTACATATAATTCACTTTAGCTTTGTCCCTCATGAAGAGGAAAGGCAAAGAGCAGTGAATTTCCGAGTGCATATCTGTTTAATTCAGTTTTGAGTTGCTCTGAGAGAGTTATCAGGGTTGGATGAGTGAATGGAGTGAAGCTGCTGTCTTCCTGTTGCTGCACTATGTGGGAAGAAAGGTGGTTGGATGTTGGCTTTTCTTATCTCCTGCTAGAACTATGATCATCATTCCTGTGTAGCTCATTATCACACGTGTTGAGTTTCATCAGCAGCACCCTTCAATTATGTTGTGGAGCAACCTATCGCAGTAGAGCGTCTCTCCACCACAGATCTCTGGTTTTTCTCCATAGATACATATAATCTTTGTCTTAACAGCATTCATGGCACTGTTCAATTTTTTTTTTTAAGTTTCTATTTGTGAAATTGCAATGTTGTTAGCATCAGAGAGTCTCATCTCACTTCTCCCACCATCACATGACTCCCAGCAGACATCCAGTTCTTTCCCTGCTGCCATCAACCAGTGAACAACTGAGGAGGAAAGAGTGAAAAAGGCTCACTACATCCCTCATCCTTCCTCAATCATTAAAATACAATATGAACACTTATTTAATTCATTATTTCCAAGTTATCTGGGACACAAAAGCATCGATGCCCAGTGGAACCAAATTAACAAAAGCAGAGTTAGACCTGTTTTGTGTTTATTACTTTTTCCACCTCCGACTTTATTTACATCTATTCAGAGCAGCAGACTTACAGCAGCTGTTAGCAGAAACACTTGGATTGTGTTCACAGGTAAATGAAGTTAAAGGTTGAATGAGTTCATAGCAGCAGGAACCTGTGTCCATATGTGTGCTTGTGCCTCCCTGTGTGTTGCGGTGTTAGGTAAATGGAAAGGTTAGGTAATGGAGACCCCTGCCCCCTGGCCTCAGGCATCACGGCATACTGCCTATCTACATGAGTGCATGGCCTCTGAACTCTTGTCTAGCCACAGGCTCGGGTCTGCTCGGGTCAAGCCAGGTTTTTTCAAGAGCCTGTTGGCCTGTTTAGGAGCACACGACATTTGAACTCTTTCCACTTCAGGACCAAACATGCTCTTTTGGTAATTAAGAAACTCTTACGCCCTCTGTGTGTGTGTGTGTGTGTGTGAGAGAGAGAGAGAGAGTGTGCAAACCTCAAGGTAATTTTCCTGTGAATTATCATTTTACAGGTACACTTATGGATTAAAAAAACTGTCATTAAGAGATTAGAGAAATCAGTGAAAGCTTGTTAAAGCCATAACATCTGCTTTCTGAAATAATGTGACTTCAGTCTGTGCTCAGAAAAGTCAGACTTTTCTCCAGACTGTCAGATGCTTCAGAGTCTCCTTTTATCTAGAGGTTTATGCTGTGAGTTAGCAACATTTAGTAGATTTTACAGTGTGTTGTCAAAGACAGATTCAGGTCTGCCATTAGAGTTCAGCTCATTTATGAGACGGTAATGTAACTGAAAGACAAAAACATTGCATTAGTCCAGTGAAACAGCCTGTCTCAATGCTGTCACAACATGCTCTTTCTATTGTATCGCCACGCAAGAAAACTCCCCATGGAAATTTTGGAATCTTTCCCATTGTTCCTAAAGGAAAGGGTGCTTTCATATGGAAGTGGGGAACGCCAGGAAATGACAGGCATTCTTTGTGGACTGTTTGAAAATAAACTTCGTGGGTCCTCGCTTCCCTCTCGACAGCTAAGCAAAAACTAAAAATGAAGAGAGGATTATGGTCTTAACAATCCCTCAATGGCATTTTTACTTTCTTATGTTTCCTGCTGCAATTTGTCACCAAAGTATATTTTCTTATTCAGCGCACTGGAGACTTGCCATCAGGCTTTCAGCTAAAGAGCTTTTGTCGAGGGCTTTTCACTCTTTTCTCTACAGTTTCTTGAATGGGTGCATTCTTATTTTCTTCCTTATTTGTCCTTATTTTGCCTTATCTTTCCCTCTGGCTTTAAACACAACCCTGCTGCTCCAGCTCTGCTTTATGAGGTGTGACAGTGAGGTCTGGTTGCCGAGGCAGGGTTGTGTGGACTGGAACGTAAAGCTTTACATTCAGCTGGCTGCGGTCGGTTTGGGGAGGATTTAAACTCACTTCACCCCTATACAGTACCTCGTATACAGGAACTGCCTTCATTCTGCTGAGCTGGCATGAAAGTGCAGAATTGCAAGGAGGAAAAAAAGAAAAAGAAAAAACATTCGACCTGCGTTCCTTAACCTCAGAGATCCTAATTGCCCACATACAGTCGATACCTTTAATAAAGGTACTGAAAGAAAAGTAAAAACAGGTGGTCGTGTTTTAAGCTTATTAAATCATATATAACATTTTTTTCTTCAATGTCAACAAGTTTAAAATCTTTTTAAGTGTACTTTGGTACCAGGTGTTCATCTGTTCTCAGCAGCTTTGCACAACTGCCTCCTCCTTCCTTTTGAGATTTAATAACAGGTTTCATTTAACAAGCTCTTCTTTCTTAGCTGCTCAGTCTCACCGTACCTCAGATTAACACTCACACCTTCTTCTCCCCTCCTCTTTTGCTGTCTCTCTTCCTCCTCCTCCTCTTGTTGTTTTTCCCACCAGGCCAGTGGTAGTTCCCAGGTATTTGACCAGTGTAGCGTAGCCGGGAGGCTGGTTGTTCTGTCCTCTGTGAGACAAAGGCAGCGTGCCTCAAGGAGAGGGATGAAAGGAAACGGGGCTTTGCAGCCACTCCTTTTTACAATGGGAAACCTCCTTAGTGAGGTTGTAGAGCAAATAACCACCTTCTCTCTTCCTTTTTTTAACAAGCACTGAGACTGTGAGAGTGTGTCTCTCTTTTTTTGTAATAGGGAACTGCATTGCTGTGTATATGAATAAATGTGTGTGTGTGTGTGTGTGTGTGTGTGTGTGTGTGTGTGTGTGTGTGTGTGTGTGTGTGTGTGTGTGTGTGTGTTTGTGTGTGTCTGCATACAAAGATGAAAGGGTGGCCTTCATGTCTGTATGGAACGTTTTTTAGCTCTTCCTTACACCTGCTTAGTTTGAGCCGACAGATGGTGTTTCTCTTGTTAAAGATGTTTCCTGAATTATTGTTAGCTTTTGTTGTGGTTCAAACTGTGAAGAAGGTTTGAAAGCTCATGCTGATGTAAGTGATTCTGGAGTGGTCTGGTTTCATTAATTGTTAAGAAAAAATGTAATCCCTAAAAATGCGTTTCTGTGTGTTTTGGTGGAAAAATGATTAATTTACTATTCAAATCCTTTACTTATATTAAAGTGGCAACATCACAATTTAAAATACACCAGAAAAGATTGAATAATTTTTAAGTAAAAGTCTAAAAAATGAAAGTTTCATTATGTTCCATGTGAGAGCATTTTAAAAATCTGTATGTGCTTCAAGTGACACCTACGGCTGAAAAGTTGAAAATATGAGCCCTAATTTATGTGATAACCATGTGTTTTGCATCTGATTTTTAAAATATTTTTTTTGAATGTCAGAAAGTCAGATGTTTTCTGCTAAAATGTTGTGGCAGACAAGTATAAACCACACAAGATTAAAGTTAAGTGGTAGTGCCTCAAAAAATATTTTGTTACTTTCCACCTCACCATTTTTCAGGATTTTTCTGTCACGTAATTTTTGTGCAGTGACACATTTGTACTGCAGTTGTTGTCAACATTTTTCCTACATTATTACATGCGTACAGTTGAGTTGAATAATGCACATACACTCTTGTTTTCTGTGTCTGCTCGAACCTACTGGCGCTCAACACAGTGCTATCATCTCGGGTGGTGGCCAGGGGGAGGGAGCGGAAGCCACAGGAGTCTTTTATGGCTCCAGCTCCAGAGACAACCTGTTCCCAGGCACTTCTCTTCTGGCACTTTTTTATGACATCATAAATTCCTCCATTTCCTCTGACCAGCCCTAGGTGGGTATAAAGGACATACCTGGTCAGTAATTGTCTGTCTGGCCCGCTCATCTGTCAGTCTCCTTCTACTGCTGGTGACTTCCTCCGGAGCCAGACTCTCAGAATGCCTGAAGATACACAGATCTCTTAGAACTGGATGGCCGACCAATAAAAACAGTGGTTTATTTGATGAGTGATACAGCAAGTGTGGGTTTCTTAGGCGCCTTTTACTCCATCTTTGTTGGTCATTTAGGTCAGTGAGGGTAGCCAGCCTGGCACCCATGTTAGTGGCCTTTCTGCATGCATGTGCACTTCAGACCGTGAGCAGCAGCCCCCTCTCAGACCTGTTGATACCTTTTGTTTGTTGAAGTCTGAGGATGAAGAGCAGAAAAGAAAGGGTTAGGGGAAAAAGAGGAGGTTTTGGGGGAAAGGAAAAGCCCTCAGGAACATTCAATGTCCACATTCATCTGATGCATGGCTGGGGCTCCTCAGGGAGGCTGGAACAATACACGCACCAGCACGACAACATTCCTCTGGGTTAAAAAGGTCAGGGGTCACCCAACGACCCCACCCTGCCAATCAGTCCCAAGGCACTAACTCTGTGCCTTTGTTTTTGGTTTATGTCTTCGCACTTGTTGAACAGACTCTGCACCTTGTGTTACAATGTGCCCTTTGCTCTCTAATAGACTCGATTGGCATAGAACACTTTTACTGTTTTATTATGTTCATTTTCTTCAGTTCTGGCTCAGATATTTATAGTTTAAATGCAAAATGTATAGGGTCATTTTTTTGTCATTATTGAAAAAAATATGCTCCACATAAAGAAATGCTACATACATCAAGGAGGGGAACAGAAAATAAATCAGCTAGAAGCTTCAAAGAAGTGCAAATTGATTCTTTGACCAGGTTTGCCTTAAAATGTGTGTAGCCTATCTCACATGTAATTTTCCAGCCAGATGTTTGGAAAGCTCAGATCTATATATGGTAGAAAAAGAACCACCACAAAGCAGCCAAACTATAATTACTGTAAATATTTTGAATTGATTTAAATGCTCACTTTATATAATCAGCCCACAAGGGTCAAATATTAGACCAATGGGGGCACGGTAAGCCTTCAGAGTCATATTTTTCCTCGTTAATGAAAAAATCCTGGTTAGCCTTTTCTTTTCTTTTTTTGCAAACACCACAGCGCACTTCAAATAAAGTCTGAAGGCTGCCATTAAAGTGGAGCATATGCATGTGTAGGCATGGAGTGGCGTGTGAGGCCCCTGCAGGCAGACTGCGGGTCTGTTAGTCATTATGAGTGAATGTACAGTATACACTGGAGTGGACATGCAGCTACATTAAAGCCTCGCCCACTGCCACATCAGACCACCCTGGAGACACACCACTTACACTTCCTCCACCGCTTCCATCACTCTGCCTCAGGGGGAGTGCGTTTGGGGATTTCCGGAGGAAGCACTGGACATTAATCGTCTCTTGATTAGGAAAATTTCTAGTGAAAATCTGATTAATTAATGAATTATGAATTTATGTAATAAACTGTCAGACTTCCCGGACAAGCCTGCTGATGCTTTTTCTTTTGTTTGATTTAAATCAATGGGTCTCATATTTTTTCTCTAAAACTCATATGAAACTGGCTGAATTTGTCACTTATTTCAGCCTGATAAATTTTACGTGTTCATCGGTAGGTGTGAGATGTGGTTATATCCAACAAGAAAGTTCCCAAGGAGTCAAAACACCTGCTTTTAGAAACCAGTTGAAAAAAAACATGAAGAAGAAATTTAGAAGTGTCAGTAATAACAGTTTGAAAATACGAATCCAGCTGCAAACGACCAGAGCAGCTCTGCACCGTGACAGAAATAAAGAGGAAATAATTGACGTGACATTAGATGCCAAAAATCTGCCAAAAATCCAAAGCCAAGTGCTCTTTGATAAGAGGCGGTTGTGTGACAGTCACAGAGATATTAAAGGAGAGAATATTATAGTCTGCAGGTGATGTTACACTGTCAGCTGCAACACAATATGATACTGGTCAAAGAGCTGCAGAGAGACACAGAGGCAGCTGTCGGACTGAAATAAGTTTCCAACAACTACTGAAATGTAGAAGCTGCTGCACCAAAATATGCCAATACAAATTCTCTAAAACTAAGAATATTAATTTTGTATTAAGCTTATTCTAGTTTCTAAATTTAATTTTTGTTAATTTCAGTTTTTAATCATATTTAAATTATCCCAATATATAAATTAACTCAGATTAGGACATTATAATTGTAAATCAAGCAAGTGTTTCCAATGAGAAAAAAGGTAGAGATTCATGACAACTTGTACATTTCCTTCATACCAAAATTCTTAGTAGAAAATTGATGAATGCCACAAATGTTAAATGACTCGTACGTGCATCTTAAGAACAAACCTGTTTGTGCGGGTGCTTCTTGCATGAGGAACATTGTGTTTTTTCCCTCTAACTGTTTTTGTTTGTGTGTTATATCTCCTCTTTATAGGCGTCACATGGTGCCTCCTCATGCTGACTTTTGTGACTCCATGAAGACTGTTTCCATCAGGTATACTGCACTCATTTAAACACCACAAATTGCTCAGCAACCTACAAACTGTTTTAATTTCTCTTTGCTGAATATTCACTGTGTGTCACATTCCTTTTCCCTGTTTTTTGGTGGAGTAGCGTCAAAGGAAGATGACTCTAAACCTCTTGAATTTTATCATGCACACTAAATCCGCTTACAGTAGAGGAAGGAGACATCACTCTCTCTTAGTCTGCAGTTCAAAATGAAAGCCTATCTGGCTGCAGCTGTCGAGGAGCCTCCAAAGATGGGGACGTTTATTGTTAGGAACAACTAGAGCCTTTTTATTTTGTCTAGCAGCTGACGCCTCTCCCCACCCACTCCTCCAAAACCGCTTTTGTCAGTAATGTAGAGTGGCCCGCTCAGGCAAGAACGAGACACCATGAGAGACTTTCATAGTAAAAAAAAAGCCTAAAGTGCGGGGTTTGTCGGTGATAGGCTCGGGGAGGAAAGGCCCGGCTGTTTGCCATATGGTGTAATTATCTGCTATTTCAAAAGATTATCTCCCTCTATCAATACAGTGTTTAAATGTGTACATATATATATGTGTGTGTGTGTGTGTGTGTGTGTGTGTGTGTGTGTGTGTGTGTGTGTGTGTGTGTGTGTGTGTGTGTGTGTGTGTGTGTGTGTGTGTGTGTGTGTGTGTGATTTGATCTCTGGTTTGTACCCCCAGTGTAATGTTGAGACTCTGTGGTCTGCAGTTTGGCCCCCCATTTAAGCTGGGTTAGCTATGATCTCCCCTCTCTAACCCCTATCCCTCCCCCCCTCTGTGATCCCTCCCTCCCTCACACACACACACACACATATATACGTATATATAAGCAGAGAGTCTCTCAACACAAAAGAAATATTCAGCTGTAGAGAGGGGGTCCCTCAGAGGGCGCGACATAGAACTGGGGGGGATTAAGAAGAAATGGCTGGCTGACACTGGGGTTGCCATGGCAAAGCCCCCTTTTCTCTTCTCCCTCGACCTTCCGCCTATTTTTCATTTTAGGTCTCATTGTGGGTTGAGGTGTTAAGTGTGTGTGTGTGTGTGTGTGTGTGTGTGTGTGTCCGTGTATATGAGAGAGAGACTGTGATGGAGTAGGTGATGTAATATGGCTTATGAATTTAGTCTCTTATCTGAGCTGGGCTGCTTCTCCTCCAGAGAAAAGAGACTTCTAGTTCACAAGCTGCAGTGCCTAAAAGCATGAAAAGCTCAGAAAATGTTTTTTTTTCATCATGCGTGCATTTAAAAGTGTTTTATGTTAATGTGAATATTAATTACTAAGTGACTTTAAATATTATACTACATTATTTGACTAGCTACTGCCTAATGTAAAAAACTAATTTGTGCATATTGATAGAGGAAAGCATGCCGTGAAAGAATGCAGAGGCAATAATTCAAAGACCTCAAGAGACAAAACCAAATTGTCTTTTTTATATGTTTCTGAATTATAGCCGCAATAATGTGACGCATTACTCATCCATTGTAGCGAGTGTGTTATCATGGTAGCTTGACGTTAGCCTCCCACCCCGGCAGAGTAATGGATGCAGGTCTAGCTTGCTCAATGACATCAGCGCCCTAAGCCGATGAAACGGGGCGATGAATGTCCATAGATCAGCGTTTACCATCCTGACGTCAGCCCCTGTCTGTGCAGCAGTGACACTGTCGGTAGTTGTTCCCCAGCAATGGCCTGCCTCTGACAATGGGAGCTCTCAGCTGGTGGCCCAGCGATGGCTGGGTATTAAAACCTTGGCTGCACAGTAGGACATCGCAGCATTGTTGTCCGGGTTAGATGTCCATAAGAACCATGACAGGTTCAAAGATAGTTCTTGAATATTGTTCTAAGTGATGGTAAACCACAGAGAGTGTGTTTGCAGAACTTTAATAAAACAGTACAACATTATTTTAACAAGATTTTTGTACAAACTATCTGATCAAAGGGTCATTTTGACGATATTACAAAAAAATGTAGCCCGAATGGTTTCACGCTATACAGGTTTTATTTGCTCAGGTTTGAGATTTCTGCCCATTCCACAATACATTGGAGGTGAGTTGAATTAAATCTGAGCATTAAAATTCAATAGAAACATGGACCATTTCTCCACTAGAAGTAGTTTTCCAATACTGTGAGCACCACAAACCAGTTCCATTCACCTTTTTTGTATTAGTTTGGAGGCAGAACTCTCGCAGACAGATGTCTGAAAAACCTGGACAAATTAAACCCAACAATCTGCACAGCATGTGTGGATATGTGATTATGGAAATTTGGGTTAACAAATCCTTTATGTTTTCTAGACTGCTGATTCTCACTATGCTGTAAAAATGCTGTGCAATATCAGTGCTAACAACTTCCTCTTCATGTGTGTTTCAGATGCTGTTACAGCCAATTTTGTGCCGAAGATGAAAGACTTCAAGTTCCTCTGATTAATGAGGTGGTGGTAATGCAATAAAGCAGACCTTCTCAGTTTGTTTTCCAGCGTAAACATATTTTATGATCGTGTATGCAACATAACTAGAACCATGTTTGCCCCATGGACAGCAGACTCATTCTGCCACTGTCCTGTGTCATCACGTCCCTGTGCCAGTTTGAGCAACATCCTCGCCTCTGCCCCTATCCCCTGTTCGTTTGACTGTCTGTCCTCCTTCCTCTACACCCTGTCTTGTATGTCAGCTCAGCAGCCGCTGTCCTGCTTGCCTCGGTGAACATTCAACGCTGTCGGTGAGTTTGGTATGGATCACATAAAAACCATCGACCGTTGACTGTGCCCCGCGGCTTGCTCCTACGACGTCAGGAAGGAGCAAAAATGCTCAGCAATGACGGACTAAAAGGGCAAGTGGACGCATGCAAATCCAGAGACGATGACGCACACACACATACACAAAAGGGACACTCTGGTTCAACTGTACCCATAGACCAAAGGTCACAATCAACATTCATTGCTGTCGCTGGGTTGGACTGTGTAGAAAAGCTCACTGAACAATGAGTGCAACTGTGGCCCAGATCTGCCTGACTCAAGTCTCAGCCAATCAGCCGACCGGATGCGAAACACTCTGATTTCTTTATTTATATACTTCTTGTTTTTCACTTCTATTTTCTCCTCTCTTCCTCCCTCTCCGGCGCTGGGAGTCTTCAGGGGAAGAGAGAAAGAGAGAGATAGAGACATAAATAGACTTCTGGCTGCTTGCTTGTCCTCATCCTCCTCTCTTCTCCTCTAATTGGTGGTTATGTGTGCAGCAAGGGGGAAGGAAGCGGAGTGAATGTGTAATCATTTGGAGTCTCTTTTCCTTTAGATGTTTCATCCCTCTCTTTTTTGTTTGTCTAATTATACACTGTGCTCGGTTAACTCTGTGTTAACTGTGCGTCTGCACTGGTGAGAATGAATGAGTGACAAAGAGAAGGAGGACAAAAGAACAAAAAAGAAAAAGGTAAAAAGATTAAAGTACCAGCAAAATGATTTTCTAATTATTAGTATATTTTGTGTAATATTCTTCCTGGCGGTGCTGCAAATGTGCTGAAAGAAGATTGTTTTCACCTTTATGGCTGAGGATGTCTCATTATCTGTGTTTGAGTTTCATGAGAGACTGTCTGGCTTCCTGCCTGCCTGCCTGCCTTTGTGTGTGTGTGTGTGTGTGTGTGTGTGTGCACGTATGCTATGATAGAGGACCTGTCTGCTGATCTCAGAGTGCAATATGTTATTTCCTTCTATACTAAAGCCAGCTCCCCTGTGAGAACGCAGTCTATAACCTTGTCTTCCTCCAGACAGTCTGGGACCGGCCACACAGCTGCTGTTTCTCGTTGTCCCCCTCTGTAACAACTTTGTCCTGTTTCACTAATTCATGTAATGCAAACACACAGCCTGGATATATTTACAGGAATGTTTACATGATTCATTAAACAATGCAATAAAGTTAAATCAGACTCGAAGCACTACTGTCTAGTGTGATTATTGCTTTGAGAGTTTCATTTATAACTCGTATAAATCAACTTCTTCGCTCCTTCCAACTCTATCTCTCCATAGTCTCTGTCACTCTTTCTCTAACAGTATGTGCTTCCTCTGCCATTTAGTAACCAAGCCTCATGTCCATGTCCCTTTCTGCCTGGTCTCTCTGTATTATTCATAGAAAAGCACTCTGTGCACTGGTGCAGAACAGTGGAGGTGATGTAATAGTGGCTGGGAGCGTGGCTCCGGACTGTCATTTGGGATGGATTCATGCGTCAGGAGAAAACTCTCAGTTTGTTCAGCTTTGTTGGTGTTGCCAGCAGCCAGGGCATGCAGCGATGATGACGATGATGATTATAATGATGATGATGATGATGAGATTGGACTGGACACATTCATGACAAAAGTATCATGCAGATTAAATTTTGAAAAAAAACACATTTTAAAGACCTGAAATACTCCCATTATTCACCCTATTGTGCAAATGTTAGAGTGAAATCATAGATGAAGTCATATAATCAGCATTAAACATTGTGCTGTGCGATAATAGCACTGAAGCAGCAAAACTAACAAAAGGAAAGTGCAGTTGAAACATTTCACAGCACTTCTTACTTCTAGTGATGCTGCCTCCATCTAGTGTTCAAAGAGTTTTTCACACAAGTTCATGACAGATCATTCAGTCTGATTATCGTAGTAAAGAAATAATGAAAAATGTTATAGCAGGAAAATCACAGTTGTCAGGTATTTATTTATTGTGTAAGTATAGTATGCAAGTATAACTGATGTTATTTGATTATTTTAAGTGATTCTGTGGCTTTGATTGGCAATGAATAACATTGGTACATCTTGTGTCAGATAACCCTCCTTTTCGTCGTGTATATTAAAAGTGCTATGCAGATAAATACATAAATCCAAGTAGCAGTTCAACATGATTAGGTTATAGTATCAAACTCCATCCTCATATGACAATGCATGTACTGAAAGATGAACAGAAATATAATTGAATCATTAATAAAAGGTCATCTCTAAATACATTATCAGTGTATTTTTTAATGTTTTATTACTCCTCACTTTGTCCTTACAATACTCATTAAAGCAGGCATCTTAAACTATCGACCAGATGATTTCATACTACCCCACTCCACACTGTTTTATTTTTACTGTTAAATCGGTCCTACAAATTTATATTTTAATTCCACATTAGCAAACATAAAACATGTACATGTTATCAATAGAAACACTTCCACTTTAATCAACAGTGCTCTGACAGTTTCAAGGGAACTACAAAGGACAATTTGTAGTTTTTTCTTAATTGAGTTTAATGTGAGAAATCTGTTGCTTTTATTATCTCATGCAACATTGCTTGTTATGTGGAGCAATGCACTACGCAGAGGGAGAGGAGGGTGCTTAAAATAGTGAAATTTTGTGAAAAAGCTATTTTGTTTTGTTAAATCTGCCAAGTTCAAGAGAGAACAACCTGGCCAGTGGCCCCCAGGTACAACAACTTGAGACCCCCGGACTGAAGGCTCCAACTGCTCATTAATCTACAGTAGATGCACATTTCAAAGATTTCAAAGTCCTGCCTTCTATAAAGTTAATAAGTAACTGAACACTGAGTCTTTTCATTAAAGGACCGAACATTTTTGAATAATGCGTTATGGAAATTTCCATTTGATGTAATGGTGTAACCTTAAAAATGTGGCTTTTTAAGCATACGGTATCAATAAGGTGTTGAAGATCATTTTTATTTTTTTACTTTAAACCTATTTAAGAGGGAATCTTGGTTTAAAAGATCAAATTAAAGTACTTTTTAAACCTTTCTCAGGGATTCATTGTTTGTTCATGAGTGGAGACTATAAATGCAGCAGACCATATAGCTGGTGACAGCATTAGTACATTTAGCCGTGTCAACATGGAAATACCTGTTCTGCTACATGCTGTCAACAAACACCTTTAACTTCCTACTGCTGCCGTCACAGGACTTTCAACACTTTGTTTATTTGCTAGGTTCCCAACGTGTCACACAAAGACTCCAGTGCTGGAACTTTTAGGGAAGTGTGAACGTGCAGTATGTTTAAAGTTACGCAATACACACAGAGGAATGTTTTTATGGAGAGATATAAGCACTCAAATTATTATTCCATTTTGCAATGAGTCCACAAAACAACAATTAATTGGACAAATTATTATTTTTCAACATTTTTTTTTATTATAAAACTTGTGGGAATACAATATTTTACAAACAAAGACAACCAAAATATCACAAAAATATAATCTTACAATGCTGTGAGAAATGAGCTGACAGCCTTAAACACGTCAGAAGTTTGCAGTTTCAGACGGGAGTAAAATGATTTATGAAAAAAATGCATACAAATTCTGGATAACAGGCAAAGCTGAGATAGAAAGTTGTTTGTTCACAGTAGCTAGGCTTCACCGTCCCCCTTCAAAAAGTAGAATATCTTCTTTGAAGTTTATGCCCGCGCCTGTGCGGTATGAACATTTTGTGCTTTGATCCTGCAATGATGATGGTTATTATTAAGATAAGTTATTATTTTAGATTTTCTCTTTATTATGCTATTTATTGGGTATGTTGCAACTATTTCCTAAATAAATCTCACACATATCTTACCTTAAACGGTTGACATAGTCCATCACCCAGCTCAAAGCAGGATCAGTGCACACTTTACCATTGTTTGTGTGGAAACTGAAAAATAATTTAAAATTTTTTTTTTTTTTTTTTAAATGAATTAATATTTAAGCACTTATGATACACATTAGCAATGTGTCATGCATCTTCTGTTCTCTGGTGGAGATAAAAAAAAATCATTTAATTGATACTCACATGATGGCATTGATAGGACACATCTCTTTCACACTCTGGAGTGAGTATCCCCGAATTACAGTAAATCGTAGTCTACCCTTCATGTATCTTCGGCAGCATGAATGAGACACTGTGAAACCAGATAAAAAACTGATGAGACACAGGAGAATAACAACAGAATTATATATCTGTCCAACACAGCCAGGCTTGTTGAATTTGGATTAAAGTAATTAAACTATATGACAAATACTAAACTTAATTAAGCTAAAATGGAGGCAAACATAAGAGAAAAAATCCAGTGTATACCAGCAGATGTGTTTGTGGCCAGTAGACAAATGGCGAGACAAATCGCTAGAGCTTTGATTGACACCATGTCTTCTTCTGTGTTGGTGGCAGTGACTGAGCTGTTGCTTTGTAGGTCTTCAGGTGGAGCTGGAGAAACTGCAGTGACAAGTTTCTGATCACAACAGTCTTATATATTTCAATGAGGACAGGAAATCCCGTCCTGGAAATGATGAGACCTGCGCACACCAGAATCGGTGCACCACCACAAAAACCCCCTCAGTTTCCCCCAGTGAAAGGAAAAAAAAGGGAACATGGGGGGGGTGGGAGAAAAGTCACACACATACTAATATTGTATTGTCATTCAGTGGACATGTTTATTTTTAGAAGATCTTATCAATTTGAAAAACTCCAAGAATGTTGTTTAAAGATTAAGTCGTTCCTGCCCTGATAAAACAAAAGTCAGTGAATTAAAATCTATTAAAGAATAGGTTCACAATTTTCAAGTCTGTCTTAAAACAATAGTCAGGTGCCAATGTAAAGGTTGAAACATGTTTTTTTTCTTTAATCATTCCTCCTGTTCATATGACCATTGAAAGATCCCTTCATAATGGGCCTTCATTGTAAGTGATGGGGGCCAAAACTCACTGTCCTCCATGCAAAAACATAGTATTGAAAACAATGACACGTTACTCAGCCAAAATAGTTAATTATAAATAATTAATTAAATTCAAAGTTACTGTCTTCATTCGGGCATCTGACTGTTGTTTTAGGGAACGCTTAAAAAAATTATGAACTTATCCTTTAATCATGAATTATAGTTTAGCACAATAACATGATGTAATGAGTATGTGAGTAGAATGAAACTAAATAGGACAACCGCTTTTACAGTGGTGTATTGTACAATGAATGTACTATAAAATTGTTAAAAAAGAGTAGAACGCCTAAATTAGTGAGTCATTATAGTGGAATAGTGGAAAATGATGGGTGTTGGGTCACACACTGGTCGTTCCATCACCAAACTTTCACATAGTAAGGGTTAGGGTCTAGCCCAACATCATAAACGTGTGACTCATTATTGTGGCTTTCACCTTGCAAAATATCTTCAAGGCAGAATATGTTTGATTAAAGGGCAATTTGACATTTAGAAACAACTTGGGAACGAGTTCACAGAGGATGGAGAGATGAAGCATGACTGCAGACATCATTGTGCACTAACTTGATGTGGGCTTCAAGTGGGTTACTGTGAGGTTGCACAAGGGTTATTTTCTAGGTCAGAGAAACATTTATAAAGTGCTTGAGAAACATGCATCAAAGGAAAAAAGTGCATGAAATAGGTCATGATACAAGTATGCGTGTCTATAATAGTGCAACACAAACTTTCCACCAAAACCACCCCTTGCATTGCGCATTACGAATTTCCTGCAGCAAGTGCTAAGATCAACACATTATGTCTTATAAATTAATTTAAACCTTCCAAAATGCATTTCCACTTTTTATCCATTAATCAATGTAGTGTCCACTTCTTGCCTTTAATTTAGACTTTAGGCTCTGATGTTATATTTACTGTGACGCTAAATGTTTCCTGTGTGATGATTACAGCTTCAGGGTTATTGACAGCTGTAATAATTTTTTTTGTGGAACACTTAATTTTTTTCATATTTATTGTGAACAATTATACAATTATATATATATATATATATATATATATATATATATATATATATATATATATATATATATATATATACAAAAGAGAAAAAGGACAGTTCATAGAGAAACTTTAAAGAGGCCTTCTGGCTAAGCAGATCACAACCAATGGTATCGTCAGTGATGTTCCTAATTACTTTATAAGGCTGCCAAATTTTCAGAAAGATGTTTTCTAAGACTAAACGTGTGATCTGTTCAAGGGGAATACAGATGTTAATTTCCAAAGACCATCCATCAATAAGGAAAGGGGGATCAGATTTCATCATATTACTGCAATTCCAATATAAGTGTCTGTGTTTAGTGTAAAAATGTGTCTTAAAGTTCACCTCAAGCTGATATGAGACTTTCACACTCTGTGGCAGTCAGAACAAGCTGGTATCTGCAAAAGTTACTGTATTTTTCTTTTAAATTATTTGAATGTACACATGATGGCATGTGAGTATTGTTTTAAGGTAGACTTTACACAGTTTCTGTATTTGTTTTACTGGATCTCACAGCTGCATTTAACACTACCGATCATGAAATAATAAGGGACAGACTTGAACAATGGATTGGTCTCTCCAACACAGTTTTAGACTGGTTCAGGCTCCATATCGAAGACTATTTTCTGTCATTTGGTGACTGTGCTTCAAAGTGAGTCAGAACGACATGTAAGCAAATCAATAATTGGATGTAAAGCACTCTGAATGTCCTTATACAATGAACATGGGGTTTTCTTTTTCTTTTTAATTTTTAAATCATTTTATTTTTATTTGGGAGGTCATTCCCATTTCAGAAAAGACATTTATAAGACATACATCACATTTACTAAAATACATAATAATATAGTATTGACTCAAATATTTGTGTTAAGTCCTGTCTAAAAAAAAAAGGGGTCTTTTTCTATTGCTCTCCCTTTCATTTTATCTTAAGTAGCTAAATGAATATTTGAACAAAATACTCATCAGTCCTTGAAGATACGCTTCTTATATCACAGTCTCTGTTGTAGTCGAATACGGGGTATTTTAAGAAACCAAATTTCTGTGGGAACATTAAGTGACACGCAATCACAGACGGAGGAGGATGACCTGTAAGTGTAAAGTTCAGCTGTGAACACATTTCAACAAATGACCAAAAGAACACCATCTTTTTTTCTAGTGTTTACTGACAAATTATACCACCAGTTTAGATGCCAATAAGTACATTAAAAAAGGATAATAAAAGTTTTGCCACAAAGACCAAGTTGTCTTCTTTACATTGCCTCATAATGTTGTTTGTCTGCGGTATTAAGGTCACAGGATGTTATATTGTGAGGTAGAGTTATGGTTTGATGTCAAACTACTGATTGTGTTCTCAGGTCTCCATTAAAAAATTGATATTGATGTCAGTAAGACTACCTGTTATACATTTTTTCACAGTATTCATTATCAGGATAACAGTGTCATCATAAAGGATCAAATAAATATACATATATCCGCTGTGGCACACAGGCACGGGGATTTTGCACCACCACTGATCGTAAAATATGCACACTTCCTTGACCGTATATTACCTCATTATCTAACAGGTATTTCCACGTAATGTCTGTGGCATTGCTGTTCCATTCAAGAGAGTATTTAAACCTGACTGCCAGAGGCAAACTTCATCAGTTCATCCCATCTGAGGATCCGCATCAGAAAACGTATTCACTGATTGCTGAAGAGAAGTTGAGACAAGATGGCAAAACTCGCTGTGTGTGTCTCTGTACTGCTGGTGCTGATGGTGGCACTGAGTGAGACCAGTAAGTATGACTAACAATGATTTAATGCCACCTGATGTACATGTATGTTACCTTTCACTGATATAATTGATATATTATTGATATTATTATTTTATGAGATGTTGTTTTTTCTACATTTTGTACTGTTATCATATTACAGTGGATCATTAAAACAGGAAACACATATACTTTGCTAAAATGTTTGTTGTGTTTCTTCTTTAAAGGTCCTGCGAAGAGATGCTGCACAAAGTACCATGACAAGCCAATCCCACTGAGAGCACTGAAAAGCTACAATACCCAGGAGATCACACAGCTCTGCAACATCAAGGCAATAATGTAAGAAAAAAAATGCATTTAGTGAAACTGAAACAACACGTTACTATAAAGTAAAGGATAACTGTCTGGTCTGCTGTTGTTGTTACATCTGAATGTCTTCTCTTGTTTTCTTACAGTTTTATGACAATAAGAGACAAACAAGTCTGTGCCAATCCTGAAGCACCATGGGTGATAAGGGCGATGGCATCTATTCAAAAGTAAGATCATTACTCCATTTAACCAGTCAGTAAAACAATACACCAACATTGAGTCAAGACTGAACAATCTTGTATGAATCATCTAAGGTTTTTCTTCTCTTTCCTCCAAATAGGAAACCTTGAGCTGCAATCTACACTCACCTGATGAAATCAACTTATAGACAAACAATGGATTTAATGTCATTTTTGAGTCAATAAATCTATTATTTTTGTAAAAATTTGCTGTTTTTGTATCAATCTGTTTAATTTATTTAATCTTTTTTTATACACTGCAAAAAGAAAATTGTTGGATTTAGTTTAAAAAAAATACTTCAATTGGTAACACACAATTTAAGTTTTTATACAACTGTATACAGTATAAAAGTGTGCAATAGAATTGGGTCTTGATGGGCGTAGCCTTATCAATAGTGCAGCATAACTTTCCTTAGGTAGTCAAGTCCAAGCCTGAAGTAACCATCATCAATCCAGGAAAAAAACACACACACATATATTAAAAATGCATCTGTATACATATTCAAGCAATTCGAAGCTGGGATTAAGTTTTTACACAAGTAACTAGTGTGATGATCTTCTTTCCTCTCACATTAATCATCTCACAATCCCTCAGATTTATCTACTGACCCTTTGGATGGGCCCGAATCCTAGGTCGGGAACCACTGGACTAAACTAGCTAACAGTATATAAAGTAATTCAAACTAGCGCCAACTCCAGCAGCTTCAGTATTAATAATCTAATGATGTCATATATAATAATATATCAATCAGAGGGATGAAATACATTTACTGTAATACTTTAAGCACATTTTGCTGCTGTTACTTCTTTTCACTTAAGTGGGACTTTCACTTGTAATAGAGTATTTTTTGCCTTGCTGTACTGGTGCTATTACTAAACTAAGGGACGTGACTACTTCTGCAAGCACGGCCAATATTGTGAGTTACATCTCATCCATACAAACACATCAGTCAGTGATCACATGTAATTCATTTCACCACCAGTAGGCGGCAGCCGTGTTCAGCGGAAGGATTCACTTTATGAATGAGCTGCTGGTGTCCAAACGGAAAGGACCTTATTTGTTATCATACTTAGCATTATGATAAGTCTGGTTTGCGAGCGTCGCTTGTCATAACGAAATCTTCTGTACTTTTGGTCGAAAGCTTGCTGCTGTGTTGTGGTGCTGATGGCAGTTCTGAAACTATGATAAGATGAAACGATATGGAAATGCTACATGTGGGCATTTCCCACAAGCTAGCTGTAGCTAACGGCTAGCTAGCTGCTATGTTATGATGAGGACAGACAGTAGCGAGCGGAAAGATGCTTAAAAGAGGAGAAAGGTAAGACACAGAAAGGACAGGAGATGGTCACCTTATTATATTATATTGTATACTAACGTTAAATCTAAATGTGGAGACCCAGTTTCTACAACTTTACTTTATATTTCGCTGTTATTACGAGGATGTTAGCAAGTGAATTCAAACTCCTGTTGAATACACACAAAATATGGTTTATTTCCCTTAAAACACACAAATGTAGTATGATGAAACATTAGCAAATCTGTTGGAACATCATTTTATTTATATCAAGAACATATGTGGACCAAATTTATTAGGTGTATTTACAGATACTCAAGTTAAGCACAGCATTATTTAAAGCTACAAGATGCATGCTTATTTATGGTTGTGCTTCAGTATGATTTGAGCAAAGATAACGCATACATTACTTTACATTGTGTTCAGGTGCTATACAGGTATAAAATGTACATGGAGGCGGTGAAAATGGTCACAGCTGGCTAAGGTTCATCCACTGACCTAAAAGGTACCGAACCAGCTTCAACCACAGAGGCGCCATGAAAGCAGAGGGTAGGGCAGAGTGTGCAGGTGAGACTCTATTTGAGGACCTGGACTTTCCCTCTGATCTTACATCGCTGCTCTCTGACAGCTCCACGCCCATCGCCAGGCTGCAGGGAGACATCACCTGGAAGCGCCCACAGGTGAAGGGGAAATGCTCTGTGAAATCCTTGTTTGTTGTGGCATGATCATTTGACTTTTACATTACAAGTAGTCATGTAGCGTCACAGGCTGATGTAGTAAACAAAGAGGGATTTCCCCTATCTGGTTGTTAATTTGAATACTGCAGGCTTAAATTTATTGTTGAGTATTTACCCCTCCAAAAATATGTAATAAATAATTTCTGAAGCTCATAAATAGTGGTACAAACGAATACTGTGAGAGGAATCTAAAACGATTTAAATCAACATTTCTTGCCGCTTTCAGTTTAGCCTATAATTGGACATTTTTTCAACATAAATTCCAATTTTCAGGCTCTGTGCAAGTCTTCTGTATGTCAGAGAGTCTCATTCCTCTTTAAATTCAATCTCATACCTCTAGGAGATCTGTCAGTCACCAGCTCTCTTCCCTGAAAACATCAACTTGGCTCATGCAAAACAAGGCCTGTTAGGAGACTGCTGGTTTCTCTGTGCATGCTCCGTGCTGCTCAAGAACAAACATCTTCTGATCAAGGTAGAGCTGCAGTATCTGTATTTTTTTTTAGATTTTAACGATTATATCAGCAGTTTATTGGTGTTTTCTGTGTCCTACACTGTTGTATTTACTTACATTATAACCCTCTGTAGGTGTTGCCTCCAGACCAGCCCCAGTGGGGTGATGGCAGGTACAGGGGCTCCTTCCAGTTTCACTTTTGGCAGCAGGGACACTGGACAGAGGTGACCATCGACGACCGCCTGCCCTGTATCAATTCAGCTGTCTGCTTCTCTCGCTGCCACTCCTCCACTGCCTTTTGGGTAGCCCTATTGGAGAAGGCCTATGCCAAGTGAGTAGCTTGTGGAATTTCCCTTTCTTACCTCTCTGTTTACCTCAAACTGAACTTTGATTTGGGAGAGATTTTTTGTTTTAACTTTTGGATTCTTTAACTTGGTCATATGTTGCCAACAATGAATTTAGAGGGTTGTGGAAGTCTCATTAGCAGTTGTGCCTTCCATCCTCTTCAGACTTCATGGGTCATATGAGCGACTCTGGGCAGGGCAGGTCTCTGAGGCATTGGTGGACTTGACTGGGGGCCTGGCAGAGCGCTGGAGCTTGGCAAACGTTGAGTCAGAGGAGGAGCAGAGACCAGAACAGGACAGTGACCAGGGCAGGAGGAGAAGGCTGGATCTAAACCTTCTCTACCCGGTGAAAGATGACTGCACGCTTAGCTGTTCCACTCACAGCAGCCATGGAGGTCTGAAAAGTGTTTGATTTTTGCAGATACACATTTTTTTATTTGTTCTGCATCACCTAATGTTATCTCTGCCTGTTTTAGGTGCCAGTGAGCTGGGTCAGTACCATGCTCTGACTATCATGGAGTGGTTGGACGTGAAGACGGTGTCGGGGAGTGAAGTGCAGCTTCTCAGGATCAGAAACCCCTGGGGGAGGTGCTGCTGGGGAGGAGCCTGGATAGAAGGGTAACGTAGGCATATCTGTGTGCATACCCGTGTTTGTTTGTGTCACAGTGAAGAACTGTTCCTTGCAGATGATGTTTAACCTCAGTCAGAGTTGATCTGTATTGTCTCTCTCGCTCTCTCACTCTCTCCTTCTCTCTGCAGTGGTGCAGGGTGGAACTCTGTCGACTCTGTTTGTGCTTTGGACCTACAAGCCAGGGTGGCCGAGGGCGAGTTCTGGTTGGATGAGACAGAATTCTTGTCCCAGTTTGATGATATCACAGTGGGCTACCCTATCAGTGTGGAGGGACACCTAAAAAGTTTATATACTGGTATACCTTATTTCTCTTAAGAGAATTTTAAGCTTTCAGTCTCTGATTATGCCTTTTTTTTAACCCTACAACTCTCCTCCAACAGGAAATCTGCTTACACACAGCCATCAGCTGGCTGGACAGTGGGTGAAAGGGCACTCTGCTGGTGGTAGTCGAAACAGCAGCAGCTACAGCACTAACCCCAAGTTTTGGCTCAAAGTGTGTGAGAAAGGAGAGGTGCTGGTAACCCTGCTGCAGCATAGGAAGTGGAGGAACACGGACAAATATGCACAAACGCCTCTTGAGGACAGCGAGAACACAAAGCACCAGCATTACCAGGCTATCGCGCTACACATATGGAAGGTTTGTGCCATCACTCACAGGAAAACAAGCGTTGCTGTGTGTGTGTGTGTGTGTGTGTGTGTGTGTGTGTGTGTGTGTGTGTGTGTGTGTGTGTGTGTGTGTATCACCTTGTGTCCTTTTTGTTTTTTTCTATCACCAGGTGGAGAAGAAGCGCTTTAATCTGAGCAGGATGTTAAACAAACCTCCTTGTGCTTCTACTTACTGCCACACCTATGAGAGGGAGGTGGTGCTCCATGAGCAGCTGGAGCCTGGATTCTACCTACTGATCCCAAGTACCTACCAGCCAGGAGCTGAGGCCCGCTTTCTCATTAGGGTCTTTTCCTCTTCATCCACATCCTTCAGGTAAGGACCACATAATAGGAAAAATAAGTCAAAGTCTGTCTCATCTGTGTAAAAATGACCGGAAACATGCAACACATCCATGTCTTAGGGGTTCAAAAGTTTTTATTTAAACATGTAATTTTCCACGGAGCCCGACTAGGCTCATCATGAGGGAGAAAAAAGCAACACATTTGAGTGTGCAAATTACTAATTAATTCTCTTAAATTAATAAACTGTACACACAAATTAATCTTAATCACAGTAACGTTAGTAACAATAGTTGACATTAAACTAATGTTTAAAAGATGTCAAAAATAGCACAACAGGCAAACAGGATAAATCTGAAGTACATACTATGCCCAGATCTCATAAAAAAAAAGAATGAAGAGTGACACCTGCTGGTCTATTTGAAAAGCATATTTTAAAAATGATCAACTAATAAATTAAATTGTTTAAAAAAAATCCCTTTACACACTTAGAGCTGTTAATCCATGCATTTTACACAAAGATTATTTTACTACAGTTACTTTTCACAATTTAACTGGCTGTGTTTTGTTTGTATTTGTTATGTGTCTGATTGAATTATTCATCACACAACAAGTCCATGTCCTCCTCAGTGCCCTGAAGAGCCCAGCACCTTCACTGCCTTCAACAACAGATGGAGAATGGGAGACAAGTTACTTCCGGGGCTCGTGGGTGGAGGGAAGCACAGCTGGAGGAAGCAGGAACTTCCTGTCTCACTGGCAGAACCCCTGCTTCCCTTTTACATTGTGCGATGAGCCAGTAGTGACATCAGAAGTTAATGTCAGCATTACCTTGCACCAGAGCCGCCCCAACACTGACCTGCACCCTATTGGCTTCCACATTTATAAGGTCAGTCAAACATTAAGGGAGATAACGGGGGTCATTTAGAGTTATGGGGCATTTCCCAAAAAACAAACCACACACAAAGATTTTTTCATATTCGACAGAAACACATGGTCTCTCTTAAAAGAAGGAAACAGGGAACTGATTTTAAAAAAATACATATGTGTGAGACAGTGCAAATTAATCAATATTGACACCAATGAAAATGTGCCAGAGTTACCTCAACACCCAATTTTCAACTGTACTTACAGTCAACACATTAAGTAAAACAACCCAACAAATAACATATTACACTCTTGCTCACTTATAACTTTCATGATGATGTTAAATTATAACAATTTAAGCAAGTTATAAAATGTCATGAACAAATTAGGGTGACTCAAAAAAAGGTCAGTTCATTCATGAGTACAGATATCTTAAATTATGCTGACTGTGCAAACACCACCACTGCAGTAAAGAGGAAGAGGAACAGGACAGCTTGCACAAACTTAAAAAAATGTCCCTATTATACCGTCATCATCTATCTATACTATCATCATATTAACTTGTGATGTGTAGCAGCTGTAATTGTAGTTCTTGAGTGATTTTGACTTTGTATCCAGGTCCTAATAGAGGAATCTGGGCAGACGTTACCCAGAGAGGATCCTGTGGCCAGCTGTGTCCCCCACTGCTACATCCAGGACGCCAGCTTGTCCTGCTGTCTTCCTCCTGGAGCTTACACCATAGTGCCATCCACCTATCAGCCTGACTGCTCGGCAGACTTCACCCTCAGCCTGGCTCGCAGAATACACAGGTCAGCTTTGTTCTTAAACTGTCTGCCATTACTTTTTTGAACTTGTAATCAGAATGGGTGATAGTTTCAGTTCATATTAGAATAACATTCTGGATGTGTATCTTTCAGGAAAGTGGTGAAAAGCCAGGAGAGGCTGGGCAGTGCCATTCGAGAGGTAAGTAACAATCAATTGATTCACAAAATTTCCTTTGTTGAAGTCATTTATCCAATAAAAATGCTAAACATTTGGTTATCCAGCTTATCAAAACTAAATATTTGCTCCTTTTCTCTATTTTATATCATCATTTTGTCACTATTTTAAAGATTAAAAAAAAAAAATAAACAAAAAGATTGATAATGAAAATAGTTCTTAGTTTCAATAAATTTGATCTCTCTTGCCGCACGTGCTCCAACAAAGCTCAGATCTAACATGTTGAGAGGAGGTCTAATCTAAAGGGCAAAATGTGGCAAAATAACTGTTGCTGTCTGCTTATATTCATGTTTTAAGTCTGTTATTGTGGTCAGAAGATGGCAGCACTTGAATAATTAGTCTGTGTTGCTCTGTCTCTCTCTGGGCGGCAGGTCTCTCACATCTCTGTGATGCAAAGCTAGTTCTCTGGGACTTTTACTGCTCCACTGACGTCGGCTCACCTCCCCGTCCCTCTTGGCCCATGATGAAAGAACCAGTTCTCCCATCCACCCGCATCATGGAGACTTGTGTGTGTGCGTGTGTGTGTATGTATGTGTACCACGAGTGGCTGAGAAGGCAGGCAGAGAGATTTAGTGGGAATGTATGTGTCGGGACTCCTAGAAACCCCTTTATCCTGAACCGCTGAGGCTCAGGGTTGATGAGCAGCCACACACTCATCAGCGATTAGGACATCAGAGGTTGTCGGTGGGCTGGGCTGCTAATGAAGTATGACGGGACTGGCTGGTGTAAACAAACAGCCGCCATTGAAGAGGGCCGCCACTGCTGTTGCTCATTCACTCACTGGTGCGCCTGCCGGCCCGGAACAAAGGGCCCTCTCATGAAGGTCCTCACAGAGGCACAGGGGGCAATGGGCGAGGGGATGGTCTCCGACTGTATAGCCAACCAAACCACACCACACCATACCGTGCCATACCATGCCAGAGTTTTCCAGCCATCCCTCAACCCCAGACACTCCTTATCTATCTTGCAGCTTTTGTCTCCAGAGTTTCCTCACAAGCCTTTTTGCAAACCTTCATCCTCAAACTTGCCCTCAGTAACACTAAAGTCAGACTGGACCTAAAGATGTCCGCCTGGTTGCTGACTCCATCCTCAGCCCCCAGCTCCCTTTCTGTCCCCCTCAGACTCAGTCCACAGCTCTGCTTGGACCTGAACAGAGACACTGTTTGAAACAGCCGCAAGAACAGATGACAGGCGGAGGGATGGAAGGGATGAAACAAGGGATGCGGCACATCAGAAGAGACCGGCTCATATGAAGAAGCCGCCGGTCCTTTTTATGTTGAGGCTGCTGTATGTGTGGTGGTGGTGTGTGTGTGCCTGCTTGTACACATGTCTGTGTGCACTGAAGTCACAGGGTTTCTGATTATTGCTGCACTGGAGCCACTGTTTACAGAGACTATGATTAACTGATAAGATTGGTACTGTAATGTGTATTTATTACATTTGAGAGCCATCTATATGAGAAGAAGAATAAAAAAACGTATGTCATGATCTCTGTGTGTGAATTTGTTATATCTACATCACGCATGTCTGAATCATGTTGTGAAGAAACCGGTTGAGCTCCACGTTCATCACCCAACTAGGCGTGCGCGTACACGCGCATTCACTGCGCGCCACCGTTCCTGCGGAATTCAGGAGGCTGTGGTCGGACTGCGAAAAGCTGCCACCTTCAAAATAATGAACAACAAATTTGACGCGTGAGTACTAAAAAGTTTCTGCGGAATGTATGTTAGAAAGCAGGGTCCCTGTCGCGCCTGCAGATTCACTGGGGAGCGTAACGTGAATGAAAGCTGTTGCGCTGCGTGTAAAAAGAGAGGTGTGTCAGCTTAAATGCATGCTCCTGGGTGCTGTGTGCGCTTATAAACCCACATGACAGCAGTGTTTTCACGCACAGGTGTGTTTTGAAAAGAAGGGAAGCAGCAACATAGAGTAAATTGTGATTTTAATGGGTAACGTGATGTGTTGTTAGCTGTTAGCTTAGCCTGACGGAAGACGGCTAGGCCCTAAGCCACGGTGTGGAAGTAGTTGAGTGGCGGGGAAAGACGGACGCAGACTCTGCTCTAACTAGACAGCCATGACCCTAAACACGGGCAGATAGCTAACAGTGTGCTGAAAGCTACTTGCGTTCAGGACAGTTACTGGAGGTGTGTACATGTGCACCATTCAACAGTGCACTAGTTTACTTAGCTCAAACTAATACAGGCTAATAAAACATATCTGCAAAAAATCTAGCCTCCACGAAGATTACAATGTTCAGTTTATGTTTTTACTGATTTAGTTTTTATTCACCTTCATGGCCATTTTGGAGGCTGTATTTGTACTACTCATATGTCAATGAGGGTTGACTAAATGCTAGAGACACCTATCAGTGACACCACAAACTACAGCTTTCAAAATAATAAAGTTGAATGACTTCCTGAAACAGTTTCAACAAAAACTGGACACTATTACTTTAATGAAGACAGGATTTATTGTAGGTCCGTTGTATCAGGCTGGTAGGTGTAGCCAGCCCCAATTTAAATATGGTCAAAGAGTGAAGTGTCTGTTTCCATCAAATCTAGTCTGAAAGACGATGACAGTGGAGACCACGACCAGGATCAAGGCTCACCGAAAGACGGTGAGAAGGAAAAAACCGAAGACGAAGACAAGGAACAGAGCATTTCCAAGAAAAAGGTGAGCCTTGAGTATTTAGCAGAGACTGACTCTTTATGTTTGTAACATCTGATGGTGAAATAAACCAACCCCCCCCCCCCCCCTCCTTTTTTTTTTTTTTTTTTGTAGATGGTGGTACCAGGGGCAGGAGAGCACCCTCTTCAATACAACTACTCCTTCTGGTACTCCAGACGCACCCCGGGGAGACCAGCCAGTACCCAGAGCTATGAGCAGAACATCAAACAGATTGGCAGCTTCGCCTCGGTCTGTTGCTCTTTACTCCAGTTCATCACCTTAGCCTGAAAATAGACCAAATTTATGAAAACAAGCTCATCATGAGTCATTCTTCCACTTTTCTATCCCTTCCGTAGGTAGAGCAGTTCTGGCGTTTCTATAGTCACATGATCCGGCCAGGTGATCTAACAGGCCATAGTGACTTCCATCTCTTCAAGGAAGGCATCAAACCTATGTGGGAGGTGGATACCCTAAATTCTGCACAACATGGATTTCACAGTGCCTCATAATTTATAGAATCCAGTTTGGTTTTACAAATGCAAGGGCATTCTGAAAATGCGTGTGTCATGTTTAGGATGATGCCAATAAGATGGGTGGTAAGTGGATCATCCGTCTGAGAAAAGGCCTGGCGTCTCGATGCTGGGAGAACCTGATCCTGGCTATGCTGGGGGAGCAGTTCATGGTTGGAGAGGAGATCTGCGGGGCTGTGGTATCAGTACGCTTCCAGGTACACTCACAAACACACACCCACTAAATGTGTTATGCACTCCCTACCAGGGTTATTATAGTTTTGAAAATTTCATTAGTTTATATTTTTCTTTAGTTTTTCAGTTTTTTTGTTTTTTTTTATTGGCAAATGCTATTTGCACCCCAATACAATTAGAAGTGGATACTATTTGTACCCTGGTATATATAGCAAAGTGTTCTATTTGCACCCGTCTCGGTGCAAATATCAATGTATGCTATTTGCACCCCAGTACAATTAGGAGTGCATGCTGCGGGACTGAGTGTCGGAGGGGAGCGTCTGGAGATATGCGGAAGACTCCCGTATCCCACCGGGACAGCGGGATAAATATACGTCGCTGTTCTCTTCTGTATATTATATAATAATTTCTATCCAGTGAGATCTATCACTTCTCGGTGTGAGAAATGTCAGGTGTGGCGTGTGAATGGTTAGAGCAGCTTGAAATGCATGTGTCTCACGGCCAATGCCTGAGACTAGAGAGTTCTGAAATGTATTTAGTATCCATGGCAACCATACACTTGTCTATCAAGATTTGATTTCCATCATATAACAAACTGAAGTTGTAAATTCAGGTTTTTTTGGGATTGTTTGCATTTACTTAACACAGTTATGAAGATGCAGCAGTTTTTACGCTCAAAACATTATCAATATATAACTGCTGCTGCAAAGACTCGAACCCGTGTCTCTTGCACTAATGACGGACACGCTACCCATTACGCCAACACTTCGGTCCTACGTAGTGATGTGACAGCCCAATATATTTGCCAATATGGAAGATGGATATTGGCGACAAATAATTTCTAACTGACAAACTGACGCTTGTATGCATTCACTGAGGAAAGAATATGAAAATATAATACAATTTTCCCGCCAGAAATGTCTTTAGAACAAACATTAGAGATGAAACCTTTCTAAATTCGCCCTTTTCTGCTGGCGTGGAAGATGAATATCCTCCATGTTTTCATGTTGTTATACGTCTAGGGTGCAAATAGCTCAGCTGTGTGGCCGAGGCTATTTGTCCCGGGGGTGCAAAATAGACACTCCGTTTTTTATTTGTTTAGTTTTAGTTAGTTTAACAAGTGATTAAGTAGTTTTAGTTTAGTTTTTATTTTGAGGAATTGACTAGTTTTAGTTTAGCTTTTATTTTGTTTTAGTCTTAGTCTTAGTTTTTCAGGGATTAGGAGGAAAGCCTTGATTTGTAGAAGCTGAAAAGGATGAAATAATGCCTGACACTGAGGTAAAGTTTGCTGTGTTTGTGGTGCAGCTGTCTGACGGTGAGCGTTAGCTGACTCTTGCTTCTCTGTTGAGAGCTTCGAAGGTGGACTTTCAAATAAGTGGGATTTTTCCCTTTTAGCTGTATCCCACAAATGTTCACATCACTTTTCATCACAACACTTTTACTTTTATCTACTACGGGGTCAAAGTCAAAATATTCCCATATTAGTCTGTGACATTTTCTGCCTGGAACAACTTTTGACTTTCTAGAAAATTGTAAATCACAAGTCAAGCATCTTCTTCTTGTACGTTATGCGGCACCTGCTCTGCTGCCGCCCATTGGAACTAGCCCATTATCTCAAGGAGTCAAACTGAACAGGACACAGTAAAAAAGAAAATCAAGGGAGAAAACTGTTATTCAGTTTAGCATTGTTCATAGTAGTTTTTATTTAGTTTTGGTTTTTTTTAAAAAAAGTATCATTTTTATTTTTATTTCAGTTAACTAAATCATTTTTTCACTGCTAGTTTTAGTTTTAGTCTTAGTTTTTCGTTAACTATAAAAACCCTGCTCCCTATTTCAATATGCTAACACCTGTCCTCTGTTTTTTATTTCCAGGAGGATATCATCTCCATCTGGAACAAAACAGCAAGTGACCAGTCGACCACGGCCCGCATCAGAGACACGCTGCGCAGAGTCCTCAACCTGCCTCCCAACACCATCATGGAGTACAAGACCCACACAGACAGCATTAAGTATGTATGTCTCATCATTTTTATTATTTTTTCTCCAACCTATCTCTTTCTCACACACAACTATATGCATGCTCACAATCTTTATATTTTGTCACCCATGATGCATTGTCATATCACGCTGTAACTAGGGGTGTCACGATCTCGATTGTAAATCGAATATCGATCGAAATGACCTCACGATCTCGACCTTCGAAATCAAGGGAGGAATCAAAGATGTAGCCACGCACCAATGTCACGTCCCGCAGGCGAGTCAAGAGGGGAAAAGACATGCACGTGTTGAAATGCGGCGAGTCAACATTACCTCCTCTAACCTTGAACCTGCAGCCGGTAAAAATACACCATGGCAACCGCTGATAGAGGAGACACATCCTGCTTTTCCGTTATCCGGTAATTACCGGACTTTGACTGGTAAAATCTGCTGATGTCCGGTAATTTTTAACCCCTCCGGTCAAAATGTCCGGTGAAAATATTCCCTCTAAGCACAATTTGAATTTCGTATGTCACAGTATGTACTTTTGATGAGGATAAACTGATATTTGACAGCCCCGCTCATCGATGCCGCAAGTGCGCAACGAGACGCCATCGCTGTAATGACAGTGCTCTGCGGCTATGGGGGTTTTAACTTCTTAACAGCCTGTGAAGTTCTGATCAAAGATTTCAGCGAAATCTACCCAGAGTGGGCTGAACTGGCCAAAATAGCCTGCGTGATCCCTGTCTACAGTGTGCCAGAACCGGATCAAAACAGCGCAGCAAAGTCGCCTGAGGGAGAACAAGGTCACTAGACTGATGCGCATTGCAAGTTGCAGAGAGACACTTGAGACTTTTGATTTTAATTCAGCCGCTGCACAGCTCACTGCAGCGAAAATGCATAAAAAGTAGGCTGAAATGTCACAAGCCAGAAACATGTTAAGGGATTCTTTAGATGGTTTTCATAGTTTTTATTGCATCTATTTGATTTCAAGTTGGCAGTACGCTGCGTTATTAAAATGGTATGAGCCAGTCCAGATGTGTTTTTTTGTTTGCAAATTGTAGTTGTAATTGTTTTGCAATTGTTTTATGTTCATGTTAAAAGAGCGCAGGCTTGTGCAATATTTATTTATTTATTTTAGAAGTTACGCATGTGAGTCAATTGACAGCACTCATTTTATTTGATATAGCCTACTTTTCAATAAAAAGATTACGCTATAAATTGACATGCCTTGATATCATTCTTATATAGCCGCATTTTTTCTAGCGGAAACCCTGGACACATCAACTAAACTTGAACTGGTTGCCGGTCTGGTGGGGGGTGCGATTGGTCTAATAAGCAGCAACACAGAGCTATAAGGACGCTGCGCTCTCACACGCGCTGCATTGATAGTCACACAAACGCATGTGCGCGCAGACTCTCTCTAGCGTGCACTCTTGTTCGCTGGCTGCAGATTTCGGGAGATTGTATATATTTGCGGGCGTCAGGGAGCCGCTATCAACATGCAGGACACTCCCGAAACTTCCGGGAGAGTTGGGATGTCTGCACTAAAGCAATAACTAGCGATATAGGGGTATTTGTAGCACCAGAAATGCTACTGTTAAGATACAGTTAGGACACTGTTAGGACAGTTAACACACTTAATTGTTCAGGGATGGCTATGGACATTAGGCTGTTTTAATTTAGTTTTTGTTTTATTGTGAACTTCAATATCATTTAATATGAAAAGTGCACACTGCAGTTACTAAATGGTCGCTAAATGGTCGCTACACTGAATTTTGACAGTAAGGCTTTAGTGTGGTATATTGCAAACAACTGGTGGAGATTATATCACTCATGATTAGTCTAAAAATGGCATAGGCATCTGTGCTAAAAGGACCCCCAAAAAAGGATTGAGAAATCGAATCGAATGGAATCGTTACCTTAAAATCGAATCGAGGATTTGGAGAATCGTGACACCCCTAGCTGTAACTGTTATGAATTATTAGTATGGCAGCCAACCGTGCTGATCTGTTTAACTGAAAACTAATCTTATTGGAGTAGTGCTGAAATTGTTCTTTAATCGTATCAATTTACAACCATTTTGATAGTCAATTAATGAATTAATTTATCAAGAAAGAATTACATTTGCAGGTAACTTCATAAATGTGATAATTTGTCATCTTTCTCTTGTTTATATCTTTGTAAATATATTGTTTTGGGGTTTAGAACTGTTCTGACAAATTAAGCAATTTGAAGAGAAACTGCATTTCTGTACTATCTTATGTTATTGAATAAACCACAACATTTCTCTGAAAATTTGATTCACTAAATAAATTGTATTATCACAAAACTTAACTGTAACATAAGGGGCACAATGTTTTTCTTTAGTTGTTTTATGAGTTTTAAGAAAGACGTAGAAAATACATTGTTGTAAACATCTCTATCATATTTGTTTTGCTTTTGCAGCGAATTGAAGTAGCTTGGGATCTCAGTTAAAAAGAGAAAGATATATAAAGAATGTGTTTATTTGACTGTGAATGATCTGTGCACTGTATTTGCAGAGCATGGGAAGACTTCCATGGTCTGGTGAATGCTAGCGGTGGACGATAAGCTCCTGGCATAGTGAACCTCTGCAAGGGTTTGTTTGTCATTTGTTACATCAGCTGATTACTGTTACAGTTTTACTTTTAGTGCTCTAATACCCGTGTTGTTTCTCTGTTTGTGCAGGTGTGTGTATATGTGATGTGCTGAGGGATGACAAGTCCAGGGACAGATACCTCTGCGTGGATTGGCACTGTGTAATTTGGAGACAGAGCAAAGGTCAGGAACAGAGGCAAGAAGACCATTCCTCCTTTGTGTCAGATTGGAAATGAAGAGAGAACTCGTTCAACGGAACACTGAACCAAGCCGAAGAGAGAAATATGCGTTATTTTTAATCAACCAGAGAAGACTGAAGCCTCAGATTTTTTTTTCTTCATTTTAATTTTTTAATGCAAGTTGTAACTTGCCACCAGAGGGAGGCCATGTGACTGGTGTTTGCTGATCTGGTCAATAGCTGTCGACAAAGTGTACTTGACAAAATACATCAAAACCAATCTAGATCTGATTTTATTGTTTAACAAAACATTGCACGTCCTTCTGTTAAAGTAAGTGTACAGTAGTCAGTTTTATTGGGACTCAAACAGGGTTGCAGGTAGAAGGTATTTTATTACTGTGCTGTATTTTAACTACAATTCCTCTGGACATTTCGAGCTCGAACTATTACTATAATTGTGTACGATATATTTGTAAATGCTGTCCATTTCAAAGATCACTTAACTGAATCAGCAATGATTCTCCATCTTTGACCTGGAAGTTGAATCCCAAAGGATGATGACCATCCTGTGTTGGGCAGAAGGTTGCATAACAGGCATCTTACGAATGGACTGCCAAGCTGCCTAAATCACTGTGCCTGGCCTTGAGCCCGACCGGAACCAGGTCTCCCTCCTGTCAGTGTTGTCTTTACCTTGCCTACAAAGAATCCAATGGGCTCTGCTTTAATGTCCTCAACTTATAGTTGTCAACTGTGGTCTGAAAAGCTGACCTTCACTCCCTTTTTCATTTTGTAGTACAAGAAATGAAACAGGGCCCAGGTTCAGGGTCTGTTACAGTTTTCATCTATTCCTTGGGAGTATTTTTTGGAACCATATCAAGAAAAGCTCCTGTAGTTTGTTGAGAAACTGTAATGCTACCACATGTTTGGTGGTGTGATGATGGGTGCAGGTGTGTGTCAAAAGTGGAAAAAGCACTGTTGGATGTACACCTGATGGATTATAGCAATAAATGTCAAATATGCATCTGCTGCTAAAACCGATTCAGTGTCATTTTCTTTCATAAATGCTAGAGATGAATTGCAGCTATGAGGTTATTCACCCTCAATTCACTCCAGCCCCGTCTTGCTTTAAAAAAATACAATTTCATGATGTATGAATTGTGCCTTCAAGTCAATGACGTGCCCCTGTTGTGAAGTCCATCAGTGTCATTTTTACTAATGATCAGTTGTTTTCATTGATCAACTCATTTCAAAGAACATATGATCCTGTGGAGATAAAGATAACAATTTTTTAATTGTAACAAATAATTTTTCCACAACAGTGTCAAAAGAAATACAAATGCTTACTATTAAGAACGTGGCTGCCAGCAGCAACAGTTTGGTTTGTGATTCCAGACTTGGTGGCACTGGAAGATTGAAATAGATTCACAGATTATATTACTTATTTGAAATGGGAATAAAGTGCATAACAACTGCTGGTGCCGCAAATGCTTGCATTACTGAAGTTAAAAATGCATCAGGACAGTGTTTCCACTCACCCTCTAATCCAAAATATTCATGGTCCATGTTATGTTCGTCATTGAAGCCAGGCCATTTCTTCCATATTGTGCCAATTTTCTCACCAATATTAGAGACAATCTGGTGTAAATTTAGAAAATACTGTTTGAAATCTCTGCTGGAAAATCCGGGTATATAGACATTATGGGTTGTATAAATATTACCTGGAATTGCTGGTTGGAGAAACAGCGGCATGGGCAGCAGGAACCCTGGATCCTGATGGCAGATGCTCCCTTTGAATCCCACACTTCCAGGAGGGGGGTGAACATGCTCCACCTGAAAAAAAAAACAACACTCAGCAACTTTACAGATCTCCTTACGTAATCATGCAATAAGCAACCTGGCATACACTGGAAAGCACTTCACACACTGGCGCAGCCCAGCCTTGATGCTTGGTTGATCACATTTTCGGCTGTCATGATTCTGCAGCAGGAAAACTATTGTTTACTTGGTGTCAGAGGAGTTCAAACTAGGGCAGGCTTTATCTAGCACAACTGAGAAAATATTTATACCACATAGATCTCTGGTCAGTGAAACCTCTGCCAGGTCAGTCTTAATTGGACGTGTTACTTCAGGAAAACACACAATTTGGCACACAATAGCTCCCCAGTAAGTCCTGGAGTCAGATTTAGGCCAGTTGAAGAAGGAAGTATTTTGACTGCAGAAGACAGGGTGCTGCCATTCCTTTCATTAGCCAACATTCCCATTAGGAAGGATGCCGCATTCCTTTGCTTCCAGTCTAGTACATAACTGTCAGTGTGGCTCCATGCAAACAGCTGTTTTGTGCAATAACCCTCCCAGGTTTAGACTGCACTGTGGTTGCGTGGGACACTAAAGGCCCTCGCTGCTATTTAAAGACAGGCATATATGATGGTTCAGGGTGGGCAGATGCTTGGAGTGACATGGAAAAAGGCTCAGATGACAAGTTGTTCAGTCTGAGAATGTAAAGTATTTCGATTGCTGTTATAGGAATCTGATTAAAGGTTTTAAAGTGTTAAAGGGTTACTTCACCCAAATACCAAAAAATGAAGAAAAATTACAACCCTTTGTTCAGTGTACCTGTTATTCTGGATGCTGTCAACATACTCTTTGCTAGTGAGACTTAATTTTGGTCAAAGCCCCCTAAATAAAACATTTTTAATATTTTTTTTTTTTTAAGTATTCCTCTTTAAAATAAAATATTCATGACTAAATAAGCAACATTTAAAATTAGGGGAAGAAAACATCTTAGCTATTCTTTATTACATTGAAAAACTGAGCAAATCTTCTTTAGGTTCTGTCATATGAGATTTTAGTTAAATCCTGATTGGTGCACTGGACATGACATCACATTTTTCTAACTGAGCCCCCCAATTTCAGACTAGAGAGGCACAGACAAAAACAACATAGACACAAATGTCTCATACAAGATAACAAAAACAGGTCTAACATTGGCAGAAAAATTTATCTTTTATGTAATGATGTGTCTTCAGGGCCTTTAAATTTGGCTCAGTTAATATCAACACAAATACAATAGTTTGGCCTACCTCTGGTATACAGTGCCAATAAGATGCTTTTGAGGTGTGTAGGCTCTCAGCTCCATAAGGCAGCAACCAAAGCAACAGGCGTCCACTCTGAGCGGTCTTTCAAAGTGGAAGACTTGGCGGCCCTGACAGTCATAACCCTGCAAGGAGCAGGCCCGCGCTGGACCGCAACACTGGAGGCACACACAAGAGCTCTCTGATGGGAGGGAAAGATCAAGAGATACCATGAATAACAGTAAATGACTAACATGAATACAGATGCTATAATTATTCTTGGTTAATGCTACTGAACAGGCACTGGTACCTTCCACTGCCACAAGGAACTGTGAACTGCTGGCTCCTGTGGCAATGCTGTAGATCCTCCTGGGAACACACTGTGGCCCTACAATGTGGAAGCATTATTCACTTGAAACAGACATACAGAAACACACAATTACCCCCGCCCCCAACAACAACAAAAAATAACAAGCACTTATTTCTGCAGACCTTGCAACTCTGGTCTGGCAGTGATATGAATCTGGCTGACTGTATCCAGCACAGTCAAAGAGTCTGATCCCTCTGGACCTTCAAGACACAGCTCCTCCACCTCTGGCTTGTTCGGTTTTCCTGGTGGCTCCATGTGGCCATTTTCCATCTTCATTCCAGGAGCAGGACCTGACAGCTGCTCAGCCGATGCCCAGACAGGTGCTGTTTCGCCAGGTTTGGGTCCAGGTGAGTGAGTGTGACTCTCACATGAAGGCCCGCACCTGTTCTGGAAAGCTCTGAAGATCATCTGGATGTGCTTCTCTCGCTCCAGTTGACCAACGGGAAGAGGTTGATTGGTCACTGCTGACATGGTGTAAAACTGAAAATATTTCAGCCTCAGTTGAGTAAATTAGACAAGCTAATATACTTAATACTGTGCGTCAGGTGTGTATGAGATCTGGGTCAGACATAACTTCTTTATGTCTTAATTAACTTGAATTGGGTATAATATTTCAGCTGAGATTGCTCTAGCTCCCCCACGACCCTCTAATGAATGAATGAATAAATTATTATTTTAATTGTCCCGAAGTTCCAGTTTATGCCAGGTGCTCTATTGGTTAATATTTTCCTGAACCATCCCCCCTCAGACTAGAAAAATTAGTAGTACTATTTGGCACCATGCTAAACTGGGTTAAATCATATTAGGGACTACTTTGTATCTATTGTATCTATAACAGATTATAAGTCTGAGAGAAAAAAAAATCACCTGTGGACTTCCATAAGGGTCCATTCTTTCCCCCCTTTTGTTAAAAATCTACATGCTCCCTCTTACTCAGATTATGGAACATTACAACATCTCCTACCATACTTGTGCCGATGACACATAACTTTACATAACAGTGTCACCATATGACTACAGTCCCGTACAACAGCTAAATAAGTGCACTAAACAAATAATCGAATGGATTTGCAAGAACTTCTTAGAGCTGAACTAGAGAAGACTGAAATAATGGTGTTTGGTCGAAAGCGGAAAGACTAAATGTCAGTGCTAGAAATCTCGGTTTGGTTTTGGACTTAAATTTTAACAACCACATAACGACAATCCTAAAGTACGCTTACTACCACCTCATAATTATAGGAAGAATCAAAAGGTTTTTATCAGTCAATATGCAGAAAAACTAGTTCACATGTTTATTTTTACTATTGCAGTGGTGTCTTCATGGGTCTCAACAAAAAATCAATCAGAGAGTTGCAGCTCATCCAGACGAGTTCTCACTAACACCAAGAAAGTAGAGCACATTACACTGGTCCATATTTGACTCCACTTGCTTCCTGTGTGTCAAAGGATATACTTTAAAATTTTACTACTAGTCAGAATGTTCAAGGAAAACATTCTCTAAAAACACTTCAAAAACGTTTCATGATAATTGCATTTTGTTCAAAATTGTGCTCTACCTTATCATACCTTACCTTGTCTTATACATAACAGAGCATTCTGACATAAAATAGCACAATAGAGTATTAAAGTGTTTTCCTTACCATCAATGGACCTCCAGGCATCTACAGTCTGAGATAATCTAACTTTGAGAAGGAGGAGACCAGTCATTGGTTTTCAAGATCAGGAGGGGTTAAACACCAACCTCCTTACCCCTAAAGTAAAGTTAAGTAAAGTTTGGCTTTGTGAGTGTGTGCGTCTGGAGATCTCACTCCCACTCCTGCCCCTGGCTCTGTCTCACCCCCTGACTCTGTTGCCATCCCAACCAGCCGGATCTGCCTTTTGTTGGGGTAGAAAGGCACCACTCAGCCATGTAATTGAAATCCTGCTTCTAGAGGTGGGGGGCAGTGCAGTGGATCTGTGTTTAGTGGGAAGCCTGATTGGAGGTGGGTGGGTGGGTGGGGGGGGGGGGGGGGTTAATACTTTCTGTTTCTCACCGAAAAAGGTGTCAAACACAGGATTAAGAAATTTCTGAGATAGTCAGCTGTGTAACTGCATGATTCCAGTACTTTCATTGATAAAAACATTCATTCAGAACACTTGCCTTCAAGTTACATCAGTTGTTTATTGTTTACCTGTCTCCTTACTTACTTATTGCAAACACTGAGCTGATAACAGACAGCTTTTTGTTATCCAGCATTATATGCAGCAAATATATTGTACAAACTCAACAATCAGTCACAGCTGACACCAGTATGCAGCATTATGGATCATGCATGCCATCCACAACTGTACAGTGGATCCACAATCATCATGTACAGGGCTTCTTTGATGGTTCACAGACCCACATCAGCAAGTGACACCAATGCAGAAAATACAAACAGCCTTATCCTCTGCATTCTTTCGGTGTCCCAGTCATTACTGGAGATCACTGACCGACGCTGTCAGTCAGATTCCAACTTGGTTACAGGTACAAAATCTGGTGATTTTGTTGTGGTTCACCCAAGGAGGTCCGCTCCTATTCCACTCTCAGTTAGATCCGTGAGATTGTACATTGAAGGCAGGTACTTTTTGGGATCACCAAAGAAAGGCGAGGAGGGAGGCTGGTTGAAATGGCCCATTAGGAAGATCCCGATTGTGCCGATAAAAAAGACCAAAGCCATGACAATAAAACAAACCCTGTCAATCACCCGGGCGACTAGGAACCACTCTTCATTCTCCTGGTTTTGAAGAAAAATGTCATATTATTGTATTAGATGTTATCAATTTTAAGTTTACACATACATTTTTAAAAATGGAGTGCACAATCAAATGTGCAAATGTCAAACTTACATTTTGGAAGTCGTTCTGATGCCTTGCAGTTTCAGCTATATGTTTACACGAAGCCACACATTGCCTCAATTCTGGAGAGGCCTTTGCCAGACTGGTACAGAGCTGCTCAGCCGTACCCTCAACCAGCCCCTCATCTGGATGAAAAGCAAACAACAGACTCATGTGCTCATGAATATTCTCTGAATTGCATTTAAACATATACAAACTCCACAAATCCAATACTCACGTAGCTTCTCCAATACTGATTTCATCAATCCATTTCTGTCTTTGAGCCTGGCAAACATGAGTTCAGTCCGAGCTGTTTTCGTTGCATATTCCTCCGCCTTGTTGATGAGTGTCATGGAGCTGCGGCGTCGGCAGGGGACCAGGAACACACCATTCCTGTCAGTTTCTGAAGTGTTGTCATTGTTTGGTTTCCAGGGCCGCATTTGCATCCTCAGCAGTCGAGGTAGGATGTTTAGAAGGACCTGGACACGTCACAGGGTCAAAAGGTAATTCAGTTTCTAATAAGCCTATGTTGACTTCACAGTATTGTCATTCAAGAGCTTAAGAAGTCTCACCTTTCTGACTTTGTCTGTCAATATGTGAGTGTTTGGGGTTCTCAGGGATACGTTGAGAACAATCACACAGTTCATCACTACCATGGTGGCGAATGACATCGCAAACATCAGATACCTGCAGTCGAGGTTGAACTTTATTATATATGTAAGGTGAAATAATTTGACCTCTGAATTGAAGTCTTACAGTGGAATGACACACACAGACTTACTTTCCAATAAGTGGCACAGCCTTTGAAGTCTCTGGAACTTTCTTAGCGATAAGGAGAAGGAACACAGTCTGGCCGAGAAGAATGGCAATAGACATGGTGCACTTCTGACCACCAGCTGCAAAACACGAAACAATATTCAGTCAGCAGAGAGGTGAGATTTTGCGTCAATGAAAACAGATACAAATCACTTGTAATCTCTGTAATTCTGCTATAGATAATGTTGATGAGACAGAGGTGTGACCAAGAAATGATTTGGCATATACAGCTACAAAGAAAGGAAAAAAGACCTTTGGCAGGTAAGAAGTAAACAAGCAGACCAAGGGAAGAGAAGAGCACACAGGGAGCAATGATATTGATGATGTAGAAGAGGGGCTTTCTCTGGATGATGAGGAAGAAGACCACCTCCTGGTACTCCCGTTCATCTTTAGTGTACTGATTGTTGATCACTTTCTTAGCCGGCCTGTGTTTGATGACCCACTCTCCATTCTCTAGAAACAACATAATCAAATATTTCATTCTGCTTTCATTGTCTAAGAACATTTTATTGCACTTTAGATGGTTTTATGCTGTGTACAATGGTCTAATATCTAAAAATGTTGCAATTAGACTGTTGTACCTGTGAAAGCCTCAGGATCAATATCCACCCACTCCAATGTGTGGTTATCCTCCTCTTTTAGAACAAGTTCAATCTCATTGGCATTGTAAGTCTGGGAGCTGCACACAAGGAGAAGATCGAGGGTCTGTCACCACAACAAACACAACCATCTATTCCATTTTACACGACAGCAATGTGAAAAGAGACCATAAATGGGACAATTGTGTCTGGCTTGGAAACACTGGATTCTACTTAAATATAAACTGACATGTGAACAAAAAGGGCTGTAGCCAGGATTTTACAAATACTGAGGCCATCAGTCTAAATTTCTAAGGAGTAACCCCTCCCCCTTAGACATTTGACAAACCGCCAACAAAAGGTCTGTGTACTCATAAAAAATTATCTTATATCCATTATAATAAAGGTTTTTTTTTTTGTTTTTTTTAAATCACATTGATTGATGAAAAAAGTGAACATTAATTTATTTGAGAATCTTTTGTGACAAATGTCTGTGTATTGTTTATTTCATTTGACTCTTTGATTTAACAGTTTGATTATATTTTATTCGGCTACATTATGATGTAACTTCTGTTTCGAAACCTTCTCTACACCACCAGGGTATAAATCTGAAACACTTAATCCCTGTATCATAATGAAGCTTTGCAAAAGTTCAGTCAGGAAGACCATCTTTTTCATGCTCACGTCTGTAGTTTTATTTCTCAACCCTTTTGTCCTTCTCACAACTCATTCATAATTTCCTTGCTGTCATTTCCTGGGGCATCAATTAAGAGGTCAGCTGTTCACATCAGTTGGGGACATCTAGCCAATAGCACAGTGACACGCCTTTATTGTTCCCATATAAAACAAATTTGAAGGGCTGCCTTTTTTCATCTGCGTAATATTGCAAAAATCAGACACATCCTCTCTCAAAATAATGCTGAAAAACTAGTCCATGCATTTGTTACTTCTAGGCTGGATTATTGTAATTCATTATTATCAGGCTGTCCTAACAAGTCTCTAAAGACTCTCCAGCTGGTCCAGAATGCAGCTGCACGTGTTCCGACAAAAACTAGAAAGAGAGATCACATTACTCCCATTTTGGCTTCACTGCATTGGCTTCCCGTAAAATCTAGAATTGAATTTAAAATACTTCTCCTCACTTTCAAAGTTCTTAATGATCAGGCTCCATCATATCTTAAAGAGTTTATAGTACCTTATGTACCTACCAGGCCTACTTGTGGTTCCTAGTATCTCTAAAAGCAGAATGGGAGGCATAGCCTTCATTTATCAGGCTCCTCTCCTATTGAAACATCTCCCAGATTCGGTCCGGGGGGCAGGCACCCTCTCTACGTTTAAGAGTAGGCTTAAAACGTTCTTTTTTTGATAAAGCTTATAATTAGGGCCGGCCAGGCTTGTCCTGGACCAGCTCCTAGTTTATGCTGCTATAGGCTTAGACTGCCGGGGGACTCCCATGATGCACTGAGCTCCTCTGTCCTCCTCTCTCTCTCTCTCTCTATCCATCCATCTATATCCACTAACATTCATGTACTCCTAATGCATTCAATAACCTAAACTTCTTCCCCGGAGTTGTCTGTGCTTTCTCATCTCACAGGTAATCTGGGCCTGTAGACATCCGGATGACAGATTCCAGTCCCGGACCTACTAGCTTCAATGTTGATTTTCAATATGCCTCTCTCTCCTTCCTCTCTCTCCTCTCTACCCCAACCGGTCGAGGCAGATGGCCGCCCACTTTAAACCTGGTTCTGCCTGAGGTTTCTTCCTGTTAAAAGGGAGTTTTTTCTTGCCACTGTGGCAAGAAAAAAGCATGCTTGCTCATGTGGGAATGTTGAGTTTCTTTAAAATGAAACCTGAAGAGTACGGTTTAGACCTGCTCTATTTGTAAAGTGCCTTGAGATGACTTTGTTGTGATTTGGCACTATACAAATAAAGATTGATTGATTGATTGATTTATTGTCAGCCTATTATATTACAGCTGTCTTTTTAAATGTTTTCTCCCTCACTGCTTTGGTGCTTTCTTGGTGCTGTACTGCACACCCCACCCCCTCCCAGTCACCGCCCAGTCTTTCCAGATTCATCAGTGCATCACTTCATCAACCTCATCAGCCTGATCAGTCTCAGCAGGTGTCATCAGCCACGACCACCAACAGTGTCTGGACTCCATGGAGTGATCCATCTTGCTGCTGCTCAGGATTTAAGTCCCTCAACTCAAAATCTCCCTGTAGAGTCTAAGCGCCAAGGACAATATCTAATTATCAATATAATTTATATATAAACAACTGCTTTTTGCATCATTCACTTGTCTCTCCTGAATGAAATGAAATTATTATTTCCTTGCTAAAATTTGTCAAATTTTAAAAATTCTTAGTCTTAAAGAAGTATCTGAATCAGCCTTTAAAATACACCGTGTGTAATTTATGGCTCTCCATGGGTATAGCTGTCAAAGGCAGCAAGAATGTGACCTCTGTGTCCTCAAAGGTATCAACATGAAAAAAATCTAAATTATTACATATTTTGAGGTAAAATACAAACTTTTTTTCTAGATTGAAATGTTTACAATCTGTGATAAGATATATGACGACATATAAAATGTCCATATCCTTCGTCCTAAATAAAGAGTATGTATGAAGAATATATTATATCAGTTATTAAAAGAGATAATGTAGAAAATCCTAAATGTGTGTGATTTGATCGCAAAGATAGTTTAGAGGTTCAGTTTGTGAGAATGTTACTGTTTTTCCCACATTCCCAGAGTTAGAAACAAATAAATGGCTTCAAACAGACCTTTTCATGTATTTAGTGTAGTCTAAAGTATTGTCAAACAGCAACATCAAACTATCCTGGCTCAGCTGTTGAGTGTCTGTGGGATCAAATAACATAATCATGATCCCATAGGCATCCAGGAATTGTCTGAAGGGAGGCCCACATGTCATCAACTCACAGCAAATCTCATCTCTACTCACCGAAACACCATGGTGCAGTTCTGCCAGTCAAAGGGAAAGTAGTTGATTTTGATGGAACAAGAGCTGCGGTAGATGGCAGGAGGCAACCAGTATACACAACCGTTAGGAGACACCAGTGCATTGCAGTAAAGTGCTACCTCGAACTGTCCATCCACACTGTGCACAGGTGAGAACAGAGAGAAAGTGAAATTTGTGTATTTTTGTGTATTAGAGCTCACACATAAACACATTCTCATATACTGTACATTATGTACTTATTACTGAATAAGCTAAAGTTTTAGGTTCTTTCTTTGCTTTTTAAAAATAATCTTTTTGTAAACTTCATATTGGCATTAGTGATAATGATTATTCAGTGTTTCAGTATAACTTTCTCAAGAAGGAACTGCTAGCTGCCATTGAATCAAATGTTGAATTAAAATGTGAAGGTTAATGCACTCACTTGTTCTCCAGTATGATGTCAGGTAGCCATATGCTCTTAGACGGGATACGCATCTCAGATGTGATGTTCCCATACAAAGCTGACCTGGGTGGTTGGTCCCATCTGAGTCTGTAGTCACACCATTGCTACAGAAACAGAAATGATTTGGGGTTTGACTTTTAACCAAGTCTTGCAAATACACTGTGGCATAAAGTGATGTAAAAATAATCATAAGAGCGGCAATAAAATCCATTAGAAGCGGTGTGTGTTTGGTTACCATTTCTATCCAAACGCTTGTTGTCAGGGCCTCTTCCTTTTCATTCTGTATAGAGATGTTCATTCATTTAATAATTAAAAAACACATGTAGTCTCTGGCACTAATCAATAATTACAAACAAAACCTCATTCACCAGGGAGATGAGGTTGGTGAGCGTCATCTTGATGTCGACCTGAATGATATCCCCACTCTTCTCCATGGGTGGGACATTCTTATTGTAACCTTTCATCAAATCCTTGAAAAGTTCCCCCTCAAGGTTGACTGCTGAGGCTGCAGACAAACCACACAGGTTAGAGCAAGAAAAAATTAAGACAAAAATAACACTGATTTCAGTTAACATGTATATATTTTTTATTTTCTTAATAATCTTCTTATCTAATCTTATCTTCTGTATCTTGGTGTGGTCTTGTAATTTGAACAGAAACCTGCATTATAAATTGGTGAGGGTGTGGGATTCGAAAGACATGGGCATTTAGGAAGCAGGTGGGGGTGAGGGGGTAATTAAAGACGCTATCAAATTTCACTGGTATTATTGGTAAATCTGGTATTTCTTGACTTTGACTCATAATAGACACAAAATGTCTATCTCTGCCTATGCTGCCTCAATTTTGGCCATTCTCTCTCAGTCGCCTTATAACTTGGTGAACATACAATACAAAATCATAGGAGTGCCACTTCTCTCACTCAATAGCCATGAGTAATTTACCTAAAATTTACCAACCACAAACAAATGTTTCCAGCATTTGGGTGGTGTCTAATATTACAGTAACTTCAAATCTTCTGTATTAAATATCACAACAAACACCTGATGGTCCTTCAGGTAAAACAAGTGTAACTGATTATGAATTTTACACAGACTAACACTAGACTGTACAACATTTAAAAACACATCATGAGTATTGTACAGCGTAACAACTGTGTACACTCCCTGCCAAATAATGAAGTACAATAATGTAAAAATATCTTCAAAACAAAAAGTATATCTTTGCTGTTTTAATAGTAATTATTCATTACTGAATCTGTCACAGTTTGGTATGGCTTTGCTGAAAGGTCTGCGTCAACCTGGCAGCAACCAGTGTTCCTACCTTTGGCAGAAATCATAAACACCCCCACGAGGAGTAACAGGGAGCGAGGAGGTCTAGAATCCATCAGTGTGTGTGTTTGCCCTGCAGCGTCCAAGACAAAGCTGTGATTACTAATCTGATGCACATGGACACTACTTGATGGGGTTGCTGGCACTCAGCCCGTGTGTGTGTATGAATGTATGCGTTTCCTAGCAGAAGTCAGGGCTCAGGGTGAGGTTTAAAGGAAGGGTTGGAGGAGGGGGGTGGAGGGTGGAGGGGTTGATGATTGTTAGGGTTAGATCCAAGAGTATATTTCCAGTACGGCATAGCCAGCTGTCACAATACACACACCCACACACTGGGGTAACATGACACATGCACAGTTTGGGCATTGTACTCTGCCCTCCAGTATTGAGGTACACCACCAAAACACACACTGTACTGTGGTTCTGTTCAGTGCAGCAGGCTATTGTAAGCCAGCCATCCATATCAAGAGAACAAAATAGCTCATGGATCCTAGGTGAACAAATTTAGCGCAGCAGACACCTATAAAGGGGTATTTACTATATAGGTTTTTCCACCAGAAAACCATCTCTCTAAAATTAAACGACCCCAACAAGAAAGATTAGAAGATAAAGAGAGGAGAGAACACTGTGTGTGTCTGCGAGCGAGAAAGTAAAAAATATTCATCCAGTGGACAAGGGAACAGGTGATAAGTCTCGTCCATTTACAGCCCACCAGCTGTGATGACTGACCAGACTATGTGGAAGTTGGGTTACGTTGCTGACACATTTGTGGCTTGTCATTAGTGTGTGTGTGTGTGTGTGTGTGTGTGTGTGTGTGTGTGTGTGTGTGTGTGTGTATGTGTGTGTGTGTGTGTGTGTGTGTGTGTGTGTGTGTGTGTGTGTGTGTGTGTGTGTGTGTGTGTGTGTGTGTGTGTGTGTCACAAAATTGCTTGTTCCTGCCATGGTTTGGCACACTTCCTTCACAACTCTACACACATACACACAAAACCCCGAGGCAGGAATGTAGTTGATGTGTTGCAACAGAAGTATGTGTGTGTGTTTACTCAGCTGTTACTCTCACATCCCTGTATATCCTTCTTTTAGGACTTGAGCTGGGCAAAGTGACAGAAGAGGGCAGATTCTAGCTTTGAACCCACTTTGGTCAAATCACCTCTTCAAAGCAGTGAAGACTTGTTGACTACATTCAGACGGACAAAACAAAGATGAGACTTTTGTACGTGTGGAGAGCGTCACTTCCTTTGCTGTCTGCAAATGTGATGTTGTGACTCATGACAGACAATAAGAGACTTTAGGTCATCCTAATTTGGGGTCCAGTTACAATTCCTCATCCTGGAATATGGAGAGAAGACGGGAGGTGGTGGGAACTGGTCACCATAGCACAGCAGCTGCTGTGTTGATGGGAAAGCTTGCTTTTAAAGAGTCAAAGGACTGAGGTCAACATGGGGACACAAGATGAACCAATCAGCATTGAAACATGTGTAGACTTGATAGAGTATCTCGGCAGAGCTGCTGACCCCTCCTCTGCTGTAGACCAGCAGCAAAATACTGCAGGATTAGCAGCATTACTGACAGATAATCAGAATATCTTCAATCAAATGTTCAATTTAAACTTACATACCTCAAGTTTACCACAACTATCAACACAAAATGTAATAGCATTAATAACAGTTTTATTCATATAGGTTTTCTTTTACAAAAATACAAAGGATTTTCTCTATACAAATAAATATATGAATAAAGATAACATGAATAATATATACAGTCTGTGTTCTTCACAAGAGGCTCAACCTTTGCAAAAGACTTTATGACAATATGAATAACTTATCATTTATACATAAGTTAGACAAGGCTGCGTTTCCAACCATATATTTTAAAAAAACAACCTGTGGTGTGATGGGTGGTCGATAGTTGGATTGATACATTCATGGTTGTGTTTTTTATTCAGAGCCCAAATCCGGCTCTCAGATGGGGAAAACTCTTTCAAACAAAAGAACGCTTTTCACGGGAAACCACAGGAGAAAAACAGTTTTGTTTTTGAGTGTGCGTTTTTTTTCTGTCTCTCTGCTGTGACAGACCTTAAGTCCCGTAACAACTTTGAGAGTCTTTGTGTCATCATCTCTTGTTATAGTCTTCTGTCTTTCATCTGCTTTCACTTAGTGTTACAATTAAATCTTGAGTGCCTCCAGTGCCAAAGCGATGATCCTTGGCACACTGCGGTAGAATGACTCGTTCTCGAGGCCCACAAGACTGTAGAAGGTCAAAGGTTGTCCGCCCACTACAGCTCTAACGCGTGCCTGGTACAGTCCTCGATCATTCTTTGAGCTCAGATCAACTAACACCTGAACAAAAGAGAGAAAGGAATAAAGAATAAGTTCCAAAATAATTCATTTTTTCCCACTAGTGCACATTTACTTCTCTAAACCTCTCCATTCTGAGGGATTATTTACCTCTTGGAAGTTCATGCGCAGGTTCTTGCTTGGGATGCTTAACACCCAGCGATAAGAGTCTCTGACTTGGCTGACTTGCAGTGAGGACTCTCTCACCCCACTACAAACTATAGGGACAAACAAAGACATTTAATTTAAGAAATAACATTTACTCACGACCAAAACATCACACACTATTTAATGAAAGTCTTGTCAGAGCTGTGTGTGCCACATACTTTTCCCACTGGGCCCAGATATCTGCCTCTTGCGAAGAAGGCTCCTGTATTTTCTGTGGAGACCAAGAGGCTTGAGAGTAATTTGTCTGGGCTGAGCAGTCGTCTCTGTGCGGCCACCCACAGTGACTAGCTGGACGACAGTTGTTGACTGCACTGGACTGGATGTCAATTTTCCACTCTCAGCAAAAGTCAGATCATCCGATGTGGCATCCCACGTCACATCAGAAGAAGCAATTCTACCAGCTGGAAGTTCACTTGGTGACTCGCCGACTGTTTCAATTCTGTCTTGTGTCCTTAACGTCTCAATTTCATTAATCAGGGCTGTTAGAAGTGACCAAGGCTCCTGGGATTTCTGGGAGGAGGCAGAGGGATCAGTGCTAATTTGTGTTCCACTGGAAGATGTGGGAAAAGGTGGAGTGTTGGGAGACTCCTCTTGGAGGTAGGTTGTGTCCAAGTGCAGGATGGGAGGAGCAGCTTTAGAGTCCAGTTTGGAGCGCAGAGCCAAGATGACAGATCGATATTCTCCCTCTAGCTGATGAACTGAGGAATCCCCTGCCTGGAGATGAAATGTAAAATACAGCAGATTGTAAGATTAGCTCAGTTGTGCTGAGCTATGTCTGTATACTATTTCCCAGAGGAAAATGTTACATTCAGCAATTCAGACAAAATTCATTCAAAGGCTAATATTGAAACCTAATCAATAAGCCATTATTGATTTTACAGTTTTATATGTTATTCACACATCAGATTGTGTAGTGACATCACATGACATGGCAAGATTTAATGCCTTGCACCACCAACTTCATTTGTAGACTTAAGTAATAAACAAACAATATACCTGCATGAAAAGGTTTTCCTCTTGTCGTGTTGATGTAGAGGAGACATCTGTGGATGTGTGTTTATCCATGTCCTCAGCTATACTTCTCAGGTATTTCTCCCAGTCATCCACCAAGGGGCCCACCTCTCTGAATACAGCTGGAGGAACAGAAGGACCCTGCTCCTCTGGCACCACAGCTCCACCTAGCTGTTCTGCAAGTAATAAAACACTTGTTACAGCAATGTCCAACAACACAATTTATTAATAATAATATATAAGATATCTATACATTTTTAGCTTTAACAAAAGATGGAATAACATTATCTTTCTGTTGTGTACCTTCTATTTGTGTGAGACCACGGCTCAGGCCCACGTCCCTCCTCTCTCTAGTGTGAGTGAAAGCTGTGCTGTAGATGTGCTCAACCAGCTGAGGAAGAGTCTGGGTGAAGAAGGTTAAGTCCACTTTGTCCCTGATGTAGTCTTCTGCCCTCTGGAGCAAGTCCAACAGTGTCTGCAGGAACGAACGCAATTCTAGATGGCAGAGCATGGAAAGAAAAAATATTAGAAACCTCCCCATGATATTTAAAGCAACTTTTGCTCTGTACCATCATGCTGAGCATTAGAAAAAATTGTACTTACGACATTTCTTGAAGCGAATGAGGCATTTGTCCTCGGCCATTCGGCTGCAAGAGCTCGCAGTCTGACCGGGAGGACAGGTCAGGGTGTAAAAGCGACACAAAGAGCTGAACTCAGATCTTTGTTCCTCCTCTGTCATTTCTGTTGTCTTAAGAAGCTCCGGACATGTTGGCTCCCTGCTCCCAAACGACTCTAAAAAGGACAAACACATATGGTAAGATATTAAATATACAGTAATTTAGTATTTCAATATGTATTAGTTGTAAATCAGCAATAAACATGTTGCACATTGGCTCCTGTGGTGCTTTAAAGTTGCCTTAAACTCACTCTGTATCTCAGCCTGAATCCAGTCAGAAAAAGCAGAGACCCGAGTGTAGACTCCAGGCTTTCCCTTCTCCCCACAGCCATCTCCCCAGGAGGTAATACCATAGAGCTGGAACCGACCCGAAATTCTGTCCTGATAGATCAGAGGGCCTCCTGAATCTCCCTACAAGTGACCAAAAAAAAGAAAAAAATATTACATTTAATGTGTCAGTTGCTGCTAACAACCAAATACAATTACAGTAATTTATAAGCGCTGCAGTTTAACTCTTCACTTGTTTTGCTCACCTGACAGGAGTCTATCCCTCCAGAGAGATAACCGGCACACAGCATAGTGTTGGTGACCAGTTCTTTACCAAGGGCACTCTTACAAGTGCTCTGAGGCAGCAGGGGCACCTTGGCCTCCATCACCACATCAGCAGATGGGCCATCTGTGGAGAAAATACACACACATTTTTTATCATCAGGAGGTTGCAGGGTCATTGTAGAACAAGACAGAAGTAAAAACCAAATCAAGAATGAGATATTAAAGAAACAGTATATCCATAATCCTAGTACATGTTAACTTTGATCACTTTGCAAACGTGCAGTCTTAATCAACAGCACGTGTTCTCTTTAAAAGTAAACAACCAAATAAAAAGCCTCACAGAAGCATTTGAGCTTGCTGGGAGAAAACACAGCTATAAATAGCTCTACAGTGAAACTGCACAACATTTACAGCATTTTCCACTCACCCTCATAGAGGGAGCCCCAACCTGCCACCAAGCATGGGCTGCCAGTAGGAGGCTCCATGCCAGAGGGGAGACACACAGGGGTGACATGATCAGACAGGACTACAGGGGATGTCAGCTCCACCAGGGCTATATCGTTGTTAAATGTCTTTGGGTTGAACTGCAGAAAAAGAAAAGTTTGATTGGTTGATTGATTGATTGATTGACTAAATGGCTCAATGGTTTACAGAACGATCTGGCCGTGTGATTGGTTGACTGGAGAAGTGTAATCAAAAGAGCTAATGTTTTGTGTACGGTATGTAATATTACCTTAGGATGAGGGATGATGCGGTTGACTTTGAGAACCTGCTCATCAGGGTCAGTCTTGGTTATGTCAAACTCCCCAACCACAGCTGTCCAGGAGCTTTCACTGCGGCTGCTACAGAGGACAGAACAATAAGACAAATGGTGAGAGTGGGACAGGCATGGTGATTATTCCTTATTATTAATATAAATTAATTATTTAAGTCCAACTGCAGAAAACAGTGACACACATACATACATATACACTTACCCAGCAAAGCAATGTGCAGCAGTGACCACCCAGGAGCTGTCCACCAGGACCCCTCCGCACATTAGGCCACCATCCAGCTGCAGGTTGACCAGCCAGGGCCAGCTGCCTGGAGGAGCAGGGGAGCCACCCACAATCCTGGAACGAAGATGCGTGATGTTCTGCACTGTGGACGACCTCTGACCGCACACAGCTGCTGGGGCAGATAGCAGATAGACACTGATGGTCAAGAAATGCAACAAATTCCACTTTTTTTAGACAAAAACTGAATGTTAAACTTGTGCCTCTTCACTAACAGAGAAAGGACAATATTTATAAATGCATTAATACTGGACGGTACTCACCCTGTACATGTGTCTGTGTAGCAGGTTCCAGGCTCTGCATTGTGTTAAGCAAGCTGCACTGGAGGACGCGGGCACTGCAACTCTCACCCATAATCCTGATGCAGCTCTCCTTGTCCAAGTCACCAGGTCGACAGCGATGCTGATAGTAAGCACAGGCCTGGCTCAAAGCCCAACTTCGCTCAGCTTCATCTTGAAGCTTCTGGGCCTTGCTGATGACATCACAGTTGGGCTCTGATAAGGTATTGGCTGGGGAAGCTGATGGGCAACAAGGGCAAATCTGGGAGTTATGGACTCATAATGCTGCACAAATATGGCTCAGGGTGGTCATGTAACAGGATGAAAAAGGCAAGAGGAATATTGTACTTACAGCAGGACCCAGACTGCTGTCCACAGTCCTGAAACAGGCAAGGAACACAGCCCCTGCAGCCCGCTTCGACCCGACTCCTCTCAGATGATGCACGTTCAAGAGCGGAGAGGGCACTCGTCATGGCTGCCTCAAGAACCACAGTACCACGATCAGACAGAGCTGCAGCAGAGGGGAGGAAGGAGAAGAGAAGTAAGAACAGAACATTAACAAACAAACTAAGAAAGAATTAGACATAGGCAAGAAAGAAGAAGACATAAACAAATGCACATCACAAGAGTCAGATGAATATATATTTACCAGGCCGATTTGAAGATTTTCATATCAATGTATGTGTCAGATGATTCGTAACGAGAAATTGTTGTACAGAAATGACACAGATATGTTTTGGGTAATGTCTTCATTGCATAGTTTGTCAAATGTCCCAGTTAGTACACTAACTTGGTCACAGTTCCTTAATAACCAAATTTAAGGGATTCTTAATAAGAATGAATTTTATGAAATAAATATGAATACTGGTATCAACCTCTCAAATCCAGAGGCAGTCAGGCTCATACTGGAGCAACACCAGTATTCAAGATAATGCACTTTTTATGAATAAATCTTCTGAGATTTCCTCAATTCTGACTATTTTACCAGTATTTTGAAAGGAGGATTTGTAAACAGGTCGATAGGAAGGGCATCTAGGTCATTACACATTTACTGTGGGAACAACATGTCTGTATGTGTGAGCACTAGTATGAACTGGTGCGCCTTTCTTGTATGTGTGTGAGTAGTCCCCTTTTTCTCATGCTGCTCTTTGAGCTCATTGGCAGCGTGTTAGCGAAGCTAGCTAACGCTCAGCGCACTGGTGAGGCTACTTCAATCAGGCCGCTGACCCTGCAGCCCCCCTCTGTGCCGCAAAACATCACAGGATAGGCCACTAACAACAACAATGCTGATTGAAGACTTAATTAGAAGGCCAGGGCTGAGCGGGCAAAGGCTGGCGGGCAGGGACAGGCCCGGGGGCACGGGCTGGCAGCCCTGGGGCGGCTGGGACCCCGAGTCCCTTGTTCTAAACACTCCAAACACACATTGCCATCACCAGTCGTTTGTATGAAGGCTTTGCTGTACTCAGCACTTGAAGCAGAGAGGGCCAGAGGTCCCTCATCACCGTGCTCAACTGCAGGATTTGACAAGCATGATAAGCCAGTGATAACATTCCTGTTCTTTACTGATTTCAAGTGCTGGAATCGTTTCAGTATGCCATGTTTGGTGTACCATTACACAATATGTTGTTTATATTTACCCAAACATTTGTGTAATCAACTTAAATGATAATGTAGGGTGATAACACAACTCAGTTTCCAAAAGTCTCCAGCACCAGGTATTTGTCTCAAAATGTACTTGCTCGTGTCAACAAAGCTAGTAATATCACCAGATGTTTTTCCCGCTTAACTCTTGGAGAAATATCACACTCATGAAGCATCATAGTATCAGCCGTATTTGCAGTGAGTTTAAGTTTGCAGTGATCTCGTTATGATGCTTTACATATAGAAAGCCCAGTCTGAAGTGCAAGTAATATATAATTATCCATATAATTTTTATTCAGTCAGGTGCACCTTTGAGAAAGTCTGCAACACTCATAGTGACGATGCTGTGATCAGATTTCTCCACTACAGTCACTGACATTTACAGTTGTCAAAACTCTAAATATAAATAAACAAAATTATGAAACTTTAGAAAAATTACCTTTGAGTGTGCTCTGGGGCATACTGTAGACTTCTCTACCTGTTGGGGCTCCCAGTAAGCAGTCCAACCCCATAAACATCAGTGATATCAGCAGCAGCATGGTGTCAGAACATCAGACCTCCACTCCACTGTGACAACAAGCAGACAGGCAGCAGACAGGCAGCAGACAGGCAGCAGACAGGCAGCAGACAGGCAGCAGACAGGCAGCAGACAGGCAGCAGACAGGCAGCAGACAGGCAGCAGCCACGCGCGACGACTGAAGGGGATGCAGAGGTGCTGGAGATGAGGCTTGCCTGCAGTGCCCTCACTGTCTCCAGGTCCTTATTGTCTGGTGGCCCTCTGCAATCGCTAACTGTCTCCCTCCTCCTGACTCTCTGGGCTCTCTCCCACACTGTGGTGCAGGGCATCTGTCTGTAAATTTACTTAGAGGAACAATAGGTGCCTGGAGTGGTCCCTGGTATATATAGAGTCCCCAGGGGAACACCAATAAGAGGGAGGGGGAGAGGATAGGGAAGAGAGAGGGAGAGGGAGGGAGGAGGGAGAAATGCTCCCATGGCCAATGCACAAACAGATGAATTCATTAAGACTGTGACAGCAAATCGGGCGCAACTTGCCAAGGCTGGACACTACAAAGAGGTTTGGTTCTATGAAAGGAGACAGAGGGAGGGAGAGAGAGATACAGATAGGGAGGGGGGAAAGGGGAAGGCGGAGTGATTGGCTGGGTGGCAGGGAAGGGGGTGTTGTTTGAATTAATTAATGTGAGAGGAAGAGGGAGAAAGTTATGCAGATAAGGATATGGACTGATGTGACACAGGGGTAGAGGAATGTAGAATGAGAGAGAGAGAGAGAGACGTCAACAAGCGTCTGAATCGAAGAGTCCCAATGTAAGCTGAGAGAGCAGGAGATGGAGAGAGGTTGAGTGACAGAGTGTGAGACAGCGAGAAAGGGAGAGGGAAGTGTCTGCCATTCTCCGTGCCCCTCAAAGAGGGCATTGTCCACGGCGTCCCTCTGAGGATGCCCACATCAAAGCCGTCCCCCGGGCATCACTTGGCCGCCGCCTCCATTGATCACTTACAGTCTTTTATCTCCCCCATTAAAATATTGTCAGTTCACATCACTTTTGTCTTTCTCTGCTGAACTCTGCTTTTGTTACATAAAGATACAGTAAAAGAGTGCTCATGAACATGATGTGTTTTTAAAGTCCAGAAGTGATCATTTCTTTAACCAATGCAAATGTGTGTTTTAGCTTCTTGCTTTTATTGTCCCCTTTTCTGGATATGTCTTTTCTTTTAAATAAAATTAAACTGACTTCACTTTCTCATCTTGACTTTCTCCAACAAAATTAGCCTATATTAAATCATATTAATTATTATCTGATATAATTTTGTTGGTATGCTACATAACAAGAACAAATCTCTAACTGACAAATTAGTCATCAACACTATGCCAAGAGCTGATAAGTCATTATATCTGAAAATGTCAAGGTGTCTGATCACTTTGTTAAATAGTAACAAGATTTAAGCTGCATCTCCTTTAAAAATATACAGTGAATATGTTTAATAAAGATGAATCTATATAAAAGCTATGATCTCTTATTGATTTAATACAATAATCTTCATACATAAGGAGAAATGGAAATAGGGAATAAGTGAAATGTTCCATTTTAAAGTGTCAAGCAAACTAAAAAGGTACCTTCCAATCCACCATCATGCAATTCATGAGATGTACAATCTCTGTGTATTGAACAACGAGACTAGAAGTCTTCAGCTAGCAGCTATATGACACTGTACTTAAGAACAGTGATGATTCGAGCTGAATGCAAACATCAGCATGATAACATGCTCACAATGACAATGATGTTTACCATGCTCATATTATATCATATTAGTTTAGCGTGCTAGAATGTAATAATTTGCTAATAAGCTAATACTGATGGGAATGTCAGTTCGGCAGATATTTGGTCATAAACCAAAGTACTGGATCTGTGGAAGCGCTATATGAAAAGTTAAGGGGTCACCAGTGTCATTACAATCCATCCTGAGGGGAACTTGAATGTCTGCATTAAGTTTCACAGCAAACTGTCCAATAACCACGAATGTCAACCTCTTGATGATGTCAGAGGAACAGTCAGGGGATCACCAAAATCCTTAGGATTTATCCTGTGGGAACCTTGAATGCTTGTACAGAATTTCATGGCAATGCATGCAATTGAGAGATATTTTAGTGTGGAGGATGTTTACGTTGTATGTTGCTACTGTGATCTGTTTAGATTTTATGTCACTTGAGATATGGAGTATGAGGTGTGATCTATGGACAATAATGCAGAAAAATAATAAATGAAGAAAGACTAAGTCCTTGAAGATATCCTAACTAAACAGAAATAGACACGGACACTCGTAACACATATGATATGAAAATTCACTTAGTCAAGATGATGTCAGCATAAGTCTTGACATCTAAGAATCTGCATAAATAAGGACACTTTTGTCTTTTAACTACAGACACTGGATGGGTGAAAGATCTGCAATGTTTCATGTTAAACTGATATAATCAAAATGTTCTTTATATTGATTGGGAGTGGAAAGAGACACGGTCACAGTCTAGATGGGCACACAAAAAAGTCTGTGCCGACCGGTTATCCAAAGAGGGAACACAAATTGGAGTCAACTTTGAGCCAACTAACTGGCTGAACGATAAAAAGAGAGGCGGCCGAATCTAGCAGGACTTTATCAAAGAGAGCCGTCCACTGCTGCCACAAGCCAGCGCTGACAGCAGAGTTCACACTGACAACAACATACAGTATGTGTTAGAGAGTGTGTGACGGTGTTTTTATGTTTCAGTCAAAGTTTGTGCAGCCAACTCTGGTCAATTCAAATGCTTTGATGTTTTGAAACTCCCAGCAACAGTACACACATGCAAAAATTACTGCAGTAAAAGAGTTAAGAGACACAATAAAGAGGATGAGGAGGCTGATTTGAGTTAAAAAGTTAAATTTCTTCCATTTTGAGTTTTGTTTCAGACATTTGTTTGTTTGTGTGTGTGTATGTGTGTGTGTGTGTTTTGTTGTGTGCAAAACACACACACATTGTGTGCCTCAGCCCCCTCCATGCACTCGTGCGGCACAATGGCCCTGAGATCTGAGATCTGAGAGCAGACTCAGGCGGAGCGGAGCGGGAACGGCATGGGACAAACGGGCGGCACTCTTTCATTCCTTCCCTCCCACCATCCATTTGCCTTTGATGTCCTTTGATTAATTTGCCTTCTGCTCACTCTTCCTTCATCTTTCCACCAAGCATGGAGCACTCGGCCTCTCTTTTTCCTCTACCGGCCTGTCTCAATCTCTACTGGTGATGTTTTATCACCAGTAGAGATTAGATTAGAGATTGATTATTTTCCAATTGAGGCTTCATATCATCCTTCACACACATTCACAATATTTAAGCAGTTATGGTTAAATCCGAAGCAATCAACTTGAAAATCTATTATGAATAGCTTAACCTAAAAGGCAAGTGAACTAATATTTATGTATGACACCTTTTTATTGGATATGGCATAGATACTGATCAGTATACCTCAATAACCTATGCAGATACCATATATTTGTGTTATATCCGTTTCTCCTTAAGAAATTGAACTTTCCAATTAATGCATCTGTCTTTAATAGGGTACAAATTTAAAGTTCAGTTAGGTCTTAAGAGTTAATCTGTGAACATGTTATGAAATGCTAAAGTCTTTGGTGGAACAAAGATTATTGGCAATCGTGATGGGAAGCAAATGTCAGCTCATAATGGAAAAAAGGCAAAGCATTATCACCAACGAATAAGAGATTCTTAAGGAGAAACTTTCAAAAAAGATGTATCCATAAACTAAACAGAACTTTATTCAGTGAGGAAGAAAACATTTTAAATTTACTACTCAATATTCCTTATATTTACTCATTTTAGGTGTGACATCTACCCAATAATGGTTCTTGAGACCGAACAATCATGACCATGAACTAGCAGTAAGTGAGAAAGTATATGGGAGTTGTTATTCTGATTCAAATTCTGCTGGTCCAGGTGTGCAAACATATTTTCTAAGGTTTATACAGAAACATTACATTGCTTGAAATTGTTCGAACAAAGGTTGTTGTCAAAGCATCAGGGTTAAAAATGATCATCCTCATGTCCAAAGTAAATATGCCCAGTATGTTGGAGGACTTTAAATAAGTGACACATGAGTGGCAGAAACCCAAGGTGACTTAGGTTTTTAGACTCAAATTACACTTAAATATTGGTTATAGATGTTTTTGTCCTAAGGGTTTGTCCTACATGTTTGTGAGCCATTGAAATATTATGTCTCTATCAGGTTATAACTGTTAAGTACCACATTTCTTAGGAGGAGAAGATATTATAATACACAATGGGACAAGCTGGGCTGCAGAAATGAATTTAAATGTAGAATCATCTGTTGAACCATCTCATCTATAAGTGATTTACTGTGAGGTGCACAAGCTCGTCACTGGCTAGCAGCATGAGCAGGTTGCATAAAGAAAACACACACAATGCTCGGCACAAAATCACACCACAATGAGAACCTTAACAACAATCGTGTTGAATAACACCCAGGTATTGTGTTCAGTTATGAAACCATTTCTCCCATTGTCTCAGACAGAAAACAATTGAAATCTAGGTCAGTGGGGTACGCAAGGGAGAAGAGCTTCCCAACATTTCAGCACAGACAGACACTTGAACCCCCTGACAATAGTCAAGCAGAAGCAGCTCGTCTGCACAGGCCTGTATTGGGTCATTGTTAGTCATGTTGTTAATTAGATCTATTATGACCTCAACAATCACATTAACTGCCATTAAATGCATATTAACCACCAACTGTTCAATAATGAAATATCCAATTTACCTAAATGGATTGATAATGATGATGTGGTTGTGATGTGTTTATATAGAAACACTGCTCAGATAACATAATTTCCTGACTATACATAAACAAAACCCTTTTGTCTTGGTATAAAAAGTATTATTCTTTGTATAAAAGCAGTTGTATCCCTGACCTTGGCACTAAGTTTGGGGGAGGGGGGGAAGCCTATGCTCAATCTTCTGAATAAATCTGACAACAATTCTGTCCATCCTTTTGCTTTTTCAGAGTGCTAGATGAATTGGAACCACTGTGCATTTACTGATGGATGTGTCATACCTGCAGTGGGGGAGGTCAGGCTCAAATGTGGCTCTGTACTCACGCCCTTTCACTTCGTCAACAACTACTTCATTGTGTTGGATCAGACTCTCCTTAATCCTTCTTCAGTCTCAACATGCTGTAGTGCTTTCTAGTGGGCCTCTGGTAGTGGAGACAGCCTCACTCCTGCATTTAAATCCACAGTGAACACAAACAGAATGAGACAACCATTCATGTCTAATATGTCCTGTAGTGTTGCATTGTCATGTAGAGTGATATTTTGTAATTGTTGCTTGCACTTGTCCAGCTGCCATTTGCATACATCAACCTGCTCAACAAACCCTTCAAGTGTCTTACACTGACTAGCTCTGAGTGCTCCATCAGATGAACTGAGTGTGGGGCAACCTGAGAAGTAAAGGTTAAGATGGGTAGGATAATAGAAAAAATGTGGAAAATGTTAATTATGATGCAAATCCAGGAAGTTACATCATGTAATCTTTACAACCAAGTTGGCAAATGAAATGTTTTTAAAGCTGCGAAAAACAGCAAACACACTGCAGATATCACTTTGTCCTAACAAGGGTAACAAGGGCAGTTGAAAATAGACTCTGTTGGGACCAGCAGACAGCTGAAAGGAGAGAAAAAGAAGAAACTAGATAAGGTGACTCCAACCTGCAGCTGATATGAGAAGGCTGACATCTAGTGTCAGAATATTGAAACTTCTTTTAATAAAAATGTAGTCCAATCTGTACTGCCATATTTGAGATGGGTATAGACATGCTCAGCTATTTGTACTGCATAAATCAGTTGTGTTGGCTAATTTAATTAAATTAAGTTTTGGTGTATTTAGGTTTTGGTGGGGACTTGATAAGTAATGCTAAGTAGCTCAGTTAGTTGGCTAACCGCAAAAGTTTTAGCCATATTGATGCCTAGAAGGTCTGGTCTAGGTGCTCCCATTAGTCACAAGCAACATAAAAAACGTTTCTTTTGCTCATCTATCTTATTTTAAATGACCTAAATTGTGTCTAGATAATGATAACGCTAATTTAAAATTTGCTATCTATCTATCTATCTATCTATCTATCTATCTATCTATCTATCTATCTATCTATCTATCTATCTATCTATCTATCTATCTATCTATCTATCTATCTATCTATCTATCTATCTATCTATCTATCTATCTATCTATCTATCTATCTATCTATCTATCTATCTATCTATCAACACTCCAAAAAGGCCAACTTCAAAATTGTTGTTCTTGTTTATTCAAAGTTGAGTGAACAAATATTTTTGAAAAAAGTTGAGCTAACCCAAAATTTCAAGTTTACTAATAAGTAAACTGAAAAGTTTTAAGTTGAGGAAACTTTGGATAATGGTTTGGGCATCTGCTGAGGTAATTAAGGCACAGGTAGTGCACAGGTAGATGTTTGTTAACAAGACTTGGGAGTAGTGATGCCATGTCACAGTACTAAACATACAACGCACATCATGACAACATGGGCTGTAAAGCACTCTGTCAAGATCAGTCAATCTTACCAGAAAGATAAATAACTGTTTAGGAATTAGATAACCCTTCGCAGGACAAGTCACCTCGACCAAGTTGATGAGCCATCTTTACTTTTTTCTGAAATCTAAAAGGTACAGCAAGTATGTTTGTGTGTATTTATGTGTGGTCCGTGTATATTTTGGTCATTCGATTTTCTTTTCAGTAATGAGTATTGAAAAACAAAAAATCAGTGGTTATTTGATTTTCGTTTTAAGATACAAAAGATTAAATTGAAATACGAGCTGTTCTGTCAAAAAGGGATGACCAGAAATTTTTTTAAAAATGGTTTGATGTTGATGATTCAGCTCTGAGTTATTGTAACGGTGCTGTAATGATGTATTGCACTGCAGTGCCTTTTTCAAATGCCAGAACTGTCTTCTTGGACACCACCTTCCCTTAGCTGGCCTTTGTTCCCCTCTCATGGTTTATACCTAAAATGTAGTAACAGAGAAGCATGCAAGAAATTAAGCGTAGTAAGTAAAGATTATTTGCACTTAATAAAGAACACCATTGCATTCAGCAAATAAAAACTAAGATGTTTTTTCATAATAGTGACCTCTGAGTAAATATGATTAAACCACACCAGTTGTATGCATTAAGACAGTATCTGAATCATCCTTATTTCAATGCATTAGGAATCTTGGTATATTTGTACTTTGGAACAAAACAGTGTTAAGCAGATTTTTAGAACAAACTTCAAGATAAAAATAACAATTATTGTCCTGAGCCCGCTGCTGTTTAGCCTGCTCATACATGACTGAACGGCCATATCCAGCACCAACCACATTGTGAAGTTTGCAGACGACACAACAGTGGTTGGTCTCATCACTGACAATGATGAGTCCGCTTACAGGATGGAGGTGGAGCAGCTCGCAGTGTGGTGCAGATCCCACAACATCGCCATCAATGTGGACAAAACAAGAGAAATGGTGATTGATTTTAGGAAGTCTGGAAAAGATCACCACACACATCTCACCATAAATAGTGCTGCTGTGGAGAGGGTCAGCAGTGTTAAGTTCCTGGGTGTGCACCAAGCTGATGACCTGTCCTTCTCCATCAACACCACAGCAGTCATCAAAAAAGCTCCCCAAAGGACTCCCCACACCTCACCTCATAACATTTTACAGGGGCAACATCGAAAACATCCTGACACACAGCTTCACATCCTGGTTTGGCAGCTGCAGGGCTCAGGAGCAACGACAGCTCAACAGGATTGTTAAGACTGCCAGCAAGATTTTTGGTGCCCCTCTCCCGTTCCTGAAGGAGAAGGAGACTATGTTTTCAATCTAAAAGAATACACAGTTTCAAATGTATCAAAATTGAATAATTTAAGTGTTCTTAACTTAAGTACATGAGTAGCTCTGAATAGTAATGTTAAGTTTGACGAACTTGACTTTGAGAAACCATCCAGCCATTACATGTGGGCACACACACAGACAAACTACATCACATGAAATTAGCACAATCTCAGTCTGGAACCTTGTATAGTTACAAGGATAAAGTGTAGGTGTGTTTGATTTAGGGACTAGGACGGGCCAATCCTCACTGAGGCAGCCTGAGGATGTGTTTAAGGAGAGTGTTGGGGTGTTATTTCTATGGAAATTCATTGTGTGGTGTGTGAAGAATGATGGATTGCTGTTGGCACAGTAAGTCACCACATGACCATCAAAACTAACAGCAGTACTTCCTATCTGAAATATCAAAAGGAAGCATTCTGACCCTTACTGGCCCTTTCCCTTTTTGTCTTTTTTGTCTTTGTCTCAAGCGTGCACACGTATGCACACACACACACACACACACACACACACACACACACACACACACACACACACACACACACACACACACACACACACACACACACACACACACACACACACACACAAAATAATTCAATAAAACAGTAAAGCTATCCTTGATTCTTACTGACCCTTTGTATGTGTTATACTTTTTAATTTTAATAAATAGCTTGGTATTCAATTAAAAAGAAATGGTATAAAATAATTCTTTTTTGCCCCCTTGGGCGAGGCAATTATTTCAATACTGGTCCTTTTATTTTGTTGCTCTTTATACTTACTGAGTGAATTTCCGGACATTTTTTACATTTACTCATTCATTTAAAGAATTTCTCAAGAAGATATAGGAAAAGTAATTGGAGATAGCATACCTTGTGGATCATTCAGTGTTAGTCATGTATGTGGTGAACAACAACACAAGAAAAGTAATTACTGCATAAAGTGAAATAATTATTCACAAATAAATAATATATACAAAATGAACACACAAAATGTGTCATATACTCCTTTCTTGCCACGCAAAATTTTCTTTTTAAAATGTGTTATACAGTTTTTTCTTTTATTCAAGTTTGCAGCACTGAACTCAAATGGAAAATGAAAAACAAAAAACTGGTCTCACCTTCCCACGCCTGCTGCTGCTGTCTAACTGACCTGTTGAGAGAGGCAAAGCAACACCCCCCCCCCCCCCCCCCCCCCCCCTTTCCTTTTTCTGGCCGAGCTATTAGCCATGAATTATGGTGCTGCTACCATCACGGCCAATTGTCTGGATGAAAAGCAGGCTCTGCCTCACTTACCGTTGTGTGTTAGCTTGTGCCTGAATAGCAGGTTCATGATCATAGTTTCTGATCAGCTCTGTGGTTTAGGTCAGAGCAGGTAAGCAAATTACATTTCAATTAGCAGAGAATGTAGGTTAGTGCAGAGCTGCATGTTGGTAATTCATTGCAAGTAGTGAGGCTGAAAGGGATGTTTGATTCTTACATATCAATTTCTTCATATAGAAAAAAGATGTAGTTACTCTTTGATGATTTAGCTTAAGGTACTTAATAACTGGTAAAACAGTCTGTTTGTACATGCAGATTATTTTTATACAATTGTTTTATGCCGTATTTGTAAAGTCATATTCTAATATATGACTGTATTCTATGAAATGATTGTTTTCCTTATAGGGCAACTGGTGGATTTGTGGAAAGAGAGAGAGACAGCGAGAGAGAGGGAGAGAGGGAGAGAGAGAGAGGAGAGAGCAGGATCATGTACCAGGAAAACTCCTACCGCTGTGTCACTGGGAAACCCGCGAACAGATGGGATGGTGGACTGATGCAGAGACTGGACACACAGGCAAATTATCAGACACCGCACTGAACAGTACAGTAAGTGTTCCTGGATGATTATTTTGCTTATTATCTGCAGCTTGTAACTGACAAAAGGGGACTGCAGTGTGGCTCAGAGCTAACTCTTGGCAAGCTATACTGCTGCAAACACCCAGACAGAATAATTAAACCTCACAGAATGAATGCACTTGTAAGATTTGGGTTCACTTTTAATGTTTGTTTTTTTATCAACTGCTATGACAACTTCACCATTTATATTAACACAATATATTATTGAATGTTGTATTATTTTTTGATAATTTGCAATTTTGTGCAGTTTCAGGAAGAACTTTCCAAGGTTGATGTGCGTATGTGTACTGTTTCCATCATTCATTGTGTGCTGAGTGTTAATATACTATAATTAAAAGCATGCACACAGTTGCACACGCACATATACATCCAATACTAGTCAAAAGTTTGGACACACCTTCCCATTCATTTGAATGAGAACATGTGTCCAAACTTTTGACTGGTACAATTTTAAAGAAGTAATTATACTATGCAGCACACCTCTTCTCCCACAGTGATAAAGATCATCAGACACTCTATCAGGGTTATTCATCAGTATTGCCACAGTTTTAAGTCTCTCTAAGATGTGTGTGATGTACTTTTTCCTTTTGTGTGTATTCTGACAGCACCAGTTTGCCCTACTTTGACAAACCAGGCATTTATTTGCCTGTTATGAGCTCAGAGCATAGTAGCCAGATGGAGGCTGTTGATCTTTTTAGAACGGTAGATGTGAAAGGACCATTACCTGGATCACAGCAAACACACAGACATGCGTGTGTGTGTGTGTACACACACTCGCATGTGTACATACACACACAAATTTGTGCAGTCTAGCAAGCTGTGATCTGCACACTGGCCTCTGCACCTGCTGAACTTAAAGTCATTAAGCGGTAAAAGTATTGAGTACAGCTTGAGTTACATGGAAATTTGGTCCGAAATTGGATGATTAGTTTACTAGTTTCTGTCGCCCTATAAATAGAAGAGTATAGTCAACCATTTCTTACCACCCAGCTACTGTTAGGTGCAGTTTAGTGAAAGAAAGTATGAGAGTAGTTAGTAAGTAGTAGTAAGTCCACATGGATTTGCATACAGATTGGCCACTGATTGCACATGCAAGACATGATGCATGGAGTAGTAAATGTTGACCTGCAGAGTTAATGATTGACCAAGCCTCTTACACTCAAACTATCACAGTTGGTTGCTAAGAGCCTAAGGAGAGGAGATAGCTTACATGTCCAAGAGCTGATACTGTATATATCTGTAGGTACCAGGCAAGCATATATATACATATAACATGTGAAACTAATGAGCAGTTTAGATGCTTTTAATCAATGCAGCAAAAATCTGGGCTAATTTAATCAAGTTTACTCATTTGGCATAACACTTGATTTATAAAGATCATTGTCATTGCGCACTGAATGGAAAATGAAAGAATTAAAATGCACACTCACATATTTCCCTTCCCGTCTGCTCAGACCATTTCCCTGGTCTGTGTTCCTGTGTTCTCATGCAACCAGCGGAGTAGAGGCTTGTTGATACCCTAAAAAGATGGTGGGACTAAGAAACCGCTCCACATGGGAACCATTGCTACTCAAAGCCTCATGCATCAAATCCTGTGCTAATGGCTGCTCCCTGGGCATCAATGCACACCTTACCTATGCCAACGCTGACATAGAATCTGTTGAAGGTGAGTGCTGGGTGCAAAGGGGATATATTCTTGTAAAACCAGTATATTTCTAGCAACTGCATTCAGAATTAGTTTAGAAAGCCTCAACTACTTCTAAAAATGTATTACAGGGTAGGCTAGAAAAATGACTTGACAAAACTGTTTTCTGCATCATATGATGTTTGAAAAGATTGTGGTTATTCAGCAAAAAGTCTAATTTGCATAGCAAATGTATTGAACTTAGATTTACTGTACCACTATTAAATCTTGTCATTTCTTGACATCTGAGAGGAAATTCTTTAATGTGGGCTAAGCTAATAACCCAGCAAGAAACATTTTGTGAATCTTCATGTGATGGACCACGAGCATTTTATTCTGACAGTAGTAAATATTTTTAAAATTTAACAGTAATATTCGATGCCAAGAGGAGAATTTCATTTGGAATAAAGTTTTATCTAAAACTGATGATTAGTTGAAAGAGAGTTTAATTATAATTTAGATTCAGATTTAATAATCCATCCATTTGATAATTATCCTAAATAACGCGTTTGATTTAGGAAAGTATCAATCAATCTGAAGAAGGTGACTTGAATATTGCAGCATTTGCCTTCCTTTAGAAATCAGCTTTTTTCATTCAAGGGCCAGGTTGGTATTTTTCTTTGTTTTAAAGAAATGAGAATGACAACAGTGTCTATTAAAATAACCAACAGTGAGTAGTCTATCATACTGTAGGCAGTAGAAGAGATAAAATAAATAATAAAAGGCAATCATTTAGCTCAGGAGGATTTATAGCAAGGGAAATTCATCAGCGATTAAGTAGCAAAAACTTTTAAAAAACAACCTTAAAATATATACAATATATCTGCTGCACTTTGAAATACTGTTAATTCTTTTATCCAGGTGTGTTTGTGTACCCACTTGGGGAAAAGGAGGTTGTGGTGGGCTTTGAGGCTGTGATTGCGGGCCGGCTGGTAGGGGTGCAGATCCAGAGCCGGGGGAAGCTGCAGGATTGCTGTTTGGATTGCTGCCCAGGATCTGGTTTTGAAGGCTACTGTGGAAATGGCCAGGAGTGGGGCTGCTGTGGGAGCTCCAACATGGACATGCAATGCACCAACGGTGAGTGATGGAGGGTGGAGGAATGCGGTGAAGGAGAAGATCTGAATTTAATGTGCACATAGATTTATTTGACATGATTTCTTAGGCTTTCACAAGTAAGAAATTAAGTATGCATTTATGTCTAGCATTCACATTACCCATGCTTTTGGGGCTACACATTATCATCAATTAGCCCTCTAATAATAAAGCTCATCAGTAGATGAGTTGTAATGAACTTTTCATTTACAGATACCACTACTGTGGTCTGCAGACACTTTACAAAACCCAGACCTGATGAAAACTACCTCAGCATCAACACATGTATCAATCTCTGTATACTAATGAAATACTTACTTGAAATGCCCATAAAACATGATATAATTAGCTTTGAGCTCAGAAAATAAATTGGGTAAGACTGAAGAGAAAAATGTATACTATACTGTGGTATTACCACAAATCATATCATCCACTTAGGACTGTTTTCTGAAGTTGTAATGATCCGTACTCAACATGAATACAAATATAACTACTGTCCCTTCTCTGTCCTGTATTAGCGTCACTGAGGATAGAAAGGACAGACAGAGGCGAATAGATTTGGCTGGCTGCCTAATGGTGAAATGGCATTCACTTAGTACAAACATAAATCATCTTGAAGTGGATGGTATATTATGGGAACTGTGGTATCATGAACATGCAATAATTATCCAACTGTAGCTTACATCACACAAAATAAGGATTTCTTTTGAAGTCTTTGGTTATTTATAATTTAACGAAGGCGTGATTAACAATTAGTCTGTTTTAACATGTGAGTACCTGCTGTATTTTATATCCAGGGCATCTAATCCTGGACGAAGACCTAGAAAGAACTACCTTCATCGTGGGCACAGGAGTCATTGGCCCCATGGATATAGTGTCCGTTGTCATAAGCACCACACTTGAGCTCCCCACTTTAGAAAATGGAGCGATACGCATTGTCTACCCAACATTGCTTACCCCAATTGTCACAGGCCAGATGACGGCGAGCAGGAGTGAAAATGGGGGAAAATCAGAGGAGACTGGGTACACCACTATATTCATGTCACAACTAACTAAAAATAGTTTTTAATGTTTTATCTGATGTCTCACATGTAACAAAATGTATGTAATCTAGACTAATGGCTACTTGTTCAACATGTATTGGATTTCTCAAATAATCTACATTGCTATCCTCCTCAGACCAACTAGCTGTTTTGGTGCAACCTCAGGAAAACAAGACCGGGTCCTTGATTCAGAGCAGCAGTGTGCCCATGCCATCTTCACCAGTCCAGCTGCCAATTTAGCACCCTATGAACTCAACTTCCAGCTGCTGGTCAGGGGGGCCTGCCTGCTGGCCGGTACTTCCTCTCCTCTAAAATCAGTTTGATTCAAAATAAAATATGTGTGGGCAATTTCATCAGAAAACAGAGAGGGCCTGAATCCAAACACAATTAGACCACCAAATCCATACGGAGTCAACAGGAAAAAGTAATCTCCTCTCTTTTTTTCCCATTTTATTATCTTATCCTAAATCAATTCTTAGGACTGGAGAGCCCCACTCACGCCCTGAGGGCAGATGCAGACCCGTGTGCCCAAAGTGCCTCTGCCACCTACATCACCTTGGCTCAGGAGCATCCATATGACAGACACATAGAGATCATTCTGCACCTTAGTGGTGAGCAATTTCGAAGCTGTTTCCCCAAAATATTCTTCCTGCCATGTTATTTTTTCAGATTTTTGACAGTGAATTGCATTCACAAAACTTTGTCACAGAACCTCACAGCCCATTGGTCATTATAGAGAGAGGCAGGCTCTCCTTCAGCCAATATGAACAGCAGATCTGTTCCCGCCGTGATTTCATCCGCTGCACCCGCAAAGATTCTGAACCTGAGAGGAAGGTCGGTGGTATGCCACACTGCTTTACTACCTCCATTTGCCTTTGATATCTCATTCCCTTTGATATGCATTTATCCTTATCCTGAGCCCTAAAAGCTAACATGTCGATGCTCCTTTCGGCCTGCAGCTGGAGTTTGTGAGGAAGCGGTATCACAAGGACATCCTGAACAGCCCCGTCTTGATGCTCAACTTTTGTCCTGACTTGCTGTGTGAACCTCTGGAGCTGAACAAAGCCACCAGAGAGCTGCTGTTCCTTGTTGACCGTAGTGGCAGTATGAGTGGAACCAACATCCGTCGTGTAAAGGTAAGCTGCAGTCAGAAAAAAAACATACCAATGAAGAGGAGGTTAGTGTACATAAGTAGGGCTGTAATTGTGTGCATCGATGTTGCTCCATCCAGTCTATCCCTTCTTGTTTCTACAGGACGCCATGACGGTAGCATTGAAGAGTGTCCCGTCCGGCACCATGCTCAACATTGTTGGCTTTGGCACCACCATCAAGCCCCTGTTCACCTCCAGCAGGCTCTGCACTGATGTTGGTTTATACATAATTTGAATCTGCACTTATATAGTAAAAGATCCCAGTGAAAGAAATGATATATTAAAATACCAATAAAAGAGAGTACATGGAGCATTTGTGCATCATGTTTCCTGAAAGTAGGTGTTTTTCAACCATGTAGGACAATCAGTTCTAGTTTCTCTGTTCTCTGTCCATTGCTAATCAGGCAATAGGTCAGGTTCTTGGGTTGCCTTAGTAGCAGAGTATCAGGTGTTATCCAGACCATGGGCTGCAAGGACAAACAGCCTTTGCACATTACTCCTGACCATATGGTGACCTTTCATGCATTTTCAGTAAGGAAGGAGATGTCCTTCCATCACTTCTCTTGTCAGGCGTGTTTGTTCACAGTGTGATTTGAGGTGGTTTTAAGGCAGGTGCTAATGTGTATGTATGTTTGCTGTCTCTTTATTAGAGAAGGTCTGATTCAATTCTTCTCTCACAGGGTAATTGGGGCATCTGATATGAAACAGTGAATTTATTTTGACAACATAGATGATGTTTGCATAGGCGACATCATGCAGTGAGGCAGGTGTTGTTTTCTGATGCTTGCTTCCACTGTTGTGACCTTTGCTTTTTCTCTCTCTCTTTCTCACCCTCTCTCTTTACCCCTACATTATACATATATATATATATATATATACTGTATATATATTTATACAGGTCACTCTAATGCAGGCATATGAGTATGTCCAGAGGATGAGAGCTGACATGCGAGGCACCAACTTGCTTGGGGCACTGTCCTGGGTGTACCAACAGCCTATGCAGCGCTCACATCCTCGCCAGGTCTTCATTGTCACAGACGGATCTATCAGCAATGTGGCCAAAGTGCTGGAACTGGTCCGCAGAAACACATGTTCTGGCAGGTATGGAGACAAAATTATCTATTACACATGTACATATGTACATATATATACATATATATACACAAAGATGCCAGCAGGATGCCCAATATGAGGCAAAGACATACAAAATGGATAGCCTATTAATTTGAACAACAACGATTTATTCTTTAGCTGACATGTGACAAGAAACATAGGAAGCATCACTGTTGGAAACAATGAAGCAGAGAATGAGGTAATAAGTATAACATAAACACAATATGGGGCAGGAAAGAGAGGAGGAGAGAAGGACAGAAGCTAACAGCCATCTTGAAGAAGTGAGACCAAAGCACTGTGAAAGGCAGTAAAGAAAGGGCTGAGGTCATTTTCAGTCCCGCCCAGTAATCCTGTTAAGTGCTCTCCTCTGCAATAAGAGTTACGGTCCTCTGGTTTTGCCTAGGCCCTTCAGCAATGCACAACAACTCCTTTAATCCCTCATCAGTATTCCCCTGTTGGACTGACTTTCTCCACTGTAATTTTGCTGCCCCTGTACAAACTATGTACATTTTTCCATTGTCACTCATGTAATTCATTAACTTCAATATATGTAAATGACAATGCCTACAATCGATATCCATAGTACCAAAATAGGATTTATTGTCTTGTTTTTACATCATTATCATTTTCTCTTATTCATCTCTATATAATGCTGAGATCACCCAAGATCTCAGCCTTTTCAATTATTGTCCCCCCTGCTCTTTTCGAACTCTCAATTAGCCAAATAGCTTGTGATCCCGCTGAGTGCCTAAATAACAGTTCTGTCTGTGACGAGTCCAAATTTGTTCTATTTCCTGTGAACACAAGGAAGCCCATGTATGACATTAGGTTTTAAAAAGAAATGCCTACGTAAATCTTAGCTGCTGCAAAAGACAGATGCTGAATTTGCTCAGATAGCAAAACCAAATGACAAAAAGACACATACTGCACAGTGTGCATAGCGTATAGCATCAAGGACCAACGAGAAATAATAGAAAATGATACACATGATAACATCTGTACACCTCTGCAGATGCTTTGGCCTGGGCCTGGGTCCCCGAGCTTGCAGAAGACTCCTGCAGGGCGTTGCCAAACTGACAGGAGGTACGACAGAGTTCTTGGATGATGAGGAGAGACTCCAGCCCAAGGTCAGCAGCACTGCAGTAATGCCACCTATTGGAGAAAATAAGATTTGCAGAACAATTATAGGCATAAATTTACTTTGAATGATGAAAACATAAAGCATTGAACTTTGAAACACTAGTTACTAGTCACTAGTGTTTGCATAAACTCATTTTAAACCTTAATTTTAAAACATTGTGACTAATCTTACTCCTCAGTTAATCAAGTCCCTGAAAAAGGCCTTTGAACCTGTACTGACTGATGTACGGATTGACTGGTACCTCCCTGAAAACATGGAGGCTCTTCTTTCACCCAATGAAATCCCACCGCTCTACCCTGGGAATCGCCTCATTGGATACTGTACTCTGTTTGATATGACACATTTCAAAGCCAGAAAGGCAGAGGTAAACTGCATTCATTAAGTAAACCTCATTGTATGTGTGCTTGTGTCTGCAGAGGGAAAGAAATCTGAAATCTAACTTTCATATATATATGTACATTTTATTTTTTTTTAACATTTTTTTTAGTCTCAAGGACGGGGCTATAAAAGTGTACATCGTGGCTCCACGGGTTCTGATTTATGCCAGTCAAATGATGAGCTTTCACCACCTGCCTCTGAGCTAATGCCGGTGGTGACGTGTGCAGATGGCGCCGACTTGGAGGAGGCACTGAGGGAGATCTCCAGAGAAATCTCCTCTGAGTTCTCCTGTGCCAGAGACACAGACCCTGGCACCAGTCCAGGTCAGTCAGTCATTAATGGAAGACTCACATTAGCATACTGAACACCTCATACCACAGTGGTTAACACTTGGCGTTTGTCCACTCTAGGTGTGGAGCTAGACTGGTCCAGTGATGTGAGGAGGAGGATCCAGGAGAGCTCTTACATCCAGGAGCAGTATGTCCTTACTCGTTGCTCCCTCAGTAGTGAGCGGAGTCTACAAACACAGTCCCACTCGCACATACATGCCTCGTCAAACTCTGACTCTGCAGGCGGGGCCTTTCTGACTGACCCGCACTCCTCTGGTTCAGTGCTGGATACAGGGTCTTTACCCCAAGGCCTTGAGAAGATGCCCCCTCCAGAACAGAGATCATCCCTGTCTCGTTGGGCAGACTCAGCATGGCAACAAAACCTCTCGGCTGAAGCCCCTGGTAACGGGGCAAAAAAGGTACAATTGATGATAACAGTCTTACATTCCTGCAGATGAATGACAGAACGTACACTCTAGAGTTTTATAGCAGTTTTTGTTTCTTTTTACTATGTTGTGACAAGTTTCAACAATCATACCAGGAGAAATCTATTGTCAAAAAATAGAAGGTACCAATTTGTCCGCAAATAGACAAGAATACAAGACATGTTGTTTTTTGAGAAAAGGGTGCAACCTCTAGCTGTCTTGCTCTTACTTGACTGTAAGTATTAAAGGTTGTTGACAAGTGTTCTGCAAAAGATTGGACGTCCCTACCTGATGAGCCAGGTTGTCAGGTTGCCAGACTGTGAGAGAAATGTTCAGAGTTCTTTAAGAGTTCCTTACAGAGTAACTATCAAATGTTCACAGATGCTGTGTTGTTTGTCTGCCTACCTTTTGTTTGATTTCCCTTCTTGTACAACCAGCATGGGCGTCTGGATGGAGGTGAGGAGTCTCGTAGGAGACAAAAGGCCCTGGCTCGTTCAACCATGGCAGCGCGGAGTTTCTCATCCCCCCAGGGCGAGCTGGAGATGCATCGCCTGAGGAGAGCTCTGGAGAGGGTCTCCTTCGACCAAGTGCTGGAAGGGAGGCTGGATGAAAGTGATGGGGAGACGAAGCCTCCATCAAGAGGGACCCTGTCCTGCAGAAGCCTGACCGACTCCAGTAAGCTATATTGTTGAGAAAAGCAGTACTATCTGTCCTTTTTTCACTCCATCCAATTACAGTCCCTCTATTTCTTAATCTGACCATCAGATGGACTCCTGTTCCCTGCCTCTCCTATGGATTGGGACAGCTTCACAGACCCAGAGTATCTCTTCACTGCCGTACCCCCAGAAGATCCCGCACCGGGTCAGTGCCGCTCCCTCATTCATGGCCTGCTGAGTGGTAGGCCTGTGTCCTGGGAGGTCTCTGTGGACCTAGAGCACCTCTGGATCCCTGAGGGCCAGGAGACAACAGTGGCTGAAGGATGTGGGGAAGGAGGAGGAGAATCATGGGAGGAGATCATTCACCAGCTGACTGCTCGGTCAGTTATAAGAGACTTTGAGAAAATGGCAGAGAAGGAGAACGATATTGGACACGGTGAGGTGTAACTGCTTCAAACATAATTGATTTAAATTATCTTAAACAATATAAATACTGTATACCTCTTTACTTGATGTTGCTTTTGATGCTGTCTTAGGTTCAGCTAAGCGATACCGTATGAAGGCTATCCAGACCAGTAAGCATTGTAACATCATCTGCATGTACACTGCCTTCACTACTACTGACAGCAACCCCAACAAAGGCTTGCAAGATGGCATGAACATCCAAACTACAGGTCTTCATAACATTGAACTACATCCCACATACTGTAGCAGCCAGTGTCTAAAATATGTGGAAAATACACAGATTTAATTCCATTTATGGCATGGGTAAATGTATGTGGATTAAGTTACTGTTTTAAAACAAATTTTTTCTGTATTTATGCTGTGTGTATGTGTGTGTGTGTGTGTGTGTGTGTGTTTGCATAGGGATGCAATTGGGGAACAGGAGGAGCTCCCAGTCCGGTAGCCGCAGGCAGAGGGCCTATTCTGTGGGTCTGGGCAGACGGCGCACCAGTCGAGACAGCGAAGAGGTTGAGGACACCTGTAACTCTACAGGTAGACAGACTGAATAATGCCAACACCCACTTCTATTGTCAAGACTTTAGGTCATCAACAATCTTTGTATCTCTCAGACAGAGATGACACTCCTGCCTCACCCTGTAGCCTTACATCCTGGGACTCTAGTAAGTACTGCTGTCCGCTTGCTCAGTGAAAACACTCTAGTGTCAGTGTAGTCTCAAGGTTAGCTGCTTCTTACCAAACTGAGGGTTCATAATTGAAGGTGAGTCTGTATACTGTAGGAGAAAAATGCAGAACTGCTCTCATCTGACTTCATTATAAACACCAATAAACCCTGTGGTAGTTTTGAAAGTATTTATTCGCCCAAATTACAAAAAAAACCCAAACCAAAACATATTTTCTTCCTCACCACTGTTGGTACACTGGATAATCCACATAACACACTTTAAATCATATCTCTTCGAAAACAGTTCCACTGAAAATTGTATACAGCAAGGTGTGCCACAAAGGTGTAATTTTTTGTAATTTGGGTAAAATGAGGCTTTAAACACAGTTAGGAAGCCTCACTTTACCCCTGTGCTGATGAAACAATAATGTTTGATGTTTTATTCCACACTGCTGTCTCAGGTGTAGGAGGCAGCGCCTACTCTGCTACTGCCTCAGCAATAAACAGCTCTGCATGCACTCGATCACATCGATCTATAGAGAGCAAGTCGATGGAGAGTTTCTTTAGCACCAGGTGAGACTGACATATCAATATAAAATATTTCTAGTCAAACATAACTGGTAAATGTGGCATAACAATGTGAAGGCCATTGCCAAAAAACCCCAAAACAAAACAAAAGACTAAATAGAAAAAGTCTTAAACCTCTTAAATAACTAAATTACCCCTAAGAACCTGCAATATAGGGGGGTCCTATTAGGTCATAACAACATTTGTGTCAATCATACCCCATTAGAATAGTTACATTTTGTATTAATCATTTTCAAGACTGTTCCCCTGATTTGTTTAATTTATTTATTAATATTTTTTTCGCATGGCCTGCAATGTGGGCAATATTATTTATGATGGCTATATATATTCAAAACCCACCAAAACCCTTTTGAATATATTCCAGGTTCCCACTTGGCAGACTCAGGTCCTCTATTTCATCAGGAAAGCAGGTTCCTCTGAAGTCCCACTGTCTGTCTGCAGAGACTGAGAAACAACCTGAAACTGAAGCTCCAGACTACCTGCCCCTGGTGAGCTGTGAAGACACAACATATGCATTAATCTAGCAAGCATGTGTTAATTAATTCACATATCCATGGTGTCTCCTCAGGTGCGCCTACAGCTGGCGTCAGGAGCTTTTCTTCTGACAGAGATCTACTCCGACTGTGTCCAGATCTCCTTGGACCGCCTGAAGAGGGCTTCACCCTACAGCCTCCACCGCCGCAGCCTCAGTCCGCCCTTCCGCTGCATATCTCCCAGTGCTCCATCTTTATCCTCCTCTGCCAAACCTGCCACTAGTCACCATGTTACGTTTTCTCCTTCTGCCTCCTCCCTTGCCAAACAAGCCGCACCTCCTTTTCACCACACTCCAGATGACACCCCCTTGATGCTGGAACCGAGGCTCCGCCGAAGACACCTCTCTGACCGAGACCCCGTCACCTCACCCCCTGACCTCCCCAGCTCTGAAGAAGGTTCCCTAGAGCTATCTGTTGGCCACTCTCAGAGCCAGAACCAGAGCCAGGGCCAAGCAGATAGTGGCCGTGGATCGGAGACAGATGTATGTGAAGGATATTTGGCAGAGCCTGCTGACCTCCAGGGGAGCAGCCACTCAGCTCAAGAGGACCTGGAGGGTTCAAGCTGGGCCACAGCTGTGGCTCTAGCCTGGCTCGAGCACCGTTGTGCCGGATACTTTATGGAGTGGGAGCTGGTGGCAGCAAAGGCAGACTTCTGGCTGCGATGTCAGGAGCTTCCTGAGGGAGTGGACCTGGCAGGGTTGAAAGGAGCTGCCAGACAGCTGTTCATGCTGCTGCGCCACTGGGATGAGAACATCAAACTGAACATGCTGTGTTATAACCCCAATAATATGTGAGACAACAATCTCTGAGGAAACTGAGCCAGATCTGATTAGCATATTGACTTCTTACTAATGATAGTGACTCCAAAGAAGCAACACCTTCACATGGAAAAGTAAATCCTGTATTTTATCTGCAGGGTCAACTAATATCACAACCCAGTGCCAAGTTCATTCTATTATTAAGTTGCACATTACAAAATCTTTGATGTAAGAATTTATATTTATGTGACAAAAATACCTTTTACATAACATAGACCAAGTGGCCTTTTATTATAAGTATGTTTTATGCAATCACAAGAATGCCTTAACCACCTGAATGAGCTTTTTGTAGTCTAGGTTTTTAGCTTGTCTCAGC